>NW_017731643.1:1813272-1814280 GCF_001890085.2 Hipposideros armiger | reverse complement strand
GCCCCTGTGGCAGTGGGTTGCCATGGGCTACCGTGTGTAGCCAGCAGCCAGCGTGAGCGGCCAGCAGCTGCAGTGAGCGGCCGTCCAGAAGCTGGTGACTGATGTGCCTCGCCCAGGAAGCGCGCAATGATGGTGCCAACATGGGCCAGTGAAGCAACGTCCTCCACAACATCTGAAGAACAAAACGACAGCAATTTGTTTGTTCCCCTTCCCCCAATTCCCCAGCGCTGTTCCCTTCCCCCCAATACTCCAATAAAAATCTTTAAAAAAAAAAAAAAAAGAAATCAATCTAGTGTAGTCCCGCATTCAAAGGCCCCAAGTCATTGCCTAATAATATTCTTGTGCAAATGGAGTGTTATGGGGGAGATGGGGGGGAGTGTTATGAGGACAGAGACCTATGTACAGGTTACAAACAAAAAATAATTTTTATTCTAAGGAAATCAGTCTTATAGCTGTTTTGGCTTCCAGGACCTCTGTCCAGGCAGAGATCTGGCTTTGTGAAGAATGAAGTGGCTTTTGGATGGTCATCAAAAGTCAGTAGTGATACGTGACTGTGTATACTTCAGGCTGCATTTGTAAAAACTTACTTTATAAAACCAGGGTTGTATGTGAACACAGAAATGTCCTACCAGAACGTCCAGGAAAGTCTTGTTGCCTCCACTACTGGGGCTGCAGACTCTGGGGACATGACTTGGTGACCTAGCTCCAGTTCAAATCAGGCATAATGATTCCAGAGGATAGTCACTCAAGATAGCTCTGTGAGTTTGTTTCATACATAAGCTCCGTGGCAGGCTTGCATTGTTTTTCCTCAAATAAGAGATTCCATGGGCCAGCACTTGACCGAGAGCTTCAAGAGTTGTCTCAGCGGGCCAGCTGAGTGGCGCGATGGTTGGGAACTGGCTTGGGACGCCAGAGGACCCCGGTTCGGATCCCATATATGAGGGCCAGTGACACTGCCCTCTACAGCTAAGATGCTGCACAACAGCTCGACCTGGAGCTGGGCTGCCG
>NW_017731643.1:1786837-1813052 GCF_001890085.2 Hipposideros armiger | reverse complement strand
TGAAGCAACGTCCTCCACAACTAGACTGAAGAACAAAACAACAGCAACTTGTCTGTTCCCCTTTCCCCAATTCCCCAGCACTGTTCCCATCCCCCCAATACCCCAATAAAAAAAATCTTAAAAAAAAAAAAAGAGTTGTCTCAGCTTCTGAGAGCTGCCTCTCACCCCTATCCAGTGTGGCCCATGTTCAGTGATGGATCAAACCCATGGGATGAAGACCTGGCCATCTCAGCCCAAATCAGGACAACTCTGGAAAGCATTCTAGCTCCAGACGCCCCTGTGGGCTGGCCCAGGCTGGCCCTGAGCCTGGCCTGCAGCCCCACTCCTCCCTCTGCCCACGCCTGCTTTGGTCCCCCGCCTTCCACCGGTATTGATTTCGAGGACACTCCTTTACCAGCATCCCGCACACCAAACTCCACTTCAGGGTCTGCTCCCAAGGGAACCCAGCCTGCAGAGACATCACACCAGTTCTCTGATCGGTGCCAGGCATGTTGCACTCGCAGGGCTGCCTTCAGATTGTGGCCAAAGATTTTGTTCAATTTACAAAGCTTTCTCTGAGTCAAAGCTGCCTGAAATGAAACAGGTATCCTGTGAAGGGGAGGAGACCTTCCAAGAGGAGATGTTCAAAGAAAAAAATACTATTAGAAAGATGCGGGCTATAAGCATGGGTGAAGTCAAGAATCCTAAGGGTGGATGGACTGGGTGTCCTCCAGGGGCCCTTCCTACATCAATATCTATAATGGTTTGCTAGAGCTGCCGTAACAAAATACCACACACCAGGTGGCTTAGACAATAGACTTTTTTTTTCTCACAGTTTTGGAGGCTAGAAGTCTAAGTTCCAGGTGTCACAGGTTTGGTTTCTTATAAGGCCTCTCTTGCAGATGGCCACATTCTCCCGGTCTTTAGATAGTCATCCCTCTGTGTCTGTGTCCTAATCTACTCTTCTCACAAGGACCCCAGTCATAATGGATGAAGGCCCACCCCCATGACCTCATTTTCCCTTAATTACCCCCTTTAAAGGCCCTCTTTCCAAATATAGTCACATTCTCAGGAAGGCGAGGGTGGTTAGGACTTCAGCATATAAATTTTAAGGGAGCTACAACTGAGCCCATAACACTACCCCAAGGCTTTTGTGTATCCCAGATATACAACACCTGTTAGCACACATCAAACTCAGTATAAGGATAAAAGATTAAATTCAGTGTTTAACGACAAAAGACTGGGCTGGCCAAAGTTATCTTTGAAGGAGCATTTATACAGTTACAGAATGTTAACTGCTAAATAAGTGGTCAGTTAGTAGCCTTTTAAAATAAATAACGTCTTCATAAGTCTAGTAGCTGTGACTATCAAATATGCTCTACTTAATTCAGGTAATCGTAACACTGGCCAGGATAGCCAGAGCACACACACACACACACACACACATTTATTATACCAATTAATATACCAATGTGTGTTCACCAACACAGACACCATAACCATGAAGGGACAGGGGGAGTTTCTAGAGATAATAGCATAACTGGATTTTCTGGGGATAGCGTCTGAGTACTGAAAGCAAAAGGCTGCTATGATGGCCTTTTATACCTCTTATATACACTCAATTTTCATGTATTCATCCATTCAAACAACATTAATTGGGTTCCAAATACATGGAAAGCATTGTGATCACTGATCTGGGAAAAACAACCTTGTAAAACATCAAAATCCCACCCTCACAGAAGGAACATTACAGTAAGACTAATAAGCTGCTATGGTAATGACACCACAAAGCATGGGCTTTGTCATCACAAAGATTGGGCTCAAGCCCAAGTGCATCCTGTGCCAGCTGTGTGATCTGGGGCAAGTCGCTCAACCTCTCTAAGCATCTGTCCCTCATTCATGCAATGGGGATATTAATAACACCTGCCTTATCGGTTCCCATCCCCAAGTGATGGGTTGGGGAAGCTTTTGCTCCTGTCTTCCAAAACTTCCATCAGCATCCCCCAAATTTGGGGTCCCTAGAGGGTCCTCCTCCAGGGCCATCTGTGGCTGAGATACATGTAATGAGCCTCCCTAACCACTAGAGTGTGGGCTTAACTTGAAACAGATATGACTAATGAGAAGCATGACCTATTTCTTTTACAAACAAGGACACTCCGCAGCTGGTATAATTGTGCCAGGACAGATGTAAACAGGGTTGTCCCAGGAAAACTGGGATATATGATCACCCTCCTAATGATTCCAAGACCTGGAAGAGAAGAACATGGATGTTTTGAGAGAGGTAGAAACCTTGTAAGTCTGTGATTAGGACAGTCCATTTGCCCAAGAGTGACCTCTGGGGGCCTTGCGAATAGCTCACAATTGCCTGTAAATATTGAATATGTGGAATAGCTTTTCTCAGAGAAATTCACAGTTCTTCATGTTTACCATCTTATCTCCTCATGCCGTCCCTAGCCAGGAATCAGGGGCTTTGCAGTTAGGGGGTTTGTAGGGTGTCAGAGTGTGCAGGTATAAACCCTGGAGCTCTTTTGGGGAATGGTACAACCCAGCAAAAGGTGTCCCCGTGAAAAAAAAGAAGTCCATGGAAACATACTTGTAAGTATGGTGTGTGCCCAGGAGGGTTGGGCCATTGTGAGTGGGTTAGGAGCTCGGCCTGCTGAGTTCTCTGAGTGCAGTGACTAGTTCCGCACGTATGTGAGCTCCAGGCTCCTCACTGCATGTACTCAATGGACAGACCCAGGAATGAAATGAACCCTTAGAGGTTCAAAGGGCCACTGCTTATCTGAGTGCCTGATGCAGGCTCTGGCAACACTTCTCACCAGCCGGGATCTGGGCTCAGTGTGCGCAGCCTGGCTTCACCCCATGGGAGAAGACACCTTATAAGCTCAAAGTGACCCACCAAGGACTAAGTGATGGAGAGAGTATCTCCGACCTACTGTAAGAAATAGAATAGTGACTGAGGAATCCAGCTTTTATTAAAACTTTTTTTAAAAGTCACCTTTAAACAACTGTGAAGAAAAACGTAAGCAAAGATAGCTCCTTACCTTACCACAGAAATGTTTTACATATCTGGAGCCTCATTTAGCATATTTTTAAATATTGTGATATAATTCACGTATCATAAAATTCACCATTTTCAAGTGTACTGTTCAGTGTTTTTAGTATATTTACTTAGCCTTGTGTTTTAAATTCTCCCCCATAGTTTTTATCATGGCATGTAAACATTTTTCTGCTCTATTTTCTTCATTTTGCCTAATCTCATCCTCATGTTTCTATTTCTGTATAGTTATCACATTTATTATTTTAAATCAGGGAGGTAATAATCTATTATGTCAATACCCCTTTGCTTATATAAGCATTCACTATTCATTGGGCATTTGGACTTTCTACTTTTAAAATTATAATTATTAATCATTAATTTGTAATACTTATAATAACAATTATTAAGGTAACAACAATAATTATAATACGAATTAAATTATTACTGTTATTAAATTAAATGATGAACTATTAAATTATTGAACAATTTACATAAATCATTTATAATCTAATATAAATTATTAAATTAAATTATCAATTATAAATATGATATATTTTATATTACTATTAATTACAATAATTAATACTACCATAAACATTTATTTCAAATCATTTCATTAGGAATATATCGTATTCACAGGTATTTGGTTACTGAATAAAGGGATGTGATTATTTTAAGTTTCTTTTATTATTTTCCTCCAGAAAGACTGAACCCCTGTAATAAACTGAAGACGCCAACAATGTTTGCATATGTCTATATTCAATTCCTGCGTTTCATCATTTTATTTTTTTTCACCAGTTGGTGTAAAATGGTACAATGAAATAATTTTACATTTCATTCCTTTAATTACTAGGGGGGAAGAAAGCTTTCCTACACAATAATTTTAAGTATCTAAGAATTGGCTTCATGTGGTAAAACTTCCCTCATTGTATCACGCTACTGCTCAAAGATAACTTCCAGAGCCTTAATTCTATTTGATTCAAATCTAAACATAGCACCTAGTCGATGTTAAGTGTCACATCCAGCGTGGCTAGTCCAACCGGCCTGAGTGGAGCTGACGGAGGATGAAGAAAGACAAAGAAATACTTGAAAGCGAGGGCTAGGTGGACCACTGTCTCCTGCTGGGAGGACAGTGACCCGGTCTAGCAGCCGTGGTTTATTGGTATAGTCTTGTTTATCGAGGGGAGGAGATTAGCCTTGAGCAGAGAACGTTCTGAGCGTCAGCTGCAGGATGATTGCAACCAAAGTACCGAAACCACCTCCGCTTGTTGCAGCGCTGAGCCAGCCTTGCTGAAGCCCACTAGGAGAGCGTGACCTTGCACCAACCTCTCCCTCACAGCTCCTGGAGGGGCCCTAGGTCCCCCCTGGCAGTTAAGTGGCGATTGGTTGCTTTATGGCTTCTAGATCTAAATCCAGGTAAATATTTCCCCAAAAGAGAGTCATAATCTTAGCTATTGTGTGCCACAAATAGATTTGTTTACCCTTCTGTACTAGGCATGAAAATGGGTCTGGGCCTTTAGATATTTTTTCCTGTGGAGCTGGCACTGCAGTTTTGTCCATAGATGGTATCAGAGGCACATTGTAGGAGGACAAGAGGTTTTTGCTTCCGGCCCAGGTGTGCTGGCTCGGAGGTTCCTGCAGCCTGTGGGTATCCTGTTGTGAAGCCTCCTCCAGCGCTCACAGCTTCTCCAGAGCCTGGCTCCTGCCATGCACAGCAGCCAGCAGCACCCAGCAGGCAGCACCTCCCCTGCCCTGTCCCAGGTATGTCACATAAAACCCGATGTAGCTTTATAGCAGAGTGCCTCTACTAATCAAGACAGCTTTCTTCCACACCTCAGAGGGCAGATTTCCAGAAGATCTCACTGCGTGGGACCACAATAACTTCCCTATTCAGTGAGTCACCGCTGCACAAGTCTGGATCTCAGCCCAGTGGGGCTGGGGGCTCTTCCTGGGGTGCCCTCTCTCTTCCTATGGGGTGTGGCTGGTATTTACATCTGCTGTTTTCATATCCATTAGAGTTCTCTTTATTTCTCACTAGCCAATCCCTCATTACTGTAATCCCCTGTGATAGTTAAATAACTCTTTATATTACACTTTCCCTGTTCAGGTTACTTTGTGGTCTCTCTTTCCTGATTGGACCCAGAGGGATACAAGTATGCTTCTCTAGAAGGAACAGCATATGTAGCTCCCACCTGTATCCCATACCTTAAACAGGGTTAATGGGTCTTTACGAGTATAACACCTGGCTGCCTGGGAGCAAATATTGATGAAATTGTTGCTGAGCCATGAGCAGGGAGTAGCCCTTTGCCACTCCACGTGCATAGTTTTATAGGTCTGCTCCTTCTTCTCATCTTAGGACACCAGTGGTTACACACACACACACACACACACACACACACACACACACACGTTTCCCTCATGGCAATTGGTCCAGGAGCAGGTGAACCCCAGCTGAGCCAGTCAAAGCCACCTGGGATTTTTCACCCAGAAGCAATATCTCCCTCTTGAACTGAAGTAGAAAGAATGAAAGGATGTGACTTCAGAACTGCTAGCAGTCACATCTCTAGCCAAGAAGGAGCCTTAGAGTGTGAGGCCTGTCCGCAGATGGTCACCAAGATGAGAGGTGACAAAACAGAGAGACTCCAAATGCCGTCTTTAACTCTGGATATTTTCAGGATGGCTTTAATCATTTCCCCCTCCATAAACTAATGAATCCCCCACTTTTTTTCATACCCGACTTCATTGACTTAGGTTTCTGTCTCTGACAACAGAAAAGAGCCCAAATGTAACATTTTGTAGACCAGAACCAATTCTTGATGCATTCTTAGATTCTTTGTAGCCGGAGCAGAGAAAGAAACATTTCCAAACTAGGCAAAGGCAAAACTTTGAGGCCTGTTCATCCAAGTTCAAGATAGTTGCTATTTTTAAAAAGCTCACATCAGAGCAACTTCAGGTTCTGCTCTCAAAGCTGGCCGTGCTCAAGTGGGACACCGCTGCTGGTTTCCATGACTACCCTCAGCCACTATGACAATACCAAAACAAAAGCCAGAGGACTTGGTGATTTACTTTTATTTTGTGGCCAAATGATCGCCAGTTTTCAAATGAGATGCTTGGTCCACTTAATTCCTGTTGCTCCGATATCTTCAGTTTTCCCTAATAATGTGGATGGATTAACAAGTGGCAAAGTGTGAGTTTGCGTTTGCCCTCCCAGATGCATTCCTTCTGACTGCTGAGATTACTTGGTGACTTTAGTTCCAGGGACACAAGTTGGGCTATCATGGTTCCGTGGGATAGTCACTCAAAATAGCTCTGCGTATTTGTTTTGTAAATAAACTAGCTCCATGGCAGGCTCACATACTCTTTTTCCAAAGAAGAGACCAGCATTGTGGGTCACAGGCTGTGGGTTTTAGGGTTGGGACAGAGGACCCAGAGGCATCTGTCTCTCAGGAAAACCACATTTAGCTCCCAAATCCTCGAGTGACCCTTCTGCCTTGTCCTTGCTTTTCTATCTGCTCCCCTGGGAAGGAGACCACCTGGGAACATTGTACCTAATAACGCCGTCATTGCATGAGGTACTGCACGCTTAGGTGAGGTACTGCAGTGTCCCCCTTCTCACATCTTGCCTGAAATGAGCCTTCTTCCAGATGCTCAGCTGGAAAACCCCCAAGTACCTGAGGTTTTTGTACAGCACATGAGAACCATGACTGAGGGCAGGAATAATGTTTTTACCCACCCTATTCACCACACAACCTGTTTCGTCCTGGACTCAATGTGTACACTTTTTGATTGAAGGAAAAGTGCCAACCTTTACTGAGTATCTATCATGTGCCAGGCACTCTGGGAGGTGCTTGCATGCATGTCAAATGACTTGGGAGGCAGGATGGCCGAGTAGCCATGGGCAAGAGCTCCAGACCTGGACATAAACCCCAGTTTTCCCACTTTTTTGCTGTGTGACTTCCCTGAGCCTCAGCTTCCTTACCTGTAGAATGGAAATAATAACAAATCACCTCCGAAAGTTGTTATGAGGAATAAATAAGGTAATCCACATAAAGCCCATTGTCCTGGTACTCAGGAGACATTCAGTGAAGGTTAGCTATTGTTGTTATTGTTACTGGTAGTAATTAGTCGCTACAGAATTACTCTGTGATCCCGGGAGCATCTTCAATGATAGAACGTTGTTATAGAGAAAGTTTAAGTCCTGAAAAGAAAAGTTCCAGAATTTATAAGCCTGAACATCGTAGCTCCTCAGATATTGGCTGCATTGATGAGCGTGCCAGCGTTTGAGTGTCCCTGCTTGGTAACTGGCCCGGAGACGTGCTTATTCTATGCTTGCTGTGTGCTGGGCACAGACGGTGCCAGGCAACATGATCCACGAGCTTATGAAGTTGTTGTGGAGACAAGGCCAACAAATACAACACTTGTGAGCAGTACAAGACAGGATGTATTGTTAAACTGTATTTCTGGCAGAAGTGCCACAAAAGTGCATTAAGAGGGGGAAAGTAACAGTAATTGAGCATCCACTCTGTCTAGGCCCAGGGATGAAAATATCGCCTTACGGTCTCATGAATCCAGTGAGGTAGATCTTATAGCTCCATATTTGAGATGAAGAAACTCTGACTCAGTGAGACTCGCCAACTTCCAAGGACACACAATGAGTAAGGGACAGAGTGAGAACTTGAACCCAGGCCTCCTGGCTCCTCAATGCTGCAGAATACCTCCTCCCAAATAACAGCAGATATCCTCCACCCCATCTTCTAGAAGGGGAAACCGGAAGTCAGAGAAGGTAAGTGACTTGTCCAAGGTCACTGGAATGGCAGCTGGCTGAGCTTGGATGTGAATAGGAGTCTGTCCATCTCCTGACCACAGGTATTCCATTTGCACCTTACAGCCTGTCCTGGGCACCTTCCGCCTACCCCAGGAGGATCTGCACCTGGGACACATCTGAAGAACTGAGCATCTTGGCTGTTGTTGCCCTCAGGTGAAGGATGTGGGGTCTCCACAGAGGCACCTGCTGGGCCTCTGAGGAGAGTCAGGCCCCCATTTTACAGATGAGGAAAAGTGAGGCCCAGAGCGGCTCATTCCAGGTCACTGTCCTCATTGTCAGTCCCGCCCTTTTGCCTTGGTTCGACTGCCCCCCCCCACCCACAAGCACCCCTATATTCCCTCCTGCCTATAAAACCTACTCATTCCTCAAGATATTCCCAGCCTTCCAGCTCCACTGGTGGGCCTGATGGGTTACTGAGGAAGCGTTTGTAAGTGGCCGGGTGATATGGTTAATTATTAGCAGTTTCCATTTCTTGGCTCCTGGTAGCCCTCGGCAAATGTTTGTTTAGAAGAGATGGGCAGATCAATGAATAAACTGGAGCGCTAACAGCCAGTCAAGTGAGGAAGTGCTGGGAACTTAGATGAGGTGGGTAGCCCCTCAGAAGCGCCACCTGATAGGTTCCAAAGGAACTTCATCAGGCTGGGCTCAGGGGTGCTAGTCCTGGAGTGACAGGGGAGGGTGGGGAAGAGGGAGAGAGCCCACAGAGGGAGCAGCAGAGCCAGAGGCTTGCAAACCTCTCTTCCGGTCCTAGCATCTGGTCTATTTTTCCCATCTACTTTATAGAGGTGCCCTGCCTCACAGCAGACGAGTGAATAAAAAGGATTTCCCCCTGTCCACTGGCGATGTGGAAAATCCCGTGACAAATCCCATGGAAACCATATAACCAGGAAATCTTACTGCTGTTAGAGAAACGGATGAGATCCTCTGGACACGGTTTCATTAGCTGATCATAGGAGACTGAGACAGAACCCCCACATTTGCCGTCTGAGGTGAATAAAGGTGGATCCAGACACATACACAGTGATGGTCCCGAGACCCGTGAAGCGGCCCGCCTCACCTGCTCCAATTCATTCAGGAATTAGAGGAGGCGGCGGCCAGGGCGAGGACTGGAGGACTCAAGCACAGGTAGAATGTGACCCTGGAATAGGAGCTGAGGACACGGCTGAGCAGAAATAAGCCACCTTCTACCTGAAACACCGAGGAGCATAGAAGTTACATGGGGAAGTCTGTTTCTGACCCAGCCCGAGTAATTCTCTCTATTGGAGTCTTCCATTTGGTCACTGCATTCTTCAACTCTAGGATTTCGGGGGGGGGGGGTGTTTTGTTTTATTTTTTTCAATGGTTTCTATTTCTTTGTTGAACATCTCATTTTGTTCATATATTGTTTTCCTAATTTTGTGTAGTTGTCTGTGTGTTCTTGTAGCCCGCTGACCTTCTTTAAGAGAATTATGTTGATCTCTTTGTCAGACAGTTCATAGGTCTCCATTTGTCTAGCGTCAGTTATTGGAGCTTTGTTAATTCCTTTGGTTGCTGTCATGTTTACCTGATGCTTCATGATCCTTGCACCTTTGCATTGGTATCTATGCATTTGAGTACATAATCTCCTCTTCCAGATTATACAGGTTAACTTCAGCATGGGAAGACCTTCGCCAGTCAGCTCAGCTTGGTGTACTGGATGGGTCAGCTGGTAGCATCCACGGGGCTTTCTAGAGGGAGGGGTCCCTAATTGGGCAAGGGCCACTGCCTGAGCTCTGAGCTGGGGGTGCTGCTGACTGGGCTCCGTGTTCAGGTGGGGCTGCTAGGTAGGCTCCCTGACTGGGTGGGACTGTTGGTTGGGTTCTGGGGTCATGTGGAGCCACTACCTGGGCTCTGCAATCACCTCTGGTTGGGCAGCGACATCACAGGCATGGCAGTGGCTCTGGTTGGACTCCACCATAGGGTAGGGCTGTGGGCCTCGCTCTGCGATCGCTCCTGGATAGGTAGGTAGAGTCTCAGACTGTGCTGCCTGACTGGGTGATGCTGCTGGCTGCACTGTGTGCAGGTCAGATGGGGCCACAGAAACCCGGCAGCCACAGAGTACAACCTGTGGCTGGCTGCCCACGCAGGATGCCAAGCCAGCAGCCCTGACCAGCTGTCGAGCATAGCCTTTGGTCCCACCTGACCAGGGAGCCCAGACTGACCGCTGAGTACAGTCTCCAGATCTCCGCTTGGATCCTTTGGCAAACAGACACTGCAAGCCCTGCATCCCTTCTCTGTCCCTATCTGATCCCCAGTGGTTGAGCTCCATGGGTTCTCCCAGTGAGCCCCACAAGGTGTGACCTGAATTAAAGGAAGTGTCCCACAATACTGGGAGGCCCATATGTCCACCTTGGTCTCTCTTTTTCCCACCATTCGCCCACAGGGGCCCTCTCAGTGCCGCGCTGTGCTGGCCTGGGGGAGGGGCGATGTGGTCAGTGTAGCTGTTCCTCTTCCTCTTCTCATGTGGTCCTTCTCGGTCTCTGTAGTCCAGGGGGCGCCTCAGCCTCACCCCCGTGTTCTGGGATTTTCACAATGGCACCTTGGAAGATGGGATGGTTGCTAGCGGTTCTTGTGAGGGGGACTCCTGAAGTGGTGAACAAACCACACCCTCTGTCTTGCTGACATCGCTCCTCCTCGTGCTCACTCTCATCCTTCCTTAGCTTCTATATATAAATCGGTGTTTTCAGTCTAATGTGGATGGCTTGGGTCTCAAGATAACCAGCAAATGTGTTTGACGGTGACTCACCTGCATCTTGTCAATCGCATCAGTTTCTCTGCCTCGATTCTGAGGCATGTGGCTGGACAGAGAGAGAATTTGCAGGGCACAGGGCTGGTGGAATCATGTCAGCCAAGGACAACGGCAATTACTACTCGTTATTCAGCCCGTGTGCTCCTGGCAAGACACCCAGACCTCATCCTTACCCACTCATGACTAAGGACACACTCAAGGGCTAGGTGATGGTACAAATCTCTCTCAACTGTCCCCTTTATATAACCTCCCACCCTGTGCTCGGGCCTCCATGGTGGGCACCTTGAAGCCCCGCCACTTCCTTTCCTACTCTCTCCTCGCTACCCTTCCAGCTCACCACCCACCAGCCTCCTGCATTCCAGATGCTTCCCTGCTTGCGCTGACCCTCAGTACTATAGACAGGACCACCAAAAAGACAAACAAACCTCTTTTGTGTTAGCATGGATTGCTAGGTATTAGTAAGTGTTTTTATGAGGTTTTACAATGCTAGGAGACCCCGTTCCCACTGAGGTGAGGACAGGGCAGGCCTCTTGCACTCCTCCTGCCGTATCCACCCATAAAATGATGTGTAGACAAACAAGAGGCAAGCAGCTGTAACAAAAAATGGCGACTGTGGCTTGCAGTGTTTTTATTATTGTATTTCTACGTCCCATAAATGTCCTTTACCTGGTAGCACACTTAAAGACAAGGGACAGGCGAGGGAGACTTTTATATTCGATAAATGTTTCTGCTGGTCTAAGAATGCTTATTTTTATGTTTATGAGAATGCTCTCAGGAAGAGAGTGACACACACATTGGGTCTGTCTCCTGAGGGGCTCCCATAGGATTTAAACACGGCTTAGGCTACGGCTGTGGTGTGCTGAGACACTATTTATAGCCAGAACAGTGGGAAGTGTTATTATGAGAAAGCCCAGGGTGCTTTCATCCAGGGAGCACACCTGCCAATCAAAACATGAATGGTGTAGAGGCTTGACCACTGCACTGTACATACGAAGCTGCTGTTGAACAATATTGTATGTCAGCTAAGATTTGATATATGTGTGGTTACGGGATGTGGAGTACAGTGCGGGGAGTGGAGTTGATGAAATTGTGATAGATATGTGTGATATTGGGGGGAGGGGGCAGTTGACTGGGGGAGGGGGGTGGTCACTTTGTGAGGGGTGAAAAGTGTAACTATTGCATTGTTTTGTACACCTAAAAGTAATAAAAAATAAAAAATAAAAATGCAGGCTTTGGGCAGGAGGAATCAAAGAGCACCATCTAGCGGCCCCCACAAGATTTGTTTTTGAGGAAACTGCTCAGTCATGAGGAATCCAGACCAGACAGAAGGCAAGAGCCAGAAGAAGTCCCAAGACCTTGGAAAGGAAACACCAGGTGCCAAGGGCAGTGCATGGGGCCTAGACGTGTGTAAAGTGAGGTCAAAGCATACATCCCACAAGGTCATTTGATAATTAAATGAGGTATTTCCTTTTTATAGGGAATGTTTTGTGTTCATAGAACAAGTGGCAACTAAATCATTGTCGTTAATTTAGGAATCTCAGACCTTGTTAGAGCATATTATATGCAAATATATTTATCACTTTGTGTGATAAGTTGTATCATCTTTATTTGTGATTATAGAATATTTATTATTTGAAATGTTCCAGTTTGCAGTAATAGTGGGTTGGGTTTTTTTCTTACTAGAAAGATCCTGTAGAAAACAGTGTTATTGGGTTTAGAGGAAATGTAAACTATAGAACAAATTAATAAAAGCTATTTTGGAAGTGAACTTTACATTCGTGCGTGTGCACCAGTGTGTGTGTGTGTGTGTGTGTGTGTGTGAGAGAGAGAGAGAGAGAGAGAGAGAGAGAGAGAGAGATCAAAGGCACAAGAAATAGGACAAAGCAAGGCCTAAATATTAGCAAAAGCCACCATTTCCTGGAGTATTCATAAACGTTAGATAGTCTAAAAGTATGTCCCATGGGACAATCGCAAACCTAGCTCTGGATGGGACCAAACCTGGATTCCTCATATGTCTGTTTATATTCTTGGAAAGCAGAGGTGAGAATCATCATCAAGCAACCAAAACACAGTGTCTCTGATGACTCTGAGTCACCTCCTGTATGGAATTGGGCGACCCACACATGCGGAAACAGATGGCAACACCAGAAAGAGTGTCTGACACTCCGATGTGCGTGTGTAATTAGTGTGAGTCAATACATGACTAAATAAATATGTGTTACTAGATGTAACATATTGATCCTCCTTACTCAGTTTGGGAATATTTTAATTTTCATAAGAAATTTATCCCGACTAGAAGAAACAACTATTATAGTTGGGATGCAAAGATGTTTTAACTTTTGATGTCAATATGTATCCTGGATGATTTTGAAACCATTCCAGACATCATATCATTGTATCTGTAAAAAATTAACTATGTATCCCTAAAAGATAAACATTTTTTAAATTTAACCAAATACCATATTATGCCTAAGAAAAATAACATTGACACTTTAATAGTACCAAATAGTCAGTGTTCAAATTTCCACAATTGGCTCATCAATTTTTTTGAGATGTCACATTTTTTATTAAAAACTTTAAAATATATCTATTTCAATAAATGTTGATGGAATTATTGAATATTAGTATGGCAAAAAAATGAAATTTTTAAATTAGTGTCAGGTGTACAAAACAATGTAATAGTTAGACATTTACCCCCCCGCAAAGTGATAACCCTCCACCCCCAAAACTGAATCTTGACACCCTGCCTCACCCCAAGACAAAACAATTTTAAGATGCTCGATCAGAAGTCTGGCATGGAGTGCCTAGGTGCTGTGCTCAGGATATCACACGACTAAAATCAAGCTGTGAACCAGGCTGAATTTTTGTCTGGAGGCTCTGGGGAAAATCTGCTTGTACGTTCATTCTTCTCGTTGGCAGAATTCAGTTCTTAATGGTTGTAGGACTGAGGTCTCCCTGTTTCCTTGTTGGCTGTCAGCCAGGGGCTGCTGTTAGCTCCTCTCTCTTCTAGTCAGCACCCACACATTGGATCTTTCTCGTGATTTGAATCTTTGGCTTCTCCCACCTCTGATTTAAAGGTCTCATGTGATTAGGTCAGGCCTACTTGGATGATTTCTGTCTTTAAGTCAACTGGGATCTTAATTATATCCCCAAAATCCCTCCTGCTACACAGGGTAACATAATCACAGGAGTGGTGGCTCATCATATTCCCAGGCTATGCCCACACTCAAGGGGAGGAGATTATACAAGAGCAAGTGTCATTTGCAGGTCATCCTAGAGTTCTGCCTTCTGAAATCGTTTAATCTGAATCCAACCCTGAGAATATAATCAGACAAATCCAGATTGTGTGACATTCTACATGACAACTGGCCTGAACTCTTCAAAACCATCAATTGAATGAAATAATTTAAAAAAACAAAAGCTTTAAGTGGCTCTCCTAGATTCAGGGAGGTTGAAGAGATATGACAGTCAACTGCAATGCATGATACTCAATTAGATCCTGGAGTTTTAAAAATCTAATTTGACATTTTGGAGACAATTTGAAATTTGAATATGTCCCAAATATTAGCTCTTGTAACAATGTTAAGTTTCTTGAATGTGGTAATGGTGTTATGGTTATGGAGGAGAATGTTCTTTGTTCTCAGGAAATAAATGCTGAAATGCTGGAAAATGTAGGGGTGAATTTCACTATGTCTGCAACTTGCAAATGATTCAGATATAGATATAGATATGGATATGGATATACATATAGACATATATAGAGAGAAAGTAAGAGAATTTAACAGCTTGTGAATGAAGAAGGTATATGGGTGTTCATTGTATTGTTTTTCAGTGGGTTTGAAATTTTTTAAAAATTAACATTGGGGAAAATAATGTCAAAAATATTCTAATGATATGATTTTTTTTCCTCTTCCTGAAAGATTTATGAAGAATAACTCTTTCTGTAGTGAGGCAGAACAGAAAGAGGGGCAGGTAAGTCGAAAATAGTCAAACAATGCCCGAAGGTCTTATGGGAATCCTTCTCTGCCACATAAAACATGAATCAGAAAGTATTTTCTACTTAGGAAAGCTAAGTAACCTATTCCTCATTGCTACAATTTAAATGTAAAGAAAGACACTCCTCTCCCAATTCTGGAAACTGTGTACATTCACCAAGATTTTGCTTTGGGCAGACCTTACTTAACTTTAGCAATGGCCGCACGAATCAGGTAGTACTGATCTGTGCAAATAAGATACAACCTTGTAAACAGCACAGACAGAAAACATATCTCAGAAGCTGTTGACTCAGTAATCTCAGGTCTGGAAATTTACCCTATTAAAATTATTCAAAAGAAGGAAAAAGTTTTATCTGTAAAGATGTGTATAGTAGCATTATTTACAATAGTGACAAATTGGAAATGGTCTAAATCAGGGGTTGGCAAACTTTTGAGACGGAAGAGCCAATCCTGTCCCTCACAACAATTTAAAAATTGTTCGAGAGCCATAAAACAAATGAAATCACCATTATGTGAATAATATCCTTTAAAAATTTTATAAATAAAACTATGGTAGTTTTTTTTTTTTCAACTTTATTTCAGAGCCACATATACGCACCCAAAGAACTGCATGTGGCTCGGGAACTGCAGTTTGCCAACCCCTCGTCTAAATGCATATCTATATAGAGTATTTAAGTTATATACATATCAGTATTGTGCAGAATTTTTTCATAAATTTGAATATAATATGAAATCAGAAGACGTGCTCATCAAAAATTGTTGAGAAAAATGTAGAATGCAAAATTGTATTCACATTCTACGTCTGACTATGCACAAGCTCTGAGCACGCATGGATAAAGATCAGAAGGGACCAAAAACAGTTATTGTAAATCTTTGGTGGGATTGTAGGCATAATTCTTTTGATAATTAAAAATTTTGCTATTACTATCTCTTCTACTAGACTACAAATCCGTGCGATCAGGAACTATATCTGTCTTGTTCATCTTTTTACTCCCAGGGCCTGCAACAGGGCTTGAAGAATGAAGAAACTAACAAAAATGAACAAAGGAAAGAATGAATGAATAAATGAAATGTTTAAAAATTAAATAACATTGTAAAAAGCAGGAGACTTTCTTATAGGAGATTAGGACATTCTATGAGTTTTAGACCAAGAAAACCACCAGGTTAATATATTGAAAAAGTTTATAGTGGGCCTAACTTAGGTTTTAAAAACAAGATCTTTTATAGTTAACTTGCAAACTCTCCCTCCAATGCCTTCCCTATGTTAAAGCCCATATCTTCCACGACCTCTCTCAGACCTCATTTTCTTCTCTCTTCCAGGCTCGCTTTGCCCCACCACACCAGCAGTCCCTCGCTCTTTCTCAAACACCATCAAGGCTCTGCCTCAGAGCTCTGCCTAGACTTCTGGCCCTGCTCTCTTATTTGCTTCAGGCTTCTGCTCAAATGTCACCCTATCAGCGAGCCCTTCCCTGCTATCCACCCTATTTAAAACAATATGCCTTCTCTCTCCACATGCTGGCACTCTGTCCGCTTTACCCACTTTATTTTTTCCCCATAGCACTTACCTCCATCAGACATAGTGTATGTTTTATTAATTTATTGTCTCCTCCCCCCAGACCCCCACCCCAGCCTACATGAAAACTTTATTGGGGTACGGATTGTGGTTTTTATTGTTCCCAGTGCCTAAAGCAGTGCTTGGCATATAGTAGGGACTCAATAATTTTTGAAAAAATAAAAAAAATATATAAATTCATATAGGTATTTACATGTTATTTCAAATATGTAAATAAATATGCAATAAATATTTTTTTTTAATTCTAAAACAGTGCTTTGGCATGCAGGAGATACTCTACACATTTTTGTTGAATGAGGGTACAAAAAATCATTAAGACGGATTTGATAATGAGCTTACTAGATATGTCATGGGCTGATAATAGGGAATCATTTATGTTGGTGTTGGAGAAACCCTATAAATAACTTTTCCTTCCCAGCCCAAATTGGCGTCTCATCTGGAGATCATGGAGTCAGATGGCAATCACAATAATCGGCTTAGTCACTGGTGAAGGCTGGGTGCGCGGCCACAGAAGGCTTCCTGGTCCTTCACCCCCCAGTTGGACAGACGTTGCCATCCCGGCACTGACAGAATTGGACATATCAAAGAACAGAGCAGAACAAACTCTGCACAGCAACGTCTGAAAAAAGAGGAGAAACACCCTATTCTTTCCCCTGACTCACCAATCAGGTAAGCTTCCTCCTGTGCTGGGAGACGTGCAGCAGGAGACCAGGAGTATCATTCTAGGGGAAGTCCGTCCACATGGAATCTTAAGACCATAAAAAAGCGGTACTTCTCCAATGATAGAGAGAAAAGTGTGTACAGGCTACAGTGGGACATCTGGGGTGTTTCCAACCTGGTTCCAGGAAGCCCAAGCTAAGTTTTGAGGTCATATTTATCTAGGCAAGAAGAGAGAGAAAGGGCATTTTGCTCAGAAGGAAGAACATAGGCGAAATCATGCAGGCGTGAAATAACATTGTGAGCTTGGGGAAGCATTGTAATATTATTGCTATTATTAAATCATAAAGTGTGAGGGAGGAAGGGGTAGGACAGAGAGCTGGCGTTGTGTACAGGGGCCAGATTAGGGAGGCTGGTGTACACCCGATAGGGACCTTAAAACTGCCTAGATTTCCCTGTCAAGTGAGTGGGGGAAATGAGAGGAAGAAGGCAGGCGTTCTACTGATATTTTTAACATGCCCATCTTGTTCCTTATACTTAGCAGATGCTCAATGAATGATCATCGTATTGAAATAATTGATCACTTTCAGATGAGGAGTTCTGGTGAATGCTAAAGACACCCTGCAAATGTGCCATCTCCCATCCTTGTTCTCTCGAGTTTTTCTCTTGAAGCAATCATCTAAAACAATGGGTTCTCAAAGTGTGGTCTTGGACCAGCAGTATCAGCGTTACCTGATTTTTAGACCCCAACCCCAAACCTATCGAATCAGGAACTCTAGGGGTGGATTCCCCGAAATCGGCGTTTCGCCAAAACCTGCAGGTGAATCTGGTCCATGATGGAGTTTGAGAATCACTGGTCTATAAAATGATAATATGGCCACTTAAGTAGCATCACCCAGAAAAGTTCTTATCTGTTATCTGTATATTGTGCATTGGGAGTCAGGCCTTTAGACACCAGCAAGCAAATTGTTCTGAGATTTTTAGTCCTGGTTTTACATGATGGTTCTTAATGAAGACAATTCCAACTTAGTCTGTCCATTGGCTCACACATCCATCCTTGCAAAACTGTCCTTGTTGACCTTTCCGTAAGCCTTCCAGATGTCTTCTGTAAAAAAAAGAAAGAAAGAAAAAGAAAAGAAAGAATAGAAAATATTATTTGATCCATTCATGACTAATACACCAGTTTGAATGGTCAGTTTCCCCATATTGTAACATAGCTCTCCTAACTGACACTGTGGCTGGGACATCATGAAGGAATTCATAGGTGTCCAGAGGCTGCTTCTTAGGAAATCTAATTAATTTGATTCAAACATGCTCCATTTGAGTGAAACCAACTATATTAGTTCCAGAGAAACAGAAACAGTTGTGTGTGTGTGTGTGTGTGTGTGTGTGTGCGCGCGCGCGCGCACATGCATGCACGTGCGTGCTTGTGTACAAAGAGAGAGATTTTAAGAAATTGGCTCATGCACTTGGGACTGGGTCTAAAATCTACAGGGCAGGTCAGTAGGCTGGAGACTCAGGGAAGAACTGATGTTGCAGTCTTGAGTCTAGGCAGTCTGGAGGCCAAATTTCCTCTTCCTCAGGGGACCTCCGTCTTTTCTTGTAATTCCTTCAACTGATTAGATGAGGCCCACCCACATTATGGAGGGTAATCTGCTTTACTCAAAGTCTACCGATTTAAATGTTAATACTCATCTAAAAAATACTTTCACAGCAATATCAACACTCATGTTTGACCAGTTCTGGGTACCATAGCCTAGCCAGTTGACACGTAAAGTTAACCATCACTCCAATAAACAATTAAGAGACCTAAGTTTCCCATACTCTTTTTTCTGCCCTGAAAAATATTTAAGTGTTTATTTGAGATGTCATGCGGCCAAGAACATATTCTGGCTCAGAGAATATACCAGCCTGATAAGCTTCCAATGGACCCAACCTTCTTCTTTTCCCAAAGGGCTCACACCAGAGTCTGGTTACTTTTAATGAGGATTAATGTGTGGATTTACCAATACCCCCATACTCCTTGTCTTGCTAAGCATTAGCAAGCGTAGGGTGGCCAAAGTGGTTCTCAACTGGGGTGAATTTGCCCCTATCCTCATCCCCAGGGACATTCTGGAGACAATTTTGGTTGTTGCAACTCGGGGGCTGCTAGGATTTAAATCTAGTGGGTGGAGGCCAGGGATGCTGCTAAATATCCTACAATTCAGGACAGCCGCTCCCCACCCCCCTTCATTAAAGAATCCTCTGACCTTAAATATTAATAGTGCCAAGATCGAGAAACCCTGACATACACTTAGAGGGCATAACAGAAACGCAATAAATAACAAAGTAAATTTACTGTCCTCCTGGAGGACACCATTTTCATCTCTCTCTTTCAAAAGAGCTGGAGCTCCAACCTCCTTAATTATTTTATTTGCACGTATGTTTCTCTGTCCAAACACATGATATCCACATATGCCCATTGTAGGGTTCTTTTGAATCTAAGCAGATTTTGATGTTTGCTGAGTCCCCAACTAAACAAGAATAAAATTGCTCAATACCTACTGTTTGAAGCAAGAGGCTAATGAAGAGACAGCTAGAAGGGAGTGGCAAGGAACACAAAAATGAATCCCATTTCTCTAAGCAGAAAACAAGCACATGCTTGTGATCAGAACCTGAGACTTCACCTTTTGCTTCATCATGGTTTAAACCACAATGCTATTTGAATCCTACTGTCTCCTTACTCAACACCAGACGTGCACGGCTGAGAAAAAACAACCCTGGCCAATCAGTCTTGCTTTAAATTTATGGTGATTAATCTCAGGAGGGTGGTCACACGGTCTTTCCCTAGGCCCCTGTGAGCTCTCCCCCTCTCCTACGTGACCTCTTCATTCTTGATTCCATTTCCTCAAGCCTCATGCTTGTATAGAGGCTGGGTTCCTACTTCAGTGCAAAAAGTCAAGTAATCAGAAGAGAACTTTCACAAACTCTTACCGCCACACCTACCCATCTATCCACATTTATGCCCAAATACTATAACTTCTCTCTGACATCAGTGACACACTGTTCAAGACCCATGGGATGCACTGGGTTCCACCCTGTCTTTTACTTAAGAACCTCTCTCCAGTGCTTTCCCCTTTTCTCCCTGCATCTTCAGTTTTTCTCTCTCTCTTGGATTACAAGGGAGGAAGGTGAAAAGGAATCAGCTAAGGAGAGTGAGAAAGACTAACTAGGAAGGTACTGGTTAAACCAGGAGAGTGTGGCATCTTGGAAGACAAGTGAAAAACTATATTTCTGAGAGGACAGTGCCAATGCTTTCTCCCCTCAGCGTTGGTCAGGGCTGTCCGGTGGAACTTTCTGCGATGAAGGAAATGTTCTATATCTGGACTCTCCTCCATGGTAGACATGTGTGGATATTAGCCACTTACAATGCGGCTGGTTTGATTGAGGAACTGAATTTTAGATTTCACTTAACATACGATTGAATTTTATTTTATTTTTGTTATTATGTTTTTTCCCCCAACAGTTGAATTTTAATAGCCACTTGTGGGTAGATACTAATGTAGTGAACTGTAGATGCTGGAACGTCTCAGAGCTCAGTTCTTCGGCCTCTTCTTTTTTCCATCTACACTCATGCTCTTGGTAATCTTTTTTTTTTTTTTTTTTAAGCTGAGCCATCCTGCTACCTGTTGGCAGCTCAGCGGCTGCTCAGCTCGGGCTGGACTCGAACCGCTGTTGCTCAGAGCTCAAACTCTTGAGCGAGCTCTTAACCAACTGAGCCACTCAGCCGGCCCTTGCTCTTGGTAATCTTATCCAGTCACCTGGCTTTACATACCATCCACATACCAATTACCCCAAATGTATAATTCCAGCCAGATTCCCACCCCTGAGCTCTATTAACCTAAACAAACAAACAAACAAAAAGCCAAAATCAGAGGTAACGTGTTTATTTGACATTGGAGAATTGCAATTCGGGAACACAGATTCAGGCAGAAATCCAAATTGTGTCCCCATTATGAGGTGAAGGCAAGGGGTTTTATGAAAAAGAAAAGGGATAATTCCATGAATAGAAAAAAGGAATTTCTATTGGTGCTAGCAAGTTGAGTTCCTCTTTAGCTGTACATGGCTATTTACCGATTCTAAAGACTATCCATAATTATAAGTTCTTGTGGTCCGTTCCTATTTGCTTTACAAACAGTTGTTTGGAACACATTGCTGCTTTGACCCAGTCCAAAAGTTATTTTACCCAAGTCAAACATCCCAAGGGTTCAAGGAGTAGGATGTGCAAGGCAGTTTCTCTGGAATAGCTGCTCTGGCTCTATTTTAAAATGGCTCCACTTATGTCATTTTTGGCAGCTCCAAAAGAGAATATCAAATTACCTGCTTGACAATTCTCACTTGGGTGTCATATAGACATCGTGAACTTCACATGACCAAAACTGAGCTCCTAATATCCACCACTGCCCCAAACCAACAAAAACCTTGAGTCCTTTTTGGTTTTTATCATCTTAATGATAACTTGCTCAGGCCAAGCATCTCGGAGTCACCTTTGACCGCTCTGTTCCTCTCAGGGCTCCTGTTCCCCATTGAACTCACCAGAAAATTGCATTTACTCTACCTTCAAAAGATATCTGGATTTTGACCACTTCTTAGCACTGTGACTGTCAACATCCTAGTCCAAACTACCATCACCTCTCACCTAGACTATTGCACAGCTCTCGAAACATTTCCCTGAGTCTGCACTTGGTCTCTGTTGAGTCAGTTCCCAATAAAGAAGTCAGAATGGGTATTTAAAAATAGGCATTGAAAAAAAAATAGAGTGACCCTTCCGCTCAAAAGTGACTCACATCTAACTCAGAGTCCTTACTATGACCTAAAAGCTGCTACGTGATGTGCCCTCCTATCATCTCTAACCACATGGCCTCCTACAGTCCCCTCATCAATCTACTTAAACTACATGGTCTCCTCACCATTCTTGTAATGCACCGGGCATGTTCCTACCTTAGGTCCCGTGTTACCTGCCTCTGTTCTCCTAGATGTCTGCACAGCCAGCTCCCTGTTTTCCTTCAGGCCTTCCCTCAAAGCTACCTTCTGAGTGAAGCCTTCCCTGGCTATTCATCTAAACTTTCGCATACAACCTATCATTATTTACATAACATATTAATTATCTGGATTACTGAGTTTTTTGGATGGCTCCGTAAATTTTGCACTTGATGCTAAGTAAGGCCTTCTAGTCCTGGCCCTAGCACTTTGAAAAGTGCCTGTGACGTGACGTGTCATCTTCTGATAGAATAAGAAATATATATTTGGTCTTCATCCTGGGTTCCTGGCACAGAGCTCCTAAAATACTTGTGATTTCCTTGTGATAGGGGTGAGAAGAGAGTTTTTTGTTATTCATGATAAGCACCCTTTAACCATACCTGAGTTTATGCTAATGAGGTGAATCTTGGTGGGGCCCTTGAGAGCTTCAGGGTAGGGCCTGGTGAAAATTTTCAGTCCCATAACCAATGGCCAATGACTTCATCACTCATACTTCCAGGTTGGTGAATACATTCACATTCCAGGAGGGTGTGCTCCCCACCTCCATGAGGATAGAAGCTCCTATGCTCAGGATGGACACTTCCAAGCTTCATTCTGTGTACTTCTTCATCTGGCTGTTGGTTTGTATTCTTTATAATATCTTTTAAAATAAACTGTCATAGTAAGTAAAGTGTTTCCCTGAGTTCTGTGAGCCATTGTAGCAAATTATTGAGCCCAAAGAGGGGTCAGGGAACGCTTAATTTTTAGCTGGTGGGTCAAAAGTATGGGAGGCCCAAGACTTGTGATTGGTGTCTGAAATGGGGGGCAATTTTGTGGGACTGAGCCCTTAACCTATGGGGTCTGCACTAACTCAGGTAGTTAGTGTCAGAATTTAATTGAATTGTAGGATACTCTTTGGTGTTCAGAGAGTTGGAGAATTGATTGGTGTGGGATAAAACACCCACACATTTGATGTCAGAAGTACTGTGTGTAAAAACAAATCCGAGACACAACAGAAATGTTAGGTGTTTTCTATGTCTTAATCTCATTACATGCAAGAATGCAACTTTTGCTAATTATTTCATAACTTTGAACCTGACATACCATCTTCTGGGGAAAAAAACTATTAGCAAAAATGGGTAACATTTCTGTAGAAAAGAATCATTGTGTTATGGTGACAATGATAAGGCTTCGAAGCCAGAGATATAGGGGTTCAACTCCTTGCTCTGTCAATTATGCATTTGGGTTTGGTGAAGTTACTTAAACCCTTAAGCCTTCATTTCTAATATGAGATTTAAAATTGTAACTTAGAATTGTAAATATTTGTAAACATTCTGGTATATAATTGGTGCTAATAGGTAGCTATTGTTACTATGAGTCCACTGGAAATGCAGAATGAATATTGTGACTAACCGCCCATTCTACCAGGAGGCTGGCAGCATGTGTGAGTTAGTTTCCTAACAGGACAGTTTCAAACTTTGGTCTTTGTAACACACGGCTCAAAGGTTGGTGAGAGAGCTCGCTTTCATAACAGCTTCTGAAAATAAAGTCTCTACCTTCTGGCAGAAATAGCAGTATCTAAAATGGACTTGCATGGTTCCTAACACATTATAGGCACTTCATTTCACACAAGGTTCATTTGGGGGAGTATATTTTAAAAGTATCACACTCGTTAAAAATTATGGATAGCAGTACAAAAATACCAATACAGTAGTCATGGTGGATGGTGTGCTAGTCTCCCAGTTGCATTGTTTGCTGAAGATGGAAAGAGTCTGCGAGACATTTCTCCTGGTAACTGATCATTCTGTCAAGGCTCAGGATTTTCAGTGTTGAAGAAGAGAAAGCTGTTTGACTTTTGTTGGTTGGCAGGTGGGTATGGATTAGTGAATTTTTGTGCATATTGGAAGATTAAGGTATTATGCATTACTTCATAGGATTATGTCTTTATAATCTTTTGTTTTTAAATTTAGAAATAGTTTGATTAGGAAAGATTACTTATGATTCCTTAGGTCATTATTTGCGGATGTATTGCCTACCCAAATTATACCATTTATATGATGATGCATATTAATTTAATGAGTGAAAATTATTACTACTTAAGTATGTGCATGCTTTGTTAGAGTTTTATAAAATAGGGCCTTGTCATCAGGCCCTTTTATCTTTTTACCCAAAAGATTAATTTGTCTATACCAAAGTGAATCATTGTCAGGAAACATAGATTCCATTCTCTACTAAACCAATTTTTAATTTTTTAAAAGGTTTTTGCAAATTTCTCTTGCTTTCCACAAACTTCTTGTTTGTTTGTTTGTTTGTTTGTTTGTTTGTTTGTTTGTTTTTTAAACAATGCCTCTGATGGTATGCTGGTAAGTATTTAACAATCGGCTATCGAGGGAAAAAAATTCTGAGTTGTAGTGTTTGCCAATTTCCATGGTATAAATACTCCCACTATAGCTGATTTCAAGTTACCAATGTGACTTCAATGCACTCACAAAATTCCTGAAAATTTAACAATTAACTCTCGTAAGCCACCATGAGTGGCTTCATTGCACCACTGGATACCTTGTTTATAAAAAATAAAAACATTAACAATAATAAAGCACAGCTCTCTGAGGATGTATAAAAAAGGACTTTTAATTAACAAACAGATTTTTAGTTTAATAGTAGAAACAAGAAGAAAATGATACATAAAAGGGAAGGGAATGGAAGGAAAAAGATAGAAATAGTTACCTTCATTGACCAAAAAAGATTTAGTTTCTGTTGCTTTTCCTAAGATTCCCCAGACTGACTCCTTTCCACTGAGTCATTCCAGCCTGGTGAACAGAGATTGGTAGAAAGACTGGATATCAGATGGGCCTGTGTTCTACTATTTTGTAACTTTCAGTGTGCTGAAACCACACGTGTTCTAAAATGTGGTAGCACACGAGGGAATTTCTGACTTGTATTAGCTGCTTTTCTGCTTCCTGTTCATATTTAGAGGCATGACATTATTTATTAGTGATCAGCAAACAATTCTGGCAATCAAAAAAATAACTTACGAATGACTCCGCATTACTTCTTCCCTTCACACTTACCTGTAACTGCTATACCATTTCCTAAGGGTGGGTTATGCTCTCCTCTACTTTTCTGCCTAAGGGGGCCCAGCATGTTGCAGTCTGACCTGTACATTGCAAGTCTAGTTCTTGTCTCTCTTCCGTCTTGAAATAGACCTTTAGAACTACTGAGATGTTCCTTTATTTGTCTTTCTGATTTACTTTGATAAACAAAGGACACTATTTGAAGTGGTAAGGACAGATTTTAATCAGTAATATATTACTGCAACAGGGAAAAGAGCCCAGTGTTAACTAAACAGAGGTGACTGGACATTTTAAAGGAAGAAATGAAGGAATAGGGAGAGAGAGGTGGGCAGGGGCTGAGTAGAGTCAGGGAAGTGAAAAGTTAACGAAAAGTGGGAATGGGGGGCTTTGGTCCATGGGAAACCCATCTGGGTTTGTTAATTGCTGCTTACCTAAGTTAGGCTCCTACCTTCTTGCAGAGGCTGGGAGACAGGGACCCTATCTTTAGGTGTTGGCTGGAACAAATAGTACATCATTTGGGCAGCCTTAAGTTTTCTCAGGCAAGCTCTTTAAAGGAGTCAGTCTAGAGTCATCCTAGGGATGTGGCCTTGAGCAGTTTTAAGCTATGTTAGTGTTCATTCCAAGTCTTTATAGGCCAAGGTTGAGGCCTGGTTAAGAAGAGGGCTCCAAGGAGCCTGGGTAGAGTTTGGTCAAGGAGAAAATCTTTGTTGGCCAGCAAACATTGACAAGTGATGTTCTGGGCATTATTCTCTCTTCTCCTGCCCCCCAGTACTACCCTTCACCCCCGAGCCTCAGAAGGGCTTCATGAAGATGGTCGCTGGCAGCCTTGTCCACAAGTCAACCTTGCCTTCTCTTGTAGGAAGAGGGGTTTTTCCTTCTCCTTGGTGCAACCCTTAGAGCTGCAATGAACCTCTCTCTCTTCTGGTCCCCAGAGAGAATGAATACCTTGGAAATCATTCAGGTGGAGGATTACTTCAAGAAGAGCCTGACCTTCTGGGACAGCTCAGTGCAAAAGCAAATCCTTCCAAGACTCCTGCCACCATAGATTGGGTTTGTCTGTCTTTGAATTTTAAATAAGTAGACTCATACAGATGTATTCTTTCCTGACTCAAATTAGTATTTGTGAGATTCACTCATATTGTTATAGGTTATAGTGGACCAAAAAGCATGCTCTGCTGGCAACAGGAAGCTGGTCTCAGTGGCAGGACTGCAAATAAGGAAGGGGCGTTCCTTGGCCCCTTCTGCAAAGCCAGTACCTGCTCCTTTTGTAAAAAAAAAAAAAAAAAAAAAAAAAAAAAAAAAAAAAA
>NW_017731643.1:1761271-1786552 GCF_001890085.2 Hipposideros armiger | reverse complement strand
ACCTCCTCCCCCGCCGCCCCCCCACCCGCAAAAGATTGAAAGTGGTGACTGGACTTGGAGCTGAGCTTGTACCCTCCACAACTAAGACTGAAGGACCACAACTTGACTTAGAGCTGATGCATCCTGGAAAAACACAGTTCCCCAATAAAGTTTAAAAAAAAGTTCAAACAGTATAGAAAGGTAAAAAGTACACAAGTTCCATTTCTCTTACATAATTTATACAATCCCACTTCCTAGTAATAATCACTGTTACTACTATTAATAACTAACATTTATCCACCAGTGACTATGTATGTGTAAAGCATGTTTCCAAGTATTTAACTGCTATTGTTTTATTAAAGATTTGTCATTTAAGATTTGTCCCAACATCTTGTATGCATAATACACACATCCTTTTCATCTTAAATAAAGTACTGGGTTCTCATGTTGTTAGGAAATTTGCTCTTTTCACATACAACATATCTTGGACAATTTTCCATGTCACTGTACATAAACCTACCTCATTCTCTTTAACTGCACACTGTAGTTTCTATTGAATTGACATACCATACTTTATTTAATAAATCCTCTGATGGACATTTCTGTTGTTTCTAGTTTTCAGTACCAACAATGCTGCAATGATCATTCTCAAATAAGTATTTTTGCAAACTTGTGCATATCTGTAATGATATTTTATCGATTGTCTACTGCACTAGACTATAAATTCCACCTACACCCGGCTTCGCAAAGGTCACTTGGCCAACGTGCTGCGAAAACTAAAAGAGGTCTCGGCGTGGGGCAGTCCCCTCCGGTCGCCGGGAGGTTTTCGCGCACGCCTGCTGTGCGCATCCCACTCCTGCAACAAGAACAGGTCGTCGCCACAGCCGCCGGCAGCCCCGCCAAGGCAGCTGCTGGGGCAGGAGGCGCCGCGGCGACCCTGGCGTGGGGCGGCGTGGGCGTGGCCTTGGCGCGGCCGCGCGCGCGGGATGTCGGGAGCTCGGCGCGCCGGCGGCGGCTGCGACGGCGGCGGCCGCGACAGAGGCGGTTGATGCGCTCGGTACTGGGGTCGCTGCCTGAGGCGCAGGCGCCGTGGACTCCGACCCAGCCGGGCCTCTGCTCGCTGTGGGCTCGTCATGGCGACCGCGCAGAGGCCGTTCCACCTGGTGGTGTTCGGCGCTTCTGGCTTCACCGGCCAGTTTGTGACCGAGGAGGTGGCCCGGGAGCAGGTGGACCCGGAGGGGAACTGCCGCCTGCCCTGGGCCGTGGCTGGCCGTTCCCGGGAGAAGCTGCAGGGCGTGCTGGAGAGGGCTGCCCTGAAGCTGGGTAAAGGGGGCGGGGTGGGACTGGGCTCCAGGACCCCGGGCTCGGCCCCGCCGCCGCTGCTCTCACCCCTGAGGCCCCTTCTCTTGGCTGAGGGGTTCAGGACCCCCGAAATGAGCGTTTCTCCCTGCGTGCCCGCTTGGAGCTCCCCCATGCCTTGCTTGCGGACAGGAGGAGGAGAGCAATGCTTCAGATAGTGTCATGTCTTTGTACTATACTCCCTAAATTAAAAAAAAATAATTTCTCCTTGTTTGAATTTCTCCTTTAGTTTGGGGAGACACCACCCCCCCCGACGAAATAGTCAAGAACTTTAGTTTTGCCACCCCCCCCCTCCCCATTCTAGATCAGGGGTACTTCGTGGGGTTGGAGATGTCTCGCTATTTGGTCCGATAGAAAAGTAGAGCATTGGTTTCCTCCAGATTGTAATCTCCCCTCGCCTTGTGTTTCAGAGGTGGGAGAGAAAGCTTAAGAGTTTCGCTAGTAACGCTGTTGTGGCTTTTAGTTTTCAATTTATTTTTAACTTGTTAGAATCATTCTCCTGTTCAGCCTTCCGCCTCACTTCCTTATAATCCCACCCAGAACCCGGTTTATGGTGGGAATATAGCATCTGTTTGGTTTGTGGTTATGTACAGAAGATACCGTGTAGGCTGGACTCTCCTACAACTCTACCTGCTGCCACGACCAAATCCAGGATCTTGACCAAAGAGGTTTTTGGTCTTTCTTTACTGTCCCCCAAAGAAATGATTTTACGATTAAAATATATTCTTCCATTTCTTTTTCCTGCTCAGTAAGAGGACAGGTACAGCCTAGTTACCTACCCTTTGTAGTGCCCACAGATGAAGTAATTGTGGGAAATGCATCTTGACCTGTCAAAACCAGCATTGCTCTATTGGTTCAGTTAATTGCGTTTATTTCCTTATTGTGAGCCTGAGCGTTCTTACCTAGACTGTGCTTTTCACCCGAGTCCTCTTTTGTTCTCATTCTGTTGATATTAAGAATTCCCTTCTACCCCAATAATTTTATTGTGTAATTGTTTAGTAGATGACGAGAAGCTATTTTTATAATTCTTGGCAGAGGAAGTCAGGACAATCATCTACTCAGTATCTAAAGGATGGTAATATTGTCATTTTTTACACAGGATTGTCATTTACACATTGCTTATTAGATTTTTTTTTTAAGTTACCAGTATTATTAGTCACCCTTAGTATTAACTCCATTTTCCTCCTAGCCTTTTCCTTTTTTTATTACTTCGTTAAAAACAGTTTTGTTTTTTGGATAAAAGTTAGCATTCAGTATACTTAGTAAATTTTCCGTCACTGATTACTATAAAAAGATCTGGAAGATCTAATACTGGATCCGATTTCACTTCAAACAATATATTTCTTATTTCAGGAAGGCCTACACTATCATCTGAAGTTGGAATAATAATTTGTGATATCAGTAATCCAGCCTCACTTGATGAAATGGCTAAACAGGCAACACTTGTCCTCAATTGTGTAGGACCCGTAAGTAACCAGCCCTTCTTTGTATCAGAACAAACAAACTATTCATTTCTAGCGAAATCTGGTCTTTTATATTCCAGAGGGGAGCATAAGCGCAGGGAACAGAGGAGTTGGTTCATAGCCTTCAGCCCATGTGGAGAGTTTTCGTTTCTTGTGATTAGCAAATGGATATGACTAAAATCTCCAGAGAGAGCGCGACAGGCTCTCTGTGACACCTACTGAAGGAATGTGTGTTGGTTTGTTTGGTTTGGTTGTTATTTATAGTTATAATTGCCAGGCTTTTTTTTTTTAATGTTAGGCCCCTAGGGTAAAAAATATGTTTGAGCATGTATACTTTTTATATATGAATTAGATTCCTGTATTATTGTACAAATATATGTTAAAAACATGTACAAAAATGGAGATTAAAAAAGGACTCATTCATTTATTCAGTATTTATTGAATGTTTGTTTTATGTAAACTGCATTAGTCTAGGCACCTGGGACATAATGGTGAACAAAGCAAAGTCCTGCATGGAGCTTACAGTCTAGTGGGAGAGACAGAAAAGCAAGATTAGAATAGTAGGTAGTGATAAATGCTTTGAAGTAAAAATAAAGCAGAGTAAGAAAATAAAGAGATGAGCACGTCCGTCTCTATTAGATGGATGGTCAGGGAAGGTCTCTCTGAGGAATTGACGTTGCCTGGAGACCTGAATGAGGTGAGGGAGTAAACCATGTGAGCATCTGTGGAGAAGGGCATTCCAGGGCAGAGAGCAAATAAAAGGTCCTGAGATGAACATTTGCTTGGCGAGACTGGGGAATGTAAGAGAGGCCAGTATGTCTGGCCGGGTTGGGAGCAGTTCAGAGAGGTGAGAAGTTAGATTAGAGAGGTATCCAGGGGTCATAGGGTCTGACAGGTCAAGGTCATGGTTTGGATTTTCTTCTAAATATGACAGAGCCATTGGATGGTCGAAAACAAAGGCATGGTCTGATTTATGGTTTTGAAATTCTTTGGCTTCTGAGAATGACCAGATGAATGAGGGTGTGTGTCACTGTGGCTTTCTCTGTGTTGTGGGGTTCTCCACAGCTGCCCTCAGAATACTGTTAGTATCCTATATTCAACATATGGCCACGTGACATGGCCTGAGGACATAACGTAGTCAACCATATATTAACTATTAATAAAATGTCCTTTTTTTTCTTTTCTTTGTGTTTCCTACAAAAATTAGCGCGAAAGAAGTGCTAATACTTACTTTCATACCCAGGGGATTGTTTTGTGTATCCCTTAAAGGTAAGCACACCCACTTTGGAGACCACCAAGTTAGAACACAGAGCCTTGAGAATAGGATTGCAATTTTGACCTATAAGCCAATAGGCTTCAATGGGGAGAAATATCTCCTCCGAAATCAAGGATTGCTGCTCTGACCCTGTCCACTTATCCCATAAAATCACAAAGGTATTAAGTAGAAAAACATCTAAAAACACAATAATTTGGGGAAGTTAGTACAGAAGTCTCAACCTGAGATTACCCAAAGGAGAGCTGAGCCAGGCCTGACAGAATGCAGTGTAAGAGGGCCGGCCGAGTGGTTAAGAGCTCGCTCAAGAGTGTGAGCTCTGAGCAACAGTGGTTCAAGTCCCGGCCCGAGCTGAGCAGCCACTGAGCTGCCAACAGGTGGCAGGATGGCTCAGCTAAAAAAAAAAAAAAGAATACAGTGTAAGGAATGGGGGGACGACGGCAGATAGGAAAATGTGTACTGTTTCTAGAAGGAACTGTTATTTCAAAAAGCTCAGTATTGCTTTCCTGCAGCTTGCCAATACTTGTAGATAAACCAAAAAGCTGAAAGGTTGTAGGCGTGAGAAATGAACATGAGGCTAGGAATCTGAGACTGGAGGAGTTGGGAGTTACACAAATGAGGGGAGGGTGTCACAGATAGCAGAAACAACAACGCATGGGTGTGAAGAAGCATCACGTCCTTACAGAAATTACAGGACTGCTGGAACATGGGGATTAACCGACTGTGGTGTGACATGGTGCTTAAGGGCTTTTTGTGACATACTAAGAAGCGTGGATTTTAAACTACTACATGATATGGGCACTGAGAGCTAGTGAAGGATTTTAAAAGTGTATGCAACATATATGCGCATATATGATACAGGACCAAAGGTGACATCAGATTTTGTTTTTAGAATAACAGTTTGGTATTTCTTTGGAGATGGGGCTAGATGGGCTGCAGTGAAGCCTGTTGCTCTTCATAGTAAATTAAATGAGAGGTGACAAGGGTGTGAACTAAGATTTGGATGTGTGAAGGGGAGGGGACTGATGGGAGATATTTTTAGAGAACTGATTTGATAAAGCTTGGTGACTTCCAGGGTAGGTAGTGTCAAACACAGCTTCCAGGTTTCTCACCTGAGAATTGTGTGGAGAGTAATACCATTAATAATAACAGAAGAGAATAAATCTATCGTTTACTGAGTGCTGTGTGCCCTGCACTATGCTAAGCTCTTTGTATGGCCTTATTTTGTCCTCACTACAATCCATTGAAGTATGTGCTATTATTTTTCATTTTTCAGTGAAGAAATTGAAGCTTAAGAGAGGTAACGTAACTTGCCCAAGGTCACACAGCTAGTGAATGCAGAGCCTGGATTTAAATCAGGCCTAACTTTGAAGCCCATGGTCTGGACAGCCGTGTAGTTCCACCATTTCCACAGTTTTGTCCCGGAGTCTTGCCTCACAGTAAATCAGAAAAGATGCCAGCAGTGAGACCTATGCTTTACTGTCTCTTGTGCTAGAAAGTAGAGGCTGAAAAACTGGTTTTGAGAGGAAGATGAATTCGATTTTGGACATGTTGAAACCGAGGTGTCTGCTAGATATTCTTGAATTAAGACATATACTGTAGTGGAATTATTATTTGTTTAAGTATGGGAAGAAATCAGGGTGAAGAGCAAATAGAGGAGGAAAAATGAAGCCAAAGTGAAATTCATTTTATGCATAAATCATGCCCCATGTCCTGTGCTTTGCTGGTCCTGAACTTTATAACAGGAACCACAGGTAAGGAAATCTTATCAGTAAGCAGCTCTGGAGACAGAGGCTGGAAGTCATCAGCATACAGGTTGTAGGTCAAGTTGGGAGAGTAGATGAGATTTTTCCAGGGAGAATGTCTAGGGAGGTGATTCTCCACCCCTACTGGGAGGCTGATCTAAAATGCAGGTTCCTGGAGTCCACCCCAGAAAACCTGATTCGGGAGGCTGTCTGGGGTGGGACTGAGTAAGCAGCGTGTTTAACAAGTGGCCCAGGTGATTCTAATGCAGGTAGACTACTGGCCAATGTGAGCAACGATGAGGTAAAACAACCAAGAGAAAGGCCAAGGAAATCTCTCAATGAATTTCAAAGTGGATATGTGTAAACTTTGAAAATTACCCAAGACAATCCACGGGGTGCAGAAAGAAAATAGAGCTTTGACTTCAATTCATTTTCATCTCAACCTTATTCCTATTTTATGTATGTTTAAAACATATATTAGTGTAGTATAATAATAATCCATGAAAGTGATTTGTGAGTAAATTCACATAGCGAGTAGGTGATGGATTTAGGGTGTGATGTTGGATCTTGCTGCCTTGAAAGCCCTTGTTTGTTTGATTATACAGTGTTGTCTCAGAAGTTAAGTGCTTCAGCAATTTTATGTGGTTGGTTAATGGCAGAGGAGGGACTGGAACTCTGTTTCCCAGTCCTGTAATTCCAGTTTCATTTGCTATTAAGAAGGGAGTAGGCTGTGGAGATGAGGCTATGGAGTTAGGCCAAGAGGACAGCCTGTTTGACCTACTTGAAAAGTGAATTCTTGCATTGTGCTGTCTTTTAAGTGTCGCTTTACCTGTTTCTTGAAGGCTGAAAGAAAAAGACAAGCTCTGTCCTCCATTTTCCTGTTGCTAGAAATGCGACAAGCAGAAGAGTTTGTGCTCCCCTCGCCCTACCCTCACAAAAGGAAAAATTTGTCATGCTTCCTTTGAAAGGGACTGATCCTAATGTATTAAAATTATTAATTTTAATCCCTTGAGTTTGAGCAACAAATGATTTTGGAGATCCAAAATCATATAGGCTCAGAATATCTACTCTGTCTAATTTTAAACTTATTGCCTCTAAACCTTTTCTGCCTGTTTTTATTTTGGCTGATAGTACCATTAGCTGTTGGCCCCCATGTCCAGCTAATCAGGAAGTCCAGTCATTTCTGCCTTTTTAGTATATCTCATTAGTATATCCGTTCCCTTTCTTAGTTTTGTCCATCATTTCTTACCTGCCACGAGATTTGTCTTCCAGCACCACAGACAGAGTGATATGTCTGTACTATAAGTCTTACACCGTTGTCTCCTTTAAAATCCTCCAAGAGAGCCGAGTAATCCCAAAAAGATCAAGTTTGGTGTTGACAGTATGGTGCTCAGGGTCCTCCCTGATCAGCCCAAGTGTTTCTTTTTAGACTTACCTCCTACCACTCTGTGGTTCAGGTAAATGAGTGCTTCCTGCACCTTTCCATACATTTTGTCCCTCATCTGGCCTTTTTTTTTTTCTGCCAAATCCTTACTCTTCTTCAGAATTCAAGTCAAATGAATCACTTCTATAAAACTTCCCATTTTGTCTTCAGTTAGAGTTAAGCACACATTTGTCTGTAATTCCATCCTTGAGAGTTGGTATATTACAGTTACATTATTTTCTCAATTTATTTTTAGGCTACTTTATTAATATTTGATTTCTTAACAATCAAAACTGTACTTCCAAAAATGAATGGTATTTCATTCGTATAAGCTTGCTAAGTAAGGGTAAACTGTTGTTGTTTTTTTATTCCCCAGTATCGATTTTATGGAGAACCTGTAGTAAAAGCGTGTGTTGAAAATGGCACTAGCTGTATTGATGTCTCTGGAGAACCTCAGGTATGTAAAATGAAAAGGAAAGAACAGAAAATTAACAGCACAATTTTCTGTTGAAGCAGAAAATACTTAGTGCAGTTTTGCAGACATATTTTTAGAAGGTGATGACTCCTTCCTCATGTTGACAGATGGTATTCCATTGATAGCTTGAAGGAGAGTGCAATGGTAAGGTCTTAGGTTCAGTTTTCTTGAATTTTTTTCTTCAAGTCCTTTGTATATTGGATATGCTGATTTTTACAGCTACTGCATGCTGTAAACGGAATGAATTAAAATAGTGTGCTTGAGCAATCTCAGAATCTTATTGTAACTTCATTATGAATTCCCCTTTTAAGATCAGACACCTTTACATTACAGAAAAATAAATGTAAAATCCCTTCAACCTAAAAATCTTAAATGTTCACATATATTGACTGCTTACCGCATGCTTGACAGTGTGCCACATCAATATTTTGTGTAACTTTTTCAACATTCCTGTAAAATAGGTATGTTTTCACCCTATTTTATACATGAGGAAAGTGACACTTAGGAAAGTTAAGTAACTCATTCAGTCATGCAACTATTGTAGTAAGTAGAAAAACTAGGACTTGAGTTGAGGTTTGCCTGACTGCGGGAAGTGGTGTGTTAATAGCACTAAGCTACACTAACTCCTTTAAAACTGTAATCTCATATGTCCCCATGGCCTCCGCTGCTTACCATCATCAGTGTGCCAGTATAATATGTACTTAGAGTTTATTAGTGGTAATGTATATTGGAAAATACTAGAAAGTGTAAATTACCAAAATTAATTCAAGAGGTAGGAAACATGAATGAAACAAAACCAATTCCTATCTTATTTAAAATATTTTGGAGCAGAGAAAATGGTGAAAAACTTCTAAATTATCTTATAAACTATCATAAAAGTGATATCAAAACCTAATGAAGATCCAGAATATATAAAGAACTCGTATAAGTCAATAATACAAATTCAAATAACCCAATTTCAAAATGGGCAGCAGAGGCCGGCCGAGTGGCTCGTTGGTTAAGAATTGGCTTGGGAGTGCAAGCTCTAGGCAGCAGGGCCACTGGTTCGGATCCCACATGAGGGCCAGTGATGCTGTGCCCTCTACAGCTAAGATGGTGAACAACAGCTCGAGCTGGAGCTGGGCTGCCATGAGCCGCCGGTGACGTAGGCTGCAGTGGGGCTGTAGTGGGCTGCCATAAGCTACCATGAGCGGCCAGCAGCCAGTGTGAGCAGCCAGCAGCTGGCGTGAGCTGCCGTGAGCCGCCATGAGCAGCTGTCCAAGGCCCGGTGAGCAACTGACTCCCCCGGGAAGAGCGCAATAATAATACCAACATGGGCCAGTCAGGCGACGTCCTCCACGACTAGACTGAAGAACAAAAGAACAGCAACTCGTCTGTTCCTCTTCCCCGATTCCCCAACGCTGTTCCCCTCCCCCAATTCCCCAATAAAATCTTAAAAAAAAAAATGGGAAAAAGAATGAGAAGAGACAAATCTCCTGTGAAGAAGAATTCCAATAATGTATGTAGCTACTCTCCCCTCACGGATGGGGAGCGTAACTCCCGACTCCTATGTGTGGGCCGCACATAGTCACTTCCTTCCAAAGAGTCCAGTGTAGAAAGGAGCGGGAAGAGAATAAGTTTTCAATGGAGAAACTTGACAAACACTTCCTCAGCCAGGTATTCAGGGTCAACATCAACAGTGATAGATCATGTTGACAGCATGTACTCTTTTTTTTTTTTAAGATTTTATTGGGGAATTGGGGGATGGGAACAGTGCTGGGGAATCAGGAAGGGGAACAGACAAGTTGCTGTCCTTTTGTTCTTCAGTCTAGTTGGGGAGGATATTGCTTCACTGGACCATGTTGATATTATCATTGCGTTCTTCCTGGGTGAGGCAGATCAGTCGTTGGCCTCTGGCTGCCAGCCACACACGGTAGCCCATGGCAACCCACTGCAGCAGGGGCTGCAGCCTATGCCGTCACTGGCGACTCATGGCAGCCCAGCTCCAGGTCGAGCTGTTGTTCACCATCTTAGCTGTAGAGGGCGCAGCATCACTGGCCCTCATGTGAGATCTGAACCAGGGCCCTGCTGCTCAGAGCTGGCATCCCAAGCCAGCTCTAAACCAACACGCCATTCAGCCGGCCCACAGCATTTACTCTTGATAGGATGTCATGAATCAGCACTTTATAGCCCTGTGGTCTTCCCACCCCCCCAAACCTATACCCTGTCTTGTCATAAGAAAAACAGGAGGTAAATTCCAATAGAGGGGCCTTCTACAAAATACCTGACCAGTACTCCTCAAAACTGTAAAGGTCATCAAAAATAAAGACAGTCTGAGATACTGTCACAGTTAAAAGGAGCCTGCAGAGACATGAGAACTAAATGTAATATGCTATCCTGAATGGGGTCCTGGAACAGAAAAAGGACATTAGGTAAAATGTAAGGAAACCTGAGTAAAGTATGGACTTCAGTTAATGATAATGTGTCAATATTATTTTATTATAACAAGTATTAATGTAAAAAATGTAATAATAGGGGAAACTGGGTGGGGTGTACTTGGTAACTCGACTATTCAGTTTTCCTGTGAATCTAAAACTATTCGAAAAGAATTAAGTAACTTTTAAAAACAGACAAAGATTTGAATAGACATTATTCCCCCTCTCATATCCCCTCCTTTCCTACTACTATATTTTTGTGTTTCTATAAATGCATAGATATGTGTCTAATGATGTTCACCTGTGTTAGTGGGATTTGGGGTAACTTTTTTTGCTTTCTTTGTATTTTTCTATATTAATAGGTATTTTTTTAAATAATGGTAATACTTTTTCCTTTAAAAGTCATTCTAAAAAATTAATAATATCATTAAGTCCAATCAGCACATCTCCTGCACTACCTGGCACATGTGGTAAATGTTTGCTGAATAAATGAAAAACATTTTGACAGTTAGTATTTTGTTGCAGAGCCATATTGATTAGCATTTTCAAAGTTTAATAACTTTGTCTTTAAAGATAAATCGTTTAATATCGGTCTCAATATTTCTACATAGCTCTGATTCAGATCTTTTTCCTGAATTTTGTAGTTTCTGGAACTAATGTATTGGAAGTATCATGAGAAAGCTGCAGAAAAAGGGGTTTATATCATTGGAAGTAGTGGCTTTGACTCCATTCCAGCAGATCTGGGAGTATTATATACCAGAAATAAAATGAAAGGTAACTGTTGGTCGTCAATAAGCAATAATTGATTTTAGCAGCAGAAGGCCTTCATGTTTGTAATTGTAATGAATTAAAATATGGCTGGAAAAAGAAACATAACTGTAAAGGTAATGTTAAAACATGTGCTTTGCTTTTAATATAGCTTACACTTGTTATAAAATGCTACTGACACTTTTTTGAGATATAGATAGTACAGTAAGTGTTCTAAAGTAAAGAATTATTTATTGTCTCAATTTAGTTATGGTTTATTAGGAAGTTACATCATCACATCAGAATATCAAAGGCAAAAAAACTATTTGCCCATCTCAGTAAATGATTTGAAAATCCATGTCATTTACTGATTTCAGATTTTTAGAAATTGAGGAATAGAATACTTTCTAAACATAATAAATGACAGAAAGCAATAGCCAACATCATACTTAATGATGAAACTGAAACTATTCCCAATAAAAAGAAAAATGCGAATTGAACATCTTTAAAATATTTAGTCTTTTAGTCCATATGTCTGGTATGTCCGCATTTATTTTTTAAAAATTCTTTTAAGCCTGTAAAGTTTAGGAAGTTTTCTTCATGATAGTCCTACAGATTTCTTATTGAGATTATTCCAAACTACAGAGGGTGCCAAAAAATGTACATATATACATTTTAAGAAAGGAAAAAAACTATTAAAATTGTAATACTCAATATATACCTATAACAAAAGATGAATACAAGTCATGTGTGTACATTTTTTTGGCACCCCCAGTTATTTAATAGTTTTCGTTTTGAATGTCTTTTTTTGCGGGGGTAAGGCGTGGGGAGGGGAATATTTAAAATTTGTTTAAGAATTTTCTTCTTCAGATACTGAAATTTAGGAGTGAGCATTTAACAATTATCCTAGCTGATTTTTGATGCAAGTGGCCCACATTTTACTATCTACTGTTTTAGTAGTCCATGTTCTTTCTGTGGAGAGGGTTAGATCACAGAGCCACGTATCCAGGCCACATTCTCTTAACAACCCTCTCCTCTTCACTGGAGAATTATCTCCAGTGAAGTATACTTTAATGATCTATTCGTGTTTTTTGTCAGAGGTCAGACTAGCAACATTTGTGTGACTATGGTTTTCTTATGCTGTAGCTTCATTGTTGGTGACATGGTTACTCATTGTTTTGCTCAGTGTCAACTTTCTGAGCATCCGTGTTTTAATTTTCTTTCGGAATGAAAACTATTGGGTTGTCGGAAAAGTCATGACGCATTTTTGCAACGAAAAACTGAAAAACTATATCATGACTTTTCTGACAACCCAATAGAAACACTGTCTCTTATGAAAGTGATATATTTCATTAATCAGAATTTGAGAATTAGCCAGCCTATTATGTTTTTCTTTTGTTTTACTGCTCCAGAAAAACTCAAAGATTAATTAAAACTTAACCGCTAAGCCTATTAGTCCTTACGATTAATATAATTGATTTCTCCCCTTTTTTCTGGCTTTGATTTTTTTTTTAATTTTATACTTACTATATTTTTATTTCAATTTAACAGCCTTATTTTAAGTATTTTATAAGCCATCACAAAGGCCATTTTGATAGGTTTTCTGTACCTATTTGTTGTAAGTCACTATTAATAAGTCTTCTTGAAAGCTGTCGTATTGGAAAACAGAATAATTCCCATAGAACTAATTTTGAGAACTGTGTTCTGCTGGCCTTCCAGAATGAGTGAGCTAAATTGTTGTCTTACTGGAAGAGATTTTTAGCATTGTCAGTTTGAATACTAGAAAAGGGTTTGTCAGTACTAGCGGAGTTTATGCTCAACTCCTCTTTCTGACAATTTGCCTGTCAGAAATCGCCTCTCCTTAAATCTGTTTACAATAATATAACAAAACTGTTATCAGTATAGATCTTCTGACTATATCAGCTGTAGGCTTAGTAAAAACAGTCCCTAAATTGATAAGAATAGTGTATTATTACTTGTTCTGGATGAATAGATTTTATTTGATTTTACTTTTACCATTTTCCTACTCTTTTAGGTACTTTGACTGCTGTGGAAAGTTACCTAACTCTACATTCAGGACCTGAGGTTAGTTTTTCTGTTTGTCAAATGTTTTCTAAGTTAATATCAAAAACACTTAGAAATTATACATGCCTCTTAAGAAAGATTTAGATTAATTAAAATTTACATAGGTGTAATTTTTAGTGTACGAAAGTCAGTTTAATTTTAAAAAGTAAAGATACTAGATTGCCCAGAATTATTTTTGACTTAAGAATAGAATTTATTTTAAAACAGGTGCACAGTTCATTGTATTAGAATGAATCACCACGATCCTAACACTAAAGTTTTTATCATTGTTATGTAATAAATGTTGTCAGCCAAGACAGTTATCACCTTAGTGCGAAGCCAGTGCATTTTTTTTTTTAGAGATTTTTTTTTTTTGGGGGGGGAATTGGGGGGATGGGAACAGTGCTGGGGAATCAGGAAGGGGAACAGACAAGTTGCTGTCCTTTTGTTCTTCAGTCTAGTTGTGGAGGACGTTGCTTCACTGGCCCAAGCTGGCACCATCATTGCGCTCTTCCTGGGTGAGGCACATCAGTCGCCGGCTTCTGGATGGCCGCTCACTGTGGCGGATGGCCGCTCACGCTGGCTGCTAGCTACATATGGTAGCCCATGGCAACCCACTGCCACAGGGGCTGCAGCCTACGCCGTCGCCGGCAACTCACGGCAGCCCAACTCCAGGTTGAGCTATTGTTCAGCATCTTAGCTGTGGAGGGCGGTGTCACTGGCCCTCATATGTGGGATCCGAACCGGGGCCCTCTGGCGTCCCAAGCCAGTTCTTAACCATCGCGCCACTCGGCCGGCCCGAAGCCAGTACATTTTTATTATGTGCCTGACTTGGAGGTAGGTGCTGTCTTGGCTGGCTATAGAGGAAATGTATGATGTAAGTATACTCTTAGTTTTTTATATTCTATTTGAGAACATAAGCTATTTGCATTTCTGGGAAAGGACCATGTTGATGATAGTACTTTTATTGCCAGCAGTAGTGTCTAATGGTCTAATGCAATTCTGTTTATAGTTGAGGCTTCATAAGTATTTGTTCTCTTAAAAAAATGTTCATTTGGGCCGGCCAAGTGGTGCGATGGTTAAGAACTGGCTTGGGACGCCAGAGGACCCCGGTTCGGATCCCACATATGAGGGCCAGTGACACTGCCCTCCACAGCTAAGATGCTGAACAACAGCTCAACCTGGAGCTGGGCTGCCGTGAGTCGTCGGCCACAGCGTAGGCTGCAGCCCCTGTGGCAGTGGGTTGCCATGGGTTACTGTGTGTAGCCAGCAGCCAGCGTGAGCGGCCAGCAGCCGCAGTGAGCGGCCGTCCAGAAGCCAGCGACTGATCTGCCTCGCCCAGGAAGAGCGCAATGATGGTGCCAACTTGGGCCAGTGAAGCAACATCCTCCACAGCTAGACTGAAGAACAAAAGGACAGCAACTTGCCTTTTCCCCTTCCCCCAATTCCCCAGCACTGTTCCCATCCCCCCAATTCCCCAATAAAAATCTTTTTTAAAAAAATGTTCATTTAAGTGTCAGGGGTGTACTAGACTAATTGGAGGGATCACTGCATAAATTATATAAATGTTTTAACCACTATGCTGTACATCTGAAACTCATGTAAAATAATATTGAATGTCAACTGTAACTGAAAAAAATAAATAAGAAAAATATTCATTTAACAAATATTTTATAGCAGTGCAAGTATATATAGTTGTGCAACATAAATGGATAAGATGTAAACCCTGCCCTTGAAGGGATAATAATTTAGGGTGACAGGAGGTAGAAAGCGTTTGTTATTAAAGTGGTCAGATCAAACCCTGTAGGGTCCTGAGACTGGAGAGCACCTGGAGCTGGGAGGCAAGGGGTCAGGAACATTCTAGAGAGCTGGGGTTTTAACGGGCTGAATTTTAAAGGTTGGTGCTGTGGAGATGGGGCTCAGGGAGAGGAAACAGTGTGATAAAGATGTAACTGTGGATTGGTATGGAGCATGTTTAAGTCAGAGGAATGGTTCTGTTTATCTAGAATGTGGATTCAGATTAATAAACACAAAGAGCTGTATAAAACATGCTGAAATGTGTGGTTCCAGAGTACCCACTAGAGTATGAATAAAGGGAAGTGGTAGTGACCTGAGGGACCTGAGAATGCCTCATGAGGCCTTTCTAAGTTTAGCCTTTGGAAGGTCAGAGACAGCAACCTGAACAAAGGCTCCGAAACAAGAATGAAAGGCGTGCTTGGAACTCTGGGTAGCGTGTGTTAGAAACCCAGCAAAACAGAAAGGAATGTATTGATTCATATACCCAAATGTCTGCAAGTGAATAGTATGGCTGGACCTAGAGGTCAGATGGTATCAGAGCTCTTTTTCTTCTCTTCGCCTTTTCTGTCTCTTTCCTTTTTCCGTGTTCCTCTGTGTAGGCTCTCAGTATGGCAGGGAAGGTGCTGGCAGCCCCAGGTGTACGTTGTCCTTAAAGTTCCGGGAACAGCTACCAGTTTATAGATCAAATTATAGGGGAGATATTAGTCAAGTATTGGGTCCTTTGGCCATTTTTGAGCTAATCAGTGTGACCCAGAGTAAGTCAGTAATCAGATTGCCCAGGTGTGCATCATGGGCCTCTGGAGGGGGGATCATAGGGTCAGGCCCACCTAAACAACAGGGCACAGGTTCTCTATAGGAAAGAGAGTTTTATGAGCTGAAGATGGGGTCGGAGATTGCAGGGAATTATTGTAGGGAATTGGTGCAGGACCGACCAAAAAAAACCCACAACCCAATTTCCAAAGATCACATTCTGAGGTATTGAGGATTAGGCTTTCAACATATAAGTTATGGGTGACACAATCCAGTCCATAACTGTGTTTTTCTGGGAATTTGTCCATTTCATCCAGGTTATCTAATTTGTTGGCATACATTTGTTCATAGTATGTCCCTTCTTCCATTCCTGATTTTAGTAATTTGAATTCTCTCTCGCTCTCTTTCTCTCTCTCTCTCTCTAGTCTAGTTTGTCAATTTGGTTGATTTCTTCAAAGAACCAATTTTTGATTTTGTGGGTTTTCTCAATTTTTCTGTTCTCTGTTTTATTTATTTCCACTCTAGTCTTCATTCTTGCTGAATACAATTAATATAAAAATTATTTACATTTCTGTATACTAGCTACAGTTAGAAAATGAATTTTTTAAAAACACCATTTAGAATGGCATTTAAAAATTAAGCACCTAGGGCCAGCTGAGTGGCACGTTGGTTAAGAGTTGGCTTGGGATGCCAGCTCTGAGCAGCAGGGCCCCTGTTTGGATCCCACATGAGGGCCAATGACACTGCCCTCCAGCTAAGATGGTGAACAACAGCTCGACCTGGAGTTGGGCTGCCGTGAGTCGCCCGCGACGGCATAGGCTGTAGCCCCGGCTGCAGTGGGCTGCCATAAGCTACTGTGTGTGGCCAGCTGCCAGCATGAGCGGCTGGCAGCAGGTCTGAGCTGCCAAGAGCCACCGTGAGCGGCCATCCAGAGTCCAGCGACCGATCTGCCTCACCCGGGAAGAGCGCAGTGATAAACATGGGCCAGTGAAGCGATGTCCACCACAACTAGACTGAAGAACAAAAGGACAGCAAGTTGTCTGTCCCCCTTCCCCGATTCCCCAATGCTCTTCCCCTCCCCCAATTCCCCAGTAAAATCTTAAAAAAAAAAAAATAAGCACCTAAGAATAAGTAATAGAAAATATGCAAGATTTCTATGAAGAAAACTATAAAACATTATTGAGAGACCTTAAAGAAATCAAAGAAATGGAAGAATTCACCACATTCATGGATTGGAAGACTTAATTTTGTTCAGATGTCAGTTTTCATCAAATTGATTTATAATCCCATATAATTCCAATCAAAATCTCAAACAGGTTTTTGTTTGTTTATTGGCTTTGTTTTGGTGTGCAACTTGACAAGTTAATTCTAAAACATATATGGAGATGCAGAGGGCCAAGAATAGCCAAGCCATTCTTGAAGGAGAAGGAGGTAGAAAGAAGCTCTTGGATATCAAGATTTGTTATTCAGTCAGTGTATTACATTGCCAGAGGGATATCAGTAGGCTAGTGGAACAGAATAAAAAGCTCAGAGTAGTTTGTACATATATGAACACTTGATTTATGGTAAAGGGGCTTTTCAGGAGATGATGCTGGGACAATTGGATATCTATATGGAAAAAAGTGAAATTAAACTCATACTTTGCACTGTGTATAAAAACCAAGTTTAAGTGGATTAAATGCCAAAGGCAAGACAATAAACCTTTTAGAAGGTGACATATTTTATGGCTTCAAGTCAGGAATGACTTCTTTTTTTCCCCAGAAATTTATTTATTTTTATTAAGGTATAATTGATATATTAGTTTCAGGTGTATAACACAACGTATATATTGCAAAATGATCCCCATAATAAGTATAGTTAATATCGGCCACCATACATAGTTACAGTTTTTTTCTTGTGATGAAACCTTTTAAGATCTTCTCTCTGAGCAACTTTCAGATATGCAGTACAGTATTAACTACTGTCACCATACTGTACAGGGAATGGCTTCTTAAAAGAGACACAGAGGCATTAAATATAAAGAAAGAGTGATACATTTGTGTACATTTAATATCAAGAATGTCTGTTTATTGAAAGATGTTGCCTTACAACCTCAACCTCGACCGCCCCCCCACACCAGCCCCTGACCTAACAAGGTCACGAGGGAGTGTCTCAGAAAACTGAGACCCGGTGGTGGCATGATATCGATCAAGCTTCCTCAAGGGAGTGTCCTGGAAAACTAGGACCTGGCAGAATGTTGGTTATTTCCCTTAGTTCATGGCCGCAGCTGCAGCTGCACTATCCTGGGGGTTGTGTGTGTAGGAGTACGCAGGCACAGCGTGTGTTGGAGTACAATGGGGCTGGTTGATGGAAACTGGCCTTAAGGCACTTATCACACAGACTTTAGAAAGAAAGTTTCTTTACTCATTTGAAGTTTCTTAATAAAAGCCCCACGTTGGTCTGATTAGATGCTCAGTTCCAGAGAGAGAACTGCAGCCCCCTGGCCTCGTGTCTTAAATCTATCTTTGTCTCTTTGTCTCATTTATTTTCTTTGACCTGCGCTGTCCCCTCTCACTCGTCACTGCCTGTGCTGCACGGAATATGGCAGAAAGTCACCACTAAGAAAATGGGAAGGACTTTTAACTCTGTTTCAGTTTTAACAAAACAGAAGAGATTAATCTGTACCAAAATGGAAATTAAGTTTGGTGTCTCTCTTTGCTGTTCAGTGTCATCGAAGCTCTGATATAAAAACCTGAATCTTCCGATGATTTTATTGTTTCTCTTATTCTGCCTATCAATCTACAATATTCTCTGCCTTATGATAAAGTCTTCTGAGAAGCTTGGTTTTGAATCTTTCTAAATGTGTCCATTCAAACAGGGTAAACAACATATAAGGCAGGGCATAATACACTTATGTACAATCAAAATTATTAATGAATTTAAAATATTTACATAATAGAGAAGTAAAAGGCCCACCTAGTAGTCAACTAAAGAAGGGTCAGCACTAAGATAGGAAGTTCTAGAATTGCACCCTCACCTGTGCTCTCCTTTCTGCCACTCATTTCTAATGGGAGTCAGAGGTAAGCATGTGGAAGGTGTAATTATATTGGAAAATGGAAGGCATGAGAGCTAAGAGTCTCATGAAAGAGATAAAAAGTAAGTGGACTAATGAGAGTCTGGGTGAGACCAAACAAGGATTCTGTACTGTGTACAGTACTAGAAAAAGGTTGAGGAATTGGAGGGAAAAATTAAAATATAAATCTTATTAATGAAACTTAAAAAAAATATTAACATACTTCTGGGGAAGACATTTATATAACTTGGGGCTAGAATAAGCGATGATGAGGACAGGTGGGCACTGAATACAGGGAAGGAATGCATGCACAGCTCGTTGTATATTATTCATGCATGTGCTTGTGAACATACCTGGATGTTTTGAGGCATCAACATAAGGATGGGGATTAGAGAGGCTGATTTTGAAGGAATGTCAATTCGGTGAGTGAAAATGATGAAGTGAAATTCAGTGGCTTATCAAAAAGAGCAAAACTAATGGTGGGAGGGAAGATGACGTGGACATATGTTGGTGTAAAGGTTGAATATGACCAAACTAATGAATGTTACTGCTGCCTGGCTGTTCGTGAAAATTCATCTCAAGATTTTTAAATAAGGGCACAGTGGAGTACTACTGGGCCATAAGAAAAGATGAAATACTGCCATTTGCAACAGCATAGATGGATACTGAAATGATTATGCTGAGCAAAATAAGCCAGACCGAAAAAGTCAAGAACCATATGACTTCACTGATATGTGGGATACAAAACTGAAAGCAACAAAGGAACAAGACAAAGAAACACAGAAACAAAAATTCATAGGCACCGACAACAGTTTAGTGGTTACCAGAGGGTAAGGGGGTTAGGAGTATGGTAGAAGAGGGTAAAAAGGATCAAATATAGGGTGATGGAAGGAGAACTGACTCTGAGTGGCGAATGCACAATGTGACATATAGATGATGTATTATAGAAATGTACACTTGAAACATATGTAATTTTATCAACCAGTGTTGCCCCAATAAATTTAATAAACAAAATTATTAAATAAAGGATTATGCCTTGCTTAAATAGAGGTAAAATGATCTTTGTATCAATTTTAACTTACTTGGTTTTACATTTTAGTAGTTATCCCTTAACATATGTTTCTTTAACTCTTGAATTATTTTATTAGGGGATGTGCTTTCATGATGGTACCTGGAAGTCAGCAGTTTATGGTTTTGGAGAGCTCAGTAGTTTGAAAAAACTACGAAAGGAGTCAAATTTGAAACGTGTTCCAATTGTTGGTCCAAAATTGAAAAGAAGGTATATTGACTCAAAATCTATTCTTTAGCATATCTAGTCTACATATGTTGCTACTGATCTATTAATAAAGCACGCTACTGAGAAGTCCTGGAGACAATTTTGTAGTAAGTTCAGGATTGTTTTCAAGGGTAAATAAAATATAACTTATGTTACCCCAAGCTTAGTACCTCATAGGTAATAATACATTTAGATCCTGAAAAAAGTGAATTTTATGACTTCATTATCAGTATCAAAATTAAACATCAATTAAGCTTTATTTAGTAAAACCACCATCTTAAAGTGTAATGATCTTATGTAGATTAATAATCAGTCAATATGTTAATAGCCTTTATATGTGAGAACTCTAACCTCAGAGTTTGACTGTTTGAAGGAGTGTTCTTTTAATGATTGTCCAGTGAAATTGATGGGGTAAAACATAGTTAAACTACATGTAGTAAGTGCCCACGGTGTGAAGAATACTATGTTCATTCATCACTTGTTTAGGTGTAGGTGTAGAGAACAAAAGATAAGTACTGACATACATTTTAGTTCAGAATAGATCTGCCATCTTCATTGTTATTACTGCCTCAACTTAAGTAAGAATTTTTCTTCAGAAATTGACCAGTTAAAGAAAGTGGCCACTGTAAGTGGAGGGAGAGATGGCAACCTGGGTCTGTCTTGCAGGTGGCCAGTTTCTTACTGCAGAGAGCTCAGCAGCTACTCCATTCCTTTCATGGGATCAGATGTGTCTGTTGTGAAGCGGACTCAGCGTTATTTGTATGAAAATTTAGAGCAATCACCTGTAAGTGTATTATTTTTTAATAAAGAGCATTCTGTTTGTTAGACTTTAATGTAGGATTTTTATGTTTGTAAAGCAAAAAAAAAAAAGTAGCTAAATAATGCATGTTTCAGTTTTGGAAAGTATACAGAATCAGCAGTAGTGCAGAGCATTTTGCACTTTATGGCGGTGGTGATAACCTCCCCCCATAATTCAAATCTGGCCTGATGAATACCTTTTTTAATGTAACTCAACAGCAGCAAGTTAAATACAGAAAATCCTGGTTCATAAACACTCAACATTCCTCATTTAGAGCTCCAGCTGCTAGGATACTCTTTCTGTTGCTTGTGGAGATGTCTGGGTTCTCCCTTCTCTCTTTGCTACCTCTGGACTATCATCCTGAGGGAAGTACACAATTACTCCCTCTGCTGAGATTTGAAAAGGAAACTATCTCAAGTTAAAAGATACGAGAGTATTTTCTCCTAGAAAAGGTTGTAAGTGGAGTCTACATTCTGTAATGTATAATTCCTGCATTCAGGTATATTATCGGACTTTTTATCCAGGTAGGATTATGTGGACTTTAGTGTTCAAGCAGGGGAAGCTGATTACCATTTGCAACAATTTCTTTTAAAAATATGCTCCCAATATATGGTTTCTGAAGAAGCTTTCTGGACATACTCATAAAGCCGAAACTGCTTTTGTTCGATGCTCATGACTGCAGGATAAGTTACAAGTAGCTAACATTCTTGTGCTACTTGGCCTAGAAGAGCAGGGACTAAATTCTGACTGTATTTCTCATCTAGGTTCAGTATGCTGCTTATGTAGCCGTGGGAGGCATCACCTCTGTCATTAAGCTGATGTTTGCAGGACTTTTCTTTTTATTCTTTGTGAGGTTTGGCATTGGAAGGCAGCTTCTCATAAAAGTAAGTACTATTTTAATGAAATTAGATCTTTAGAAGTATTTTCCACGAGTTTTAAAAAATATCACTGAGGGTTTGTTTTGGTTTTTTCCCCTGTAGTTCCCATGGCTCTTCTCCTTTGGTTATTTTTCAAAACAAGGTCCAACACAAAAACAGGTAACCCTTTCTTTTGTATCTAGGTCTCTAAAGTAATATTTTTCTATATTTGGTTTTTACTTTTCCTGAGTGCAGAGACAATAACAGCTAAGACTTGAGGGAGCACTTACTATGTTTCAGACACTCTTACATTCTTTACATAAATAAGATGATTTAATCTTTTCAAACACCCCTTGAGGTAGATGTTAGCCCCATTTTACAAATGAGGAAACTGAGGCACAGCGAGGTTAAGAAACTTGCCTGAGGCCCTATAGCAAGTCAATGGCCAAGCTGAAATGAGAACCCAGCCACTTGGCTCTAGAAATTGTGTTCTCTTTACTTCATAGAAATTTCAAATATTTTTACTCTTTCATTTTTCTTCTCTGTTAGTTCCTCCTTTTTACCTCCTCTCTCTCTCTCCACCAAGCTCCCTTTCCCTTTCCTCGTCCATACACCCTGGATCTCCATTGCAGATTGAATTACCATCTGTCCAGTATCCTCAGCAACATGACTTCATTTTCGACCGCTTGCTTTACAGATCCAGAGTCAGGCCTTGGGTCATTCATCCTTCATCTCCTTTACACCAGGCACTGCTAGGGGGGAGACTCCACCGCCCAGAGGATGCTAGCACCCCAAATTCATGCTTCCCCTCTCAGTAGAACTTTGAGCATCATTTGGTGATCCTTTTACTGTTTATTATTCATCTCTCCATCTCTTCTAGGGTCATTTTTCAAAATAACCCAACCCCAGCTCTCTTCCTTACTTGGCAGTTATCACAACTCCTCCTTTGCTAATGGAATCGAGAACATGTGTTGTGTACACCCTCAGATTCCTGTTTCCGTTGCTCTCATCTGTCGTCACTGCTTCCGTCTTCACCTTCTTTCTGACTCCCTCAAAGAAGGCTTCTCCTGTATGAGACTAACCCTGCCATCTGTGCTCTTTAAAACGCAAACATGTCTTGTGTTGCAGGCACAGGGCTACGTGCTTGACATTTAGTCCTCTAACAACCACTTAGGTAAAAGTAGTATTATTATCCACTTTTTACACTTTAAAGAATAAATGGTAAAAAGAGAGGGTGCTGTATCAGGTCACAGAACTAGAGCCCGCTGCCTCCTAAAGCCAAACCAGCCTGGGGCTTTACCATTACTGCTCCTTGTGATTCGATTCCCTCCCGGCTTCATCAGTTGAATTCCCCTCCTGCCTCTCTGCGGGTTCTTTCTCCTCATCCTATAAACATGGCAGTGTCCTTCCCCACCTAAAAGAGTCCTCAGCCCTCCTTCACCCTCCATTGTCCGCTTGCTGAAGTCACCATTGGCCTTATAACTGCTATAATTGCATTGAATGCTTTGGGTCTTTATTTTATCTTTTATCTTTGACATTATTGTCCTTGAAACTCTGACTTCCCTTGGCTTCTGAGGTCATTGCTCTCCAACTTCTGCTCTGTTCCTTCTCTTCCTTTGTGACATCCTCACTTCTTTCTCTTTCTTAAATGCTGATCATCCCCAGGGCTCTGTCCTCTGCCCACTTCTCACCCACCTCCCTAAGTGATCTCAGCAGTGCTCTGCATATTTTGCATGTCCATTCATCTGTTCTTGGGCATAGGTTACTTCCATGTTTTGACTGTTGTGAATAATGCTGCTGTGAACATGGGTGTGCAAATATCTCTTCAAGTCCATACTTTCAGTTGTTTTAGATATATACCCAGAAGTGCAATTGTTGGATTTCAGAGTAATTCTGTTTTTAATTTTTTGCAGAACCATCAAACTCTTTTCCACTGTGGCTGCACCATTTTACATTTGCACCAGCTGGTCAAAAGGGTTTCAGTTTCTCCACATCCTTGCCAACACTTGTTTCCTGTTTTGTTTTGTTTTTTAAGTTTTTATAGTAGCCATGCTAATGGGTGTGAGTTGGTATCTCACTGTGGTTTTGATTTGCATTTCGCTAATGACTAGTGATGTTGGACACCTTTTCATGTTCTTATTGGCCATTTGTATAGCGTTTTCAGAGAAATGTCTATTCAGGTCCTTTGCCCATTTTTGCTGTTGAGTTTTATGAATTCTTTATATATTCTGGATGTTAATCCTTTATCAGCTATGTCATTTGCAGATATTTTCTCCCATTCTGTGGGCTGTCTTTTCACTCTGTGGATGGTGCAGTCCCTTATCTCTTGACTGAGCTCTTCATAGCCTTCCTATGATTGTTTTCTAATATGTCTTCCCACTGCTTTCCAAGAAATCTATGACACAAATCTGGCCCTGTTACCACCTTCTTTCAAATGTTTCCCTGACTACTGCTATGACCGTGATTCTCACCTGGGACTTTCTATATCAGAGCCATCCAGAGAGCTTTTTTCAAATGTATCTCCTGACTGGGCATTCTGATTAGGTAGATGTGGAGTGCGGCCACTGAGAGAGAGCCCCAAACTGATGACCAGAGATTTGGGTTTGATTGGTCTGGAGTGTGGCATGGGCTTTGGGCTTTTTGAAAGCTCTCAGTGATCCTAATGCACTGCCAAGGTTATAAACCACTGACGTGGGGTTAGGAAGGCTCCAGGTCGGGTTTCTGTGGTTTGAGTTCATACCCCTAGAGTACCCCTGGCTGGGAGTCCATCTCGAGATATGAGACCCTTCATGACCCAGTTCTGGATGGCAGGTAGTTTCATTTTTCATGTCAGTTCTGATTTATTGGTAGTAGCAGCTTAGAGACTATGTAGAAAATTGTTCTAAAGCTGAATGTGTACCAAGCCTGAAAGGGTTATGATCAGGTAGCAGGTGAGCCTCAGATCTATTCTATTGATCTATGTGTCTGTTTTTATGCCAGTACTGTACTGTTTTGATTACTGAAGCTTTGTAATATAGTTTGAAATCAGAGCATAATAACCCCCAGCTTTTTTCTTCTTTCTCAAGATTGCTTTGGCTTTTGCAGTCTTTTATGGTTCCATACAAATCTTAGTATTTTTTTGTTCTCTGTGAAAAATGCCATTAGAATTTTGATAAGGATTTTATTGAATCTGTATATTGCTTTGAGTAGTATGAACATTTTAACAATATTAATTCTTCCAATCCATGAGCATGAAATATCTTTCCATTTATTGGGTTGTCAGAAAAGTCATGATGCATTTTCACAATGAAAAACATAGAAAAAATACGTCATGACTTTTCCGACAACCCAATATTTGTGTCTTCAGTTGCTTTCATTAATGTCTTGTATTTTTCAACTACAGGCCTTTCACTTCCTTGGTTAAATTTATTCCTAGGTTTTTGGAGGGGTTTTTTGATATAATTATAAGTTGGATTGTTTTGTTAATTTCCCTTTCTGATAAATCATTAGTGTATAGAAACATAACATATTTTTGTATCCTGTAACTTGACTGAATTCATTTATTCTAACAGTTTTTTGATGAAACCTTCAGGGTTTTCCATATACAGTACTATTTCATCTTCAAATAGTGATAGTTTTACTTCTTCCTTCCCTATTTAGATGCCTTTTATTTCTTTTTTGTTTAATTGCTCTGGCTAGAACTTACAATACTACGTTGAATAAAACTGGTGAGAGTGGGCATCCTTGTCTTGTTCCTCATCTTAGAGGAAAAGCTTTTCACCACTGAGTGTAATGTCAGCTGTGGGTTTGTTAGATATGGCTTTTATTA
>NW_017731643.1:1754127-1757472 GCF_001890085.2 Hipposideros armiger | reverse complement strand
GCAATCCATGAATTAACAGCTTTTTTATTTGATATTTGAAATTCTTCTCTAAGCCTGCCTGACTATATGTAGAAAACATTACCAAATCTAAAATATGTACACATTAAAAGCAGGAAATTATGCTAGCTTGCCCTAACTTTCAAACCTTAGCTGATTTTGTGATTTTGTTGCTTGTGAGAGAGAACTAATATTTGGCTGACTTGCATTGAAGACCTCGTGGTCAGTGGCCGGAGGGTGGGGTGGGTGTCTCTATTCAGGCTGCTGACAGATTCCTTGATGAGTCACCAGGCTGTTGTTCATCTCAGGCCCGAAACTGCTGCTTCCCTTGTTATGCTATTGAATGGATCTTACTTTCCAATGAGTTTCTCCACATATGTGCGGGCCTTCGCCAAATGAAACTACACTGTTAGCTATTTTAGCTTCGTTTTTTACCCATCTACACTGATTTGGGACTTACCTAAGTTGACTAATAAAGGATTGTCAATTGTACGGTGGTTTGTGTTTGGACCTGCCTAGGTATTTGAATCGTGGCAGGGATGTGCTTCCTGGGTACTGCCAGTAATTGGGCTTGCCACTTGTTTTCCCTGCTTCTGTACCTATGATTAGTTTTAAGGAGATAGCTGGTAAGTTTCTTTTGGTTTTCACTGCCGAAGCAGAATTTTTCTCTTAATTTACTTTTTATATTTTAACTAGGTTTTCCACCAAAGCCCCAAAATAAGGCAAAGGACTTTTCCTTTTGTAATAAGCATATAATAAACACGTACGTACATAGTGTTCTGTGCTTTTCATGCATACAGGACAGCCTACCCTACATTGAGAAGTGCTGCAGATAGGACTATTCGTCATGTTGGGAGACTCTCCTGTGTTGCCAGTACAGGAGTGAGAGCGTCTCTAACTTGAAGAAGGAAATTCTTGGTGTCAGTACTGTTTATCCTAACTTTGTTCCCTCTGCCCCAGGCTCATTGGGATCTGGTCTCAGCTGTGCCCTAATCTGTGGGACCTTAGAAAAGTTTTTATTACCTCCAACTTCAGGAAGATGTGACAAATCAACAGACCTGCTGACTAGCCGCATATCCCAATCACAATACAACAGTCGGTTTCCCAGCGGATCCCAGCAGTTTGCATTCAGGAGGTCTGGAGGTTAGGACCTGGGAGTCTGCGGTTCAGGTCTGCATTTGGGAACCACTGGGTGAGGCTGCATGTGCATAAGCGTTCTTTACAGCTTTGCAATAAGCGCTGTGCTCTGTTCTGGCCTTGACACAGATGTATGAGGACCTGTGTNAGAGACAGAGAGAAAGCTCCAGGAAAGGCAGAGACCATATTTTATGTACTTCTAAGGGCCTAACATAGAGTCTGACCCTTAGCTGATACTTAATAAAAATTTATTGACCAGAACTGAATTCTTTCTTAACCTTATTTCTATATTTAGTGATGCTTGGATGGGTCTTCTAAATTTAATATTTTGAATTGAATTTTTACATCTACAAGTGGAGCAATTATATATCTGTGACTCTACCCCATATTGTCATTACTTTCTGGCTATTTTTGTCTTGTCCCCTCAAACAGATATCTAAATCAGATTATCATATTTTGTCACCCTAAAATAAAAACTACCTTCAACTTTTCCCCTGAAACTGCCTATTTTAGTGGTGCTGTCCCTCTCTCATCCTCAACGTAAGAGTCCTTACTTCCTCCCTGTTCCTCAGTAACTCCTCCCCTCAGCATCACACCAGTCAGTAAAATTTGTGTCTTCAAAGAATTTTTGCTCCTTGCTTAAAGGATAACAGGATTTTCTGGCAGACAGATTGATGTTTTTATCTGTTGAAAATGTCTCATATGAAGTAGAATAGTAGGTTAGCTTATGTTCAGGGAGGGAATGACGTATTTCTTAAATAAACCGTTTGCTTTCTTTTTCTCAGATGGATGCCACATCGTTTACAATGACATTCTTTGGTCAAGGATACAGCCCAGACTTTTGTCCCGATAAGAACAAACCAAATATAAGAATTTGTACCCAAGTGAAAGGACCAGGTATTTTATGTATGACTTAAGAACGTTTGGGAGTTTTACATTATTTTAAGCTATAAAGTGTTGTGCTATTACAGTATATTCTTTTTAAAGCTTAATTATTTTAGAAATACATTTGGGTAAAAGTATTTAAGTATTAATGGTAAATGATTCTGTCAAAAGAGAACTGAGGTTATTAGTATAATACAATTTTATTAGTGCCCCTCCCTCTGTTTTTATTTTTCAATGTGATTCAAAAATTCTGAATGACGAATTTTAATATTAATAAGACAAGGAGTTGGTGGATAGTCATCTGTTTTACTCTCATATTCAGGGGTCACTTTAAAGCAGTATAATTATAACATAAATCAGAGCGGTGACCCAAAGTTTCTCCAGAGTCTGCTCACCCTCATATTGCTTATAAAAGAGTATGTACATGTGCATTTTTCTGGGCAGGGTAAAGTCTTTGATAGGCTGTTATAAGGAACTGTTGCCCAAAAAAGTTCAAAAACTTCTGTAAATTATACAGAGAACTATACAGAGACAGGGAACTATCCAGAGATAGTCCCACTTGTGAATTATAGTATAAGTTTAGTCACTGTCATCCCTGATAGGTCACAGGGGTCTGTCTTGCAGTTTTAATAAAGCAAAATGACAAAGATATCTTTGCATTATGCCTCCTTTTCGAATTCCCACCTGGGTTATTATTTGACAGAAGTATAAATACTAATGTCCCACTTGCTTACAGAGTTCTATTAAAGTTACTTCTTCATAAAGTTAGACTTCTTTTTTTTTTTTTTAAGTTAGACTTCTTTTAAAGTTACTCAGTTGTTTTTAAGAAGTCATGTCTTCTTTTAAAAGTGAGCTTTAGTGTATTAATAGAGCAGGAAGACACCTAGGATCATTGGCTCTGATTATTGTCAAGAGGCGGTACGGCGTAGTGGGTGAGAGCTTGGATTCGCACCAGCCGCCTGGGTGTGATTCTGGCTCAGCCACTGCCTAGCTGCGAGTTTGGACTAGTCTCCGTTTTCTCATCTGTAAACTGGAGGTAAAAATAGTGTTAACCTCATATAATTGTTAGAAGAATTAAATGAGTTTAGTAAATTCAAAGCCCTTAATAGAGTTCCTAACACTTCATAATTACCATGTAAGTGTCAACTGTTATTTCTGTTATCATGTGAACAGATTATTTACAAGAAAATTGTATATACCTAGTGTTAGATATGAAATCTACCATTTGATTTTTGGGTGGTGTTGAATGCATACTTCATGAATACGTCCATGAATTCTTTGATCAACTGTTTTCTGCAGAGCCTGGCTACATAGCCACCCCCATAG
>NW_017731643.1:1728077-1751462 GCF_001890085.2 Hipposideros armiger | reverse complement strand
GCAGCTCCTTGGCCCATGTGGGGATCGAACCGGCAACCTTGATGTTATGAGCACTGCGCTCTAACCAACTGAGCTAACCGGCCGCCCCCTAATTTTCTTTTTAACCCACCCCCCCAAGGTTTTACCTGTTCTCGTTTGCAGAAAGTATATTACTCACTTGAAGCAAGCAGTACACTTTCCGCAAATTGTCCCAGAACTTTGAGGCTCAGTTCGAGAGGGAGAAGGTGTTCCTACTTCCTTCCCACAGCCTCCCTGCTGTTCTGCCACACGATTCCATGACACTTTGCTGACCCCTGGTCCTGCCATCACCACCCGGAGCTCCATACTTGGGCTCTGAGGGTACAGGTTATATTTTGGTTCATATGTGTATATTCAGTCAGGACCTAAGCTGCAGGCAGAACCCTAGGCTTTCCCAGAAGCCCCTGGGCTGCAGGTATGAAGCAGAAATCACCAGCCCAGATTTTCCTGCCTTCGAGCGAGACTCCCTTTTTATTTTAAATCAAAATGAAGAAGAGGTTTGCTTTAAAATGGTAGAAGAAATAGGTTGAGTAATTGGGAAATTGAGTCCACAGTTCAGCTCTGATAGCCAAGTTCATTACGCTCGTTAGCAGCCCAAGTAATCGTCATGGCGCAAAGTGCAGTGTTTTCAGTTGGTATATCCTCATTATTCGCTATGCAATAAACATTCTCTCTTCTTTTTCACTATAAGAGCTACATCATTTTTCAGTTTCCACAAGCTGGATTCAAGTAGGTCCCCAAAGTCCCTTAACATTTGTGACTGTTGGTGTACAAATGGCCGAAGCATTTGATTGTCTTCCTAAAAAATAAACGAAAGAAAAAAAATAGTAGACTCACATCATTAGAGTAAAAACACTGTTTGTACACACAAGGGGGGTGCCCATAAGTTCTCCCTTTGGGCTAGAAAGCTGCATTTGAAAGCTGCCAGCAAAGGCAGTAAGTCACCTGGGAACATGTTTGGTCTCAGGAAGGCTGTATGAATGGCCAGCCCTTTAGTCACTGCCAATAGTGAAGATTGGTGGTAATCCAAACATTTCTAATTAGAATGGTTTGTGTTCCTGTAATCTTGCAGACGTCCTGGGGTTTGCAGAGGACCGTGTGGGGTGGGGGCTCTCCCATCAGTAGGGTTGGCCTGTGCATCCCCTGCCCCATGGAAGCAGGTACCCCTGAGAAGGGATCGCAGGGACACCTGTGGGCCAGAGTGCCAGTGACCAGGGATGGAGGAGATGGCGACAGAGTTCACTAAGGTGGGGTGGGCAGAGGGCAGATCGTGTGTCAAGGCATCTCGTTTTGGTTTCTTTTTCCCTAATTATTGGTGAAAAGCCTGCTCAAGAACTTTGGCCATTTTTTCCAACATGTCTTCCTTATTTTAAAAGTGATTGTTTATATATTCTGAATACTAATCTTTTTTTTTTCAGATTTTTTTTTATTGGGGATTTAGGGGAGGGGAACAGTGTTGGGGGATCGGAGAAGAGGAACAGACAAGTTGCTGTCCTTTTTGTTCTTCAGTCTAGTTGTGGAGGACGTTGCTTCACTGGCCTGTGGTTGGTATTATCATTGCGCTCTTCCCAGGTGAGGCAGTCGCTCACCGGCCATTGGATGGCTGCTCACAGCAGCTCATGCCGGCTGCTGGCCGCTCACGGTAGCTTTACGGCAGCCCACTGCAGCCCCGCTGCAGCCTACGCCATCAGCGGCAACTCGTGGCAGCCCAGCTCCAGGTTGAGCTGTTGTTCAGCATCTTAGCTGTAGAGGGCACAGCATCACTGGCCCTCATGTGGGATCCGAACCGGGGCCCTGCTGCTCAGAGCTGGTGTCCCAAGCCAACTCTTAACCAATGTGCCACTTGGCCGGCCCTGGATACTAATCTTTGATGATAAATAATACAAATAGATTCTCCCAGGCTATGGCTTATTTTTAACTTTGTTTAGACTGTCTATGGAACCAGTTTTTCTTTCTCTTATATTGTGAGGTACGCATACAGAATTGTACCCAAAACATATGCCAAGGGACATATGTGTGTTAGGGTGAACACACCTGCTCAAGAAAGAACTCTGTCTCTTGAGCTCCTCCCGGTCACTCCCTCACCCTCTCCCCCAGAAGCAACCACTAACTTGACTTGTGTGATCGTTTCCTAGCCACCTAGAATGCAGCCCAAAACAGTATGTTTTGCCTATCTTTTGACCATTTGCGGAATCATACTGAATGGCATCTTTGGGACTTGCAGGTTTCAGTCAGCAGTATTGGTGGTGAGAGTCCCCCTGTCACATGTGGCTGTAGTTCGTTTTCACAGCAGCACCAAGTTGGATATTAGGATGTGTCCAGTGCGGGGCTATTACGGAAGGTGGTGTTAAGAATAACCGGTGCATGGCCGTCTGAGTGGCTCAGTTGGTTAAGAGCTCGCTTAAAGGTTTGAGCTCTGAGCAACAGCAGTTCGAGTCCGGCCTGAGCTGAGCTGCCGCTGAGCTGCCAAACAGGTGGCAGGATGGCTCAGCTAAAAAAAATAAATAAATAAGCAGTGCACATAGGCAAAAGTTGCAGTGTTTCAGCTGGCCCCTCATCTGAACCACAGAACAGAAAATTATTTGAGTGACCGTCTTCTCAGTTTTCTCAAAAATGGTGACTAACTAGTACCATTCTAGATAATAAGGAAGAAATGAATGCATCACATACATTGGGTGCCTTAGTGAGGTGGTTTGCAAACTTCAGTTTAGAGCAGAATCGTCTGGCAGGCTCGTGAAAGCACAGATGACTGGGCCCCACACATCTAGAGATTTGGAGTCACAAGGTCTGGGATGAGCCCTGGAATTTGCATTTCTAACAAGACCCCAGATGATGCTGAAGCTGCTACTCTGTTTTTCCCAAAATCAGACCTAGCCAGAAAATAAGCCCTCGCATGATTTTAGGTGCCAAAATATGGCACCTTGGCATACTGAATATTTTAAGCTGAAGGAGTTTGTGGAAAATGCACCCTTCTCCCTGAAACAGATCATAAAACCCTCATGTGAGGGCTGCGTGCCTGCCACATCCTGGAGAAATCATGCTAGGGCTTCTTCTCCGGCTAGGTCTTATTTTCGGGGAAACACGGTAGTAGGGGGACCATACTTTGAGAACTTGTGCATCAGGGTGTTAGGGCTAAATCCTCTGCAGAACCAGTTCACTCTGGAGAAGAGTGAATTGTACCTTCTAGGCCTGATGTGTCCTCAGCTCGAATTAGGTAAACGGCAAACCATTTTTTAGTGGTTGTACCAGTTTACACTCCTTCCTGCAGTGCGTGAGAGTTTCTCTTGCTTCATATCTTCACCCAAACGTGACATTTTCAGACTTTAATTTTTGCCGGTATGGTGGGTTTATAATAGTATTTCATTGTGGTTTCAATGAGTGTTTCCCAAACTATTAATGGTTAAGCACCTTTTCAAATACTTATTGGCCTTTTTTATTTCCCCTTGTGTGAAGTTACTGCTCAAGTCTCTTGACCATTGTTTTCTATCGGATTATCTGTTTTTTTCTATTTTCGGGGGGTGTAGTTCTTTATTTTGGATATTAGTTCATTCATTATATGTTAAATGTGTTGTAAATAACTTTCTCCATCCCTTTTGACTTCATTTTGGTATCTGGACCATGGTTTACAGTTTTAACGTAGGTGAATTTATCAGTCTTTTTCTTTAAAGCTAGGTGTTTTTTATGTCACATTTCGGAAATCTTTTTCCATTGTGAGGACATGAAGACAGTCTCCTGAAGTAACTTCTAACAGCATTAGGGTTTTTACCTTTTATTTTTAGGGTCTTTAATTCTCGCTAAAACTGACTTCTGGGAATAGTTTTAGATAAGATTCCAATGTCATTTGTCCTCATACATATTCTTAATTCTCCTAGTACCGATCATTGAAAAATCCATTCTTGCCACACTCACCTGCAGTTTCACCTCTGCCATATAGCAAACCTCTATTCCTGAGTGAAGCTATTTCTGGGCCTTCTGTTCTTATCTATATTTGGGCCAACAGCTTACTGTCTATAGTAGCATTAAAATAAGCCTAGATATCAGGTCAGCCAAGTCTTCCTACCTTGTTTTGGGGTCTTGGTCTTGGCTTATCTTTGCTTTTTGCAATTCCATCGAAATTGTGGAATCATCTTGTCAGATTCCATCACATTTGATTGGTATTATATTGAGTCTTGGGAAGACTGGATAGATTTATAATAGCGAATCTTCCAAACCATGGAGACATGGCATGTTTCTCCATTTATTTATATCTGTAACACCTCTCAAACAAGTTTTACATTTTTCTCCATAGAAGTACATAGTTAGTTATAGGCCTGAGTACAGCAGGTCGTCAGATAATGTCATTTCATTATAACATTGAAGATACTGTAGGAACTTAACTCATTTATATCAGTTAGCCTGTGAGAAGATTGGTTTTATTATATGCTATTTCGCTTAAAGTCACAGAACCTATTGACATTAAGTGAGGACTTACTGTACTTCATATATTTGATGCAATCATAAATGGTTTCTTGTATTAAAATGTTTTCTACTTGGTGCTGTTATTTTCAAATGCAGTTGATTTTTTAAATATTGATTTTTGTATCCAGCAACTTTGTAATTCTGTTTACTTGTAATTCCTCCTGGATTTTCTATTTACATAAATATGTCATCTGGGAACAGCAGCAGGCAGCCTGGTGTAGTGCGAAGGAGCACGGACTGTGGAGCAGCCCTGTCTGGGTTTGGGGGTGGCCCTGCTACTTACTGGTTGGCTATCACTGCACAGGTTCCTTAACCGCTCTGTGCCTTGGACCCACTGACTGTAAAATATGGCTAATTATAGTACCTGCCTCAGTGCTGTCGTGAGAATTGAGTCAGTAGCTGTAAAGCTCAGTAAGAATTATCCAAATGCATGCTATTACTGCAGTTGCCTTTTCCTTTCCAAACTTCATACCTTGTATTTCTTGCCTTAAACAGAAGTGACAACAGCTGGTGTCCCTGACTTCTTCCTGATGTGAAAGGGAAGGCTTTCAGGGATTCACCATTAAGCATGATGCCTGCTAAGTGTGTTCGTTTACGATCGCCTTTACCAGATTCAGGAATGTCCATTTTATTCCTCGTTTGCTTCGAGTTTTTATTGTGGCAGGAGGATGAGTTTTATCACGTGCTTTTTCTGCATCTATTGAAGGAATCATGATGTTTCTCCTATAACATCTTACTGTGATGAATTATATTTATTTGGTTTTATAACGATAAACCAAACTTGCATTTCTGGGATATTCTTCTGTATTTCATAAAGTGAACGATTATCAGTCCTGCAGTAGCCATGGCTGCCAGGAACCAGCCATGTACATGAAATAAAACGAGCAGGAGCAAAGGTGGATGGAGGGCCGAGAGAAGTGTGCCCCCCTTCTGTTTGTTTCAGGCCTCCTCTTACTATTCTGCTTAAACACACACATATGCCCAAGTGCAGAAAGCGCAGTTCTGTGACATTCATAGACGTACTAATGGAAAGGGAGTCCCTTTCCTCCCTCCGGTTACTTACAGGAGGCTTGTAGTGTCTCAGCTTGAGGAACTGCCCCCTGGCCACATTCATGCTTTGGTAGAAGACTTTCAGAGCTCTGGCAAATTCTCCGTCATAGCTGGCTTGCCGAGGGCACTTTTGATGCATCTCTCTGGCTGCTGGCAGTTGTGCTGCCCTCCCAGTTATCTTTAGGGTATCGGGAGGCTTGTGTGCTGAGGGAGAAAGAAAAAAATGACATTTATTTACTTATCTATTTATTTAACCAGGTATTTATATATTTCTTTACCTCAGTGGCATTCACTACATCAGCATATCAGGCACCGATTTAGACTGCTTTTTTTGATGAAACAAGATAATGGATTAACTCATTAAAAAAGCTCATTTCTTAGAAAGACAAATACACACCCCAAATGTAGGTGTTTAGAGAGAAGCTAAATAAGCAACTCTCGGGAGGCCTCTCACCTTGTTGACTAGAACCAGTTTTCTCAAGTGATTCTCTGAGAAACACATTTTCCTCTCTGAGGGCTCTGTTAATGTTTCTGAGCAGCTCCGTCTCCTGTTCTAACTTGAGCAGCTTCAGATAAAGTTCTGATGTCTGGGTTGATGTAGTCTACAAAAAACATGGCACTTTAGCCTTTGGCTGGATATTTGCATGTCCTTTGAAACTGGCAATTTTACTACCACGTGACAATTCAATGGAGTGTGTGTGTGTGTGGGGGGGGGTTCGCAGGGCTTAAGCCCCTCCAGGTACAGAGGAGTAAATTAAGAACATGTTTGTTAAGGGAAAGGAGCATTGATGATCCCCAAGTAATTGACATCTGAGATGTTGTTGTCATTCGTGACATCCATGTCAGTGTCACATGTACACACCTGGCCTATATCCATCACAGTGGAAATTTTCTTGGTGTCCACCATGATGTGGCCTTCTCCTGTGACCTTGAGGTCCAGCCGAGAGCAGCTCAGTTCGGTACAGCCTTCTGTAGTGTGGGGGAGACACCATCAAGGAAAGAAGCGCCTCAGTTTTCCAGCCCTGGAGTTGTGTGAGGAGATGTCAAACCACATAATCCCCTGTGGATTTGACCCCAGGGACTCAGGGGAAGATGGCTCTTGGCCACCGAGTCAAGACCCTGAGCACCTCCCCTGCCCTCCTCTGCAGCTCTGAATATACTGACATGATACCGAATAAAGGATGCGCCATGCAGAAGAGGAAGTAAACGTGGTACCTTGAAGACCCCATAAGTCAACAATGAGAGCGTTTGTCTGTAAATAATTCAGAAAGTCCTGAGACGCATTTAGGGATGTAAATTGCACAGACTCTTCAATTTGGGGATTCACGACTTTCCATACAGGCTTGGTATATAAAGTGTGTGGAAGATCATAAATTCTGTACCTGAGGAAAGAACATAAACATAGTGGAAAACCAGAAGGGGCATGTTTGTAAAGAAAAGGATCAGATGAACCAGAGAATGATAGCTTGCATTGGGTAGTTGATAGAAGACCTATAATTGATTCTCGTGATTTGCGCCTCCAGTATCTCAGCTATTCAACATGAGTATCGTCATGACAGGGATAACAGTAAATGTCTAACAAAAAAAGGAAAAGGATTTTGATAAATACTGTCTACTTAGATAATCTAAAATTGAAATCCATTTTCCATTTGAGGTTTTTTTTGTTTTTTTGTCCTTCAAAATATCCATTTATTGCTTTATCTTTTAATAATATCCTTTTAGCCTAATTAAGCATACCTGGTGCTTCTGACATATTGTAATACAGTCCTTTAGTTTCCAAGTGAAAAACGAAACAACCATTCTACTTAGATAACACAGCGTTACTGGATATTCTTCCTGATAATTAAAATTTCTGATAATTAAAATTCCTGCTTCAGTCACTTAGAAGGATCAGTACACATTGATCACAGTCAACCAACCTAGAGAGATGTGTGGCTTCTCTATTAAGCAGAAAGGGGAAATAGTCTTTTTGGGGTTGAGCAGAGAAACTTAAGAAAATGTCATGATAAACTTGAGGAAAAACTCCCTCCCATAGAACCCACAAGGCAGGTGGTTTGTGCCCCGCAGCTGTGGGGGCCAGGCTGGTACCCCATCTGGATGCCCCGCTCTGCATCTTCCTTCAGCCACCGGGCACCAAGGCACCGCACAATGTGAATCTGGAAATCCATCCTCTTGCCCAGCAGCTCCCAAGGGTCAGTAACCACGTCTTCCTCACCACAGGCTCTAGAAAGAGAAGAGATGAACATTGGGTTCAGGTTAGCCTGGACCCAAGCAATTCAGGTTTTGGATGTCAAAGGGAATTACATAGGCTCCTTAAGAGATGGCCAAGTTCACTGAAGGAAGAGTAGGTAAAATTACCAGCTGTAGAACTCATTCATTCAAGAGACACTTAACAGGAGTCCCCTCTATGCTGATACTCCACGGTAGGGTGTGGTCCTTCTCAAGGAGGAGACAGGAACATAACATCTTCATGTGGTATGCACCCAGATGTGGGTGCTACACTCACAGTGAAGACCTAGGTAGGTTCCAGTGGGACAGAGGTGCTGCTCCCCAAGGGAGGCCAACTGGCTGCCCAGATACAGCCTCTCAAGGTATCCTTTTCCTTGGGGAGCTCTTCCTCGTCCAGCGTCAACTCCAAGCCTACAAGCTCAGAAACCAATTCGGACAGCTTTCCAACAGGGGACCTCTCTCACATCAACCAATCTCACAAAGACTGACACCTATAAACTTAAATGTCACCGTAATAGTTTGCAATGAGAAATCAAACCATCAGGCAGCCTAGAGGCTGGAGATAGCCAAATGACTGGAAAGTTGCTTAGAGTCCCAGTAAAGACAGTGGTGAGTCAGGGGTCAGCTCGGTCTCTCAGCCATAGGACCTTGCAATTCTCTTGCTCCCTTCTTGAGCTCATTTCCTCTTCACAAAGAAAGATGGCGTTGGGTGTATGAGGGCCCTGGCACCCAGACTAGACCCCCATTCCCGCCAGCCTCTGCGTAGAATTGCTAAGAGACTTTAGCTTTTATAAAAATTGCCTAGGGCCGGCCGAGTGGCACGATGGTTAAGAACTGGCTTGGAGCGCCAGAGGGCCCCGGTTCGGATCCCACATATGAGGGCCAGTGACACTGCCCTCTACAACTAAGATGCTGAACAACAGCTCAACCTGGAGTTGGGCTGCCGTGAGTCGCCAGCAACGGCATAGGCTGCAGCCCCTGTGGCAGTGGGTTGCCATGGGCTACTGTATGTAGCCAGCAGCCAGCATGAGCGGCCAGCAGCCGCAGTGAGTGGCCATCCAGAAGCCGGCGACTGATCTGCCTCGCCCGGGAAGAGCACAATGATGGTGCCAACTTGGGCCAGTGAAGCAACGTCCTCCACAACTAGACTGAAGAACATAAAAGGACAGCCACTTGTCTGTTCCCCTCTTCCAATTCCCCCAGCGCTGTTCCCATCCCCCAATTCCCCAATAAAAATCTTAAAAAAAAAAAATGCCTATACTGCCTAGTCTGAAGAGAGAAAACAGGTTAGATATCCTGAGAGGAGGGTAAAACATAATGGAGTAGAGTTAAAACAAAGGCTGTACCCACAGAAAGGTCAGATAACAGCATAGAATGAGGCCACAGAAGGAAACAAAGACACCTCAGTGTCTCCTTTGAGAAAAGGAACAAAGAAATGACCCGAGCCTGTGCCAAGGATGAAGGGGTGAGCTCTCTGCTTCTGGCTCCTGGGCTTTGTCAGCATGGGAACAGCAGACTGCATGGGACCCCATGGGTGCCAGGGAGGGCTCTGGGCGGACGGTCCTATGGCACACTTGGCGACTCTACCCTGAGGGCCCGTTATTGGGAACCAACCTAGGTCTTTAGTTCTTGTTCAGGGTTCTTCCTACTCCTGCCTCTTTCAGGAGGCCCTCTTCCTTCCTCTGGTCCCCCAGGGCAGTGCTGAGCTGCTTGAATGCTGCTGGGCTTGGATTTTAAATATTCAGGTCAGCTGATTTGGTTGCCAGATTTGATGAGGCCAGATCATGAAAGAATGAGCTCATTCGTTTGTCTCGTGAGTGACCTCTTCGGGGTCCCAGCCTGACCACCCCTTCCAGGAGAACTCAGGCTTGCTCTGAGTTTTCTGTGTGTGACAGACCCAGAACTAGGCCGGGGGGGGGGGGGTAGGAGATACCCACTGTCCCGCCGGGGAGCAGGGCGTCATGTGGATGTGCAGCACTGCCTCCTCCAGGCCGTCGCAGTTCAGAAACGCCACCTGCTCCTCCAGCTTCATGCAGTAGGCAAGCGTCTGCAGCCAGATGTGAGCGGAGCCCAAGTGGACGACCTCAGCAGGATCCCAGAAGGGGTCGTCTTCCTGAGCCACGCGCTTGTCCTCTCCATCTAGGAAGTGCTGGTAAAGCTCTTCCATTAGGAATTTCCTATTGATAAACTTGGCTTTCGACCACATCCACACCTGGAAACACAAAGGTAGGTCACCGACATTTTATTTCATCGGCTGCCCCAACCATTCATTTCTATGATTTGCCCCAGAATGCTCCCTCCGAGGGGCTGGGTTTTGGGTACCCAAGGCCACAGAACGCCCTCCTCAAACTGACCTTTGGTGAGGTCCTTCGAGAGCACAGTATCCATCCCTGACCCGCTGCTTAAATTGCCCGAGCCCGGAAATGACCCAGAGGGGATGATGGAGGACTTAGAACTCTCCCAGGACAAATGAAGATTTGGGGGCTTGTGGTACACAGAATAATGGTCCTCAAAGATGTCCATGTCCCAGTCTCCAGAACTCGTGAGTATGTTACATGGCAGAGAGGACTTGCAGTTGCTTATCAGCTGACCTTACAGCGATTAGCTTGGATTCTCCAGGTAGGCCCAGTGTAATTACATGGGCCTGTGTGGAAGGGAGGACAGAGGGTCAGAGAAACATGTGACAGACGCAGGGTCAGAGATATCTGTGTGGCTGACTGAAGATGGAGGAAGATGGCCATAAGCCAAGGCTTGCTGGTGGCTTCTAGAAGCTTGATGAAAAGGCAAAGAAACAGATTCTCCCTCGAGCCTCCAGAAAGCACAACAGCCCGGCCGACCCCTTGTTTTTAGCCCAGTGAGATCCACGTTGGATCCCTAACCTATAAACTGTGAGTAATAAGTATCTGTGCTCACACCCAGTGAGCAGAAAGTCCAGGACAAGAACCTGCCAGTGTCTGTCCCTTCACTAGGTGAGGGACCCAAGTATCAACACTGGCTACTGAGAGAAGACGAGAGCATAAGCCACAGGACAAGGGCTTCTACTTAAATAGGATATTTCTTGAACATAAATGTCACTTCAGAAGTGGTTACCAGGTACAACCAGCAACTCTTTCTCTAAGCAACTGGGAAAAAAAACCCAAAAAACTAACAGATAAATCATTCTTCCAAGTGTGACGTATTTTCATAAAAAGGACTTCCTCCAGACACTAAAAAACTTCATCTTTCTCTGTTTGCCTCAAAGTGAAGAACACGGTATCCCTCTCGCAGAGGCTTGGAAAGACTAAATGAGAAAAGAAATGGAGCATATTAAAAAAAAAAAAAAAACTAAATGAGAACCTGGCTGTGGCACATACTGTGGGGAGCAGAGTACAACAAGAATTCTAGTCTGGGGTTTTTAAAGACCTTCAGGCTGGGAACTAAGATAATGGGAATCGAATGAAATCAGCCCACTGCCTTTACTTGTGGCATCAGACCGCAGGCCCTGGGACAGGTAAAACAGATGTTATCCTGGGCAGGTCAGCAAGGCTTGGGGACAGGCTGGGTTACCTGGCTCCCTGGCTGGATGTGTGTTTCGCCTGAGCCCACAGCTGTTAGGCAGGTACTGCCGAAAGCAACTGCCAGCTGGCTGCATTTCCTGTTTAGAAAACCCTACCGAGCCCTCACATGGCCCTGGCTTGCTCCTGAACTTGTCTGCGATGTATGGCTCTAACCGTCACACAAGAGCCAGTGGACGCTGTCTCCTCCATGTAGCTGCTGCTGCATTGACTGTCCATGTGGTCTGGAGTGAACATTTACAAGAACCACCACCCAAAAGTGCCACGGTGTCTGCACCTGCAGCCCACTGCTGCTCCCACCAGCCTTGTCTCGTAGCCTTCAAAACCACACAGAAGATGTCCCAAGAAACTACCAGGAGTTACTACCAGCCTTTCAGAGGGCTCCTGAGGAAGGCTTTGTTTGAGGAAAGGTCACCGGTACTTTTAAAAGGTAGAAATGGGGCTGGCCGAGTGGCTCGTTGGCTTGGGAGTGTGAGCTCTGAGCAGCAGGGCCACCGGTTCAGATCCCACATGGGCAAGTGACGCTGCGCCCTCTACAGCTAAGATGGTGAACAACAGCTCGACCTGGAGCTTGGCTGCTGTGAGTCACCATGAGCGGTCATCCAATGGCCGGCGAGTGACTGCCTCACCCGGGAAGAGCGCAATGATAATACCAACTTGAGCCAGTAAGGCAATGTCCTCCACAACTAGACTGAAGAACAAAAAGACAGCAACTTGTCTGTTCCCCTTCCTCCAATTCCCCAATAAAATCTTAAAAAAAAAAAAAAGGTAGAAATGGACAACCCTTAAAGGTGACAGATCAGTAAGATTAATCTCTGCATAAGAAAAAAGAAAAATGGGAAATCACCATAAAAGTAATTAGTGCACAGTCGTTTAAAAGAAAACCCAGTGTGGTTTATGCAGAAGCGGTCCTGTCAAAAGCTCATTCATGACTGAGACAGTGATGTTAGGCCGAAGGAAAATTGTGTCTCAGAATGTACCCAGGCCTCAGCTTCCCCACTCGACACACATAACAATAAAATGTGAAAACACTGTTTTGCATTCTATTTCTGAACATGGCAGCCTGTGTTATTCATGTAACCTTCCTGCTAACAATATATTGGGTTGTCGGAGAAGTCATGACGCATTTTTGCAACGAAAAACATAGAAAAAAATACATCATGACTTTTCCAACAACCCAATAAAAGGCTGAATAAAATATTTTTCAAATCACCTTAAACTGTAATAAGAAATAAACAGTAAAAAACAATAGCATGGAAAAAAGTTTTTAAAAATGAAAAATCTCCTTAAAACAAGATCTGCCAAGACCGCAGCAAACTGCAAAACCAAATTCTGGGGGAACGCCTAGCCCAGAAAGACATGTGGAGTATTGGATCACCAAAGCTTCTTTGCCCTGATGGCATTTGCCAGAAAAAACACCAAAGTCCAGGCTGACTCCCCAGGGTGGGGCGTCTTACAGGAGACCTTCCCGCATCACACTGAGACCTCTGAGAATGACACTGGGTGTGTGAGGTGAGCCAGCATCAAACATGCAGCTATAGGCTGAATGTTTGTGTCCCCCCAAATTCATATATTGACGCCTAACCCCCAATGGGATGGTGTTAGGAGGTGGGGCCTTTGGGAGATGATTAGGTCATGAGGGCGGAACCCTTATGGATGGGATTAGTGTCCTTATGAAAGGGATCCCAGGGAGCTAGCTCCCTCGCCCCTTCCATCACGTGAGGGCGCAGCGAGAAGATGGCCATTTTAGGAACTAAGAAGGTTCTCCACAGACATGAGGTCCCCTGGCACCTTGATCTTGGACTTCCCAGCCTTCAGGCCTGTGAGAAAGGTTTGTTGTTTAAGCCACTCAGTCTTTGGTATTTTGCTATAGCAGCTTGAACCGACTCAGACACATGTCTCCCCCTTTCCTCCACACTAGGAGACGTAGAGGAGGCCCCCTTTGGTGCTGGTCAGAGGAAGAGAGGACAAAGGAAAGGAAAGTCTCAGAAGTAGGTGGCCCTTACTCAGGCTGCTCCCTGGGTGTTCACAGCCCGGGGGCCAGTTAAATGAGCGATGACCTTGGTGGCCCTGGCACCTGGCAGACACGAGTGCAAAGCCTCTTGAACTGGATGGTGAGTACCTGTGTGTTTACTATATAACGTGAACATATCCATGTGTAGTCTTTTCTCTGTGTTGGTCACATTTCACAATTTTCAAAAGCTTTTAAAAATTGATCTTCACCCAGAAAATGTTAGCAATTTTAAGGCAATGAGCAGAAAAGTTGAACCCAGAGAAACCAGTTAGTTGCTCAGTAAAGCATACAATCCAGTGACCGGGAAGTCCCCACCCGTGGCCAGCTCCTCCTCCAGTGGCACCTCTGCTACAAGACCTGCCGCTAAGGAAGGGCGTGTGCACTGAGAATTTGGGGAAGGGACAGCACCCAAAGTCACCTGGGAATTAGGGGCACATTGTCTGAAGAGTGGCTAAGGAGTGAGCATTCAGCTACAGGGCTGCTCCCCCACTCACGGGACATAAAGGACACCAAAAGATGGGCAGAGGGAGAGGAAAACGGGTCCTAAGTTCCTAGAAAGGACCTTCCTGACTGTGGGCAATCTGAAACACGGGAAAGGACCAGCCAGCAGAGTGGTGAGACTGCCTTTTCTGGATTCTTAATGGAAGAAGTGTGGACTTCCTCATGGCTTCAGAATGGCAGCTCGCTCTCTTGTGCGTGCATGCGCATTTTCGGGCTCCCTTCTGGTACTAAAGCCTTTGCATCGTGTTAAAAACAAGCAGACAATGCTCCATGCTGCTGGTTAGGAAAGATCCCAGGACCTGGCTGCTGTGGGGGAGAGGGACCCAGGAGGAGAAACATGGAGGCGGGGTTCTCCTCTCCCCAGAATCTGTCCCCCAGAAGCCCAGCTCACACTTGGAACACATCTCGCCCCTTTGCTGGGTCTGCACAGGCTGCAGCTGGTAAAACTGACCCAGGAACGCTCCTCGGAAGCCCCTGTGAAGGCTCACTCCTGCCCCCAGAGGCAGCCTCACCTCGTGAGTCCTTTGGTTGGTCACCTTCACCATGACCTCTTTCTGTAGGTCATTGCCCCTGGAATCTGACGACGCCAAATTCTTCACTTTCAGTTCCATTTTAAGTTCCTGGTAAGAGAAACACGTCTCATGAAATAATCTTACATTTATCAGTCTATATCATCTTGGCCATTTCTTTTTCATTCTCCCCACGCTCAGACTTTAAGAGGATGGTCCAACTCTTGTTCCTTGGAAGTCCCACCAAGACAAATGACAAAGCATCAGAAATTCCTAACCAGTATCCCGGAACTAACACTTGTAGGCCTTACCAAAGTGATGACGCCTCTTACGAGTTTCCTGATGATTAGGATCCTGTGTCACCAGGGAGCTAACCCCAACACAGGTCTTCTCTGTGATATAGAAGCCATCAATGTGTCTGTACCCAGAGAGGCCCCCCTGGGGGACAATCTGGGATGGGGTGTTGGTCTTTGGTCCTGGTGGCTGTGGTGGGCCAGAAGCAGAAGGAATGTTGCCCAGGGGCTGGGACGGGAAGGCCTGCGTGTTGGCCTGGATTCTGTCACGGGCTTGTTGGGGCATCTTGGGCAAAGCACCTCACCTCTCCAGGCCTCTGTGTCTTCCTCTGTACCATGAAGCCAGTTTGGGGCAGTGGGAATGAGGGGGGTTGAACCTATTCTCCGAGGTCCGTTCTGGACCTGACATTATACCATTTTCTAGCTCTTACCTTCTTCAGCTCTTCACTCATTTGATTTGCTTCTGCGACCAGTGGCATCAGTTTGACGTAGTCCTGGAACACAGCCAGGACGCTGGGGTCTGCCTTCCCATCCCCGCTGTTTCCAGCACCTAGGAAAAAGTCAGAATGGGAGTGAAAGTCAGCCATTTGTTCCGGGACACTTTTCAGCCATGAAGAAATTGATATACCTATTGATTCATTCATTTAGTCATTCATTCAATTGTTCATCAAATAGCTACACTTTAAAATTACAAGCATGTCATTTTTAAAAATGTAAATAAGTAGGGAAGAAAGACGCTGCGTGGCTTTTATTTAAGAAGTTGCTCATTTCAACCCAGGCGTTGGCAGCATCGTGACAGGAGGCCCTCTGAACCCTGGTTGCCATTCTCAGTCTCAGGGTCCTTGACCCAAGATGCCCCAGACTGTCCAGGAAGGAGGGTGGGGGGGTTCCCTAGCAGGAAGGTCTGGGGGTACTAGTATATCCTGAAGCTGCGGCTGGCCCAGCAAACAACCTGTTGTCACTTCTATTCAATGTGGGGAGGCTTGGCGGAGAGGGGCGTGGAGATTATGGGAGAGCAGACCCCCTGCCAGACCTAGCTCGGTGCCACCTTTGTCAGGAGCTCTCCGCTCTTGAGGGATTCCCTGCCCATGGGTTCACGCTGTGCCCTTGGCCCTGCGTCTCACTCCTCAGACCCTCCCACCAGCTGCCGTGTTGAGGACCCACAGTTTCCATAAAGTTCTGAGCACCTTGAGCCCAAAGTCTGAGGCTTGTTCAGCCTCCACGTGCCGCCAACTCTGGGCTGGGAGGAGGTGTGCAGTCAGCCCTGTGAGTCAGGAAATGAGCAGATGGAGTATCGCGGCTTGGTACCGCACAGCCTAACTTGGTTTTGGTAAAGAACATCAGAAGAGAGCAAGGAGGTGAATCTCTCTCCCTCTCTCTCTCCCTCTCTCTCTCTCTCTCTCTCTCTCTCTCTCTCTCTCTCTCTCTCTCTNCAGGTTTACTCAGGGTTTTATGACAGTCAAATGTTAGCATTGCAGAGACCTGTAAGAGTTGCTCATGTTTAGGTAGCCACTTGTATGGTTTTAAGTCTCGCGATCGACTTCAGATTAATTGTCCTAGAATTTGAATGAGAAAACATGCATTGTGATGAAGTGGAGGTGGGCAGGGTCCCTGAGGGTGGACAGGAGGGAATATGACTGCCCAGGTAGCTGCAAGTAACCGATGGACCTGGCCATGATCCAGAGCACAGGAGCCTGGTGAATGATCCTTTATCTGTGTTTAGCTTTGAAAACTTGTTCATTTATATCACCTCATTTAATCACCACAGCAATACAGATGCTCCTCCACTTACGATGGGGTCACATCCCGATATACCCATCATTTAAGTTGAACACATCGTAAGTTGAAAGTACATTTAATACACCTAACCTCCCTGACACCATAGCTCAACCTAGCCCACCTTAAATGTGCTCAGACACTTATATCAGCCTACAGTTGGGCAATTTACCTTGAGTTGCCTCTCAAGAGCAACTGCCTTCCTCCACCTCTTCTCACCAGAAGCAGGAGACACACATGGGTGTTTCATAGACATGAGGGGATGTGAAAACACAAAACAGAATATCCACAAAAAACACTGGTACACAGTACACTGCAGAGTGCCGGGTGTTTACCCTGGTGATGGCGGGGCTGACGGGAGCGGCAGCTCACTGCCCAGCATCATGAGAGAGGACCGTAGGGCACATGGCCAGCCCAGGAAAAGATCACCATTCCTAATTCAAAGTACTGTTTCACTTAATATGTAAGGCTTTTGCACTACCCTATAGTCAAAAAATTCTAAGTCGAACTATTGTTAAGTCAGTGACCATCTGTATTTTCAAATGGATGCTTTAGTAATGAAGAAAATGAGGTTTTAGATTGGAGCCATAGAGATTCTAGAGCTTGCACGTTGTCTTTGCAAATTCTCTTTTTTATCTGCTTCCTGAGATGACCAATGACCACCCCCAACCTCCTACCCAGCGCATGTTTTTTGTTAAAGCCTAGTGATGCCTCAGCCAGGGCCTTGTCTCACAGGTCTGGGTGTCATCCTGTCCCCCCGGGTGACTTGGCACACATCTGCCAAGACCCGTTGGTTTGGCTTTTGCAGTCTGCCATTCAGAGGGCATCTTACTGCCACCTTCTAGTCCAGACTCTTGGGGGAATGCCCCACTGAGGCCCACAGGTACTAACAACTGGAAAAACTCAAGTATGAACTATTTTAAAGTAGGCAAGGTTAAANGTCTCATTCTAAATTATTAGTGGGCCTAAGATTATATGAACCTCACGCTGTCAAACTGAAATCTGAGGCCTTAACTGGAAGCTGTGGTTCTCACTAATTGCAGAGTGAGGTCACCTGGGGCACTTGACGAAGCGCCATTGCCCCCGTGGTTGATTGATTGATCTGGGTGGTGTCCAGGCACCAGGTGACGCTAATGCACAGCCGGGGCTGAGTGGTCTTAGACGAGGGAGCTGCTGTTGATGCTTCTTGAGCTTCAAACATCACGTAACTCTGTGATGCCATCAGCAGAATAAACGTCAAATGGCCACCATCCAACTTGGGTGAGGAAAAAGTGGTCCCAGTAGAAATAATGACCTCAAAATAAAAATGGCATTAAGGCCGCCCAGGTGATTAATGGTAGCGTTTTTTTTGTTTGTTTGTTTTTTTACAAATCCCTGTAACATGGCTTTCCCTGACTCGGGCTCCCAGGGCCTTTCAATGGTTTTGCAAACATCAAATACCCTCTTTGAAATATCAAGAATGGTTTGTTTTTCTCATTGAATCTTGAACTATAATATAAAAACATACAAAATATTTAATCAAGATTGTGATATATCTGTATGAGGCGGATAGCAGTATATGAATGCAAAAATCATCTTCCATAGGAGAAATTCACTAGATAATATCTAAGAATGGGGGGGGGAATCAAGAAATAGCAGTATAAACATACTATATGGAAACGTGACGATAATACACATCAGAAAAAAAAACACTGAAGTATTAAAAGTGATTGAGGACAATAAATAATAAAATGAACTACAAAGACTGTTTTAAAAGGGCAGGGACACAATTCTTACAACTGCATGTGAATATATCTCAAAATGAAGTGATTTTTTTCCCCCAAGGTCAGGGCCAGAATGTGCTGGACAAAGCTGCTCGGTGCCCCAGGCCTGGGCCGGGCCCTGCTCAGACCCTCCCGGCGTCCACCCCCAGGCCCCAGGCCCAGCCTGCACCGCCCCTGCTCGGGCTGCTGGCTTGGACTCAGTGCTGACTCCTGACTCAGCTTACCTGTAATTCTGGAGTTTCCACATCTGAGCAGCAGCATGCTGTTCTCTGCCCTCGACTCTCTCATCAGCATCGAGGTGTTGACCACGGCTTTGTTCCGGACATTTTTGGCCCTGTCGTGTGCCAGGAGGAACATACACTCAGGCCTCGGACTCCTTCGCAGTGGAGGCAGCTCTGCCAGTGCACTGGCCAGAAGCTGGGCGTGCTCTGGTCGCAAACGGCCAAAGTGGGCGCCTCTCACCCCCCAGGTGATTCCAGATTCCACCCTGTCGGGTCCCAGTAAACCATTAAGACCAAAAGGGACTTGAGTGACTTCCATGGTTCCAATAAACAGAAGCAGCTCAGCCAGGGCCCAGGGCCCAGCCGCTGACCTGTCCTGGGCTTGCAACACACCCAGCCAATTGGGCTGACTCAGTTCATGAAAAAGCCTGTTCAATCACTGTTGCTGCTGTAATAACAACCCCTGGAGCTGTCAGCGACTACTCTGCCATGTGCCCCAGGCCAGGAGGAATCTTAGAGGTTATCAGCTTCACTCACTCCTGTCTAGAGCTGCCAGAGAAAATATAATACTGCATGGGCCATACCCGTGCTCAAGCATAACTTGCTCTTTATCTGAAATGCAAGTTTAACTGGGGATCCTGTGTTTTTACTTGCAAACCTGGCACCCTTTCTCCTTTCACTGAGAAACAGAGGGTTTACATGGCTTGCCCCAAGTTACACAGTCTGTGACAGATGCGGGACCAGAGCCCAGGACTCCTGGGTACCATTTTCTCTTTCCTCGGCATCACACAGTCTCTCACATACAAACGGCCAGCCACAGAGTTGCATCTGATAAGCAGNGAACATCAGAAGAGAGCAAGGAGGTGAATCTCTCTCCCTCTCTCTCTCCCTCTCTCTCTCTCTCTCTCTCTCTCTCTCTCTCTCTCTCTCTCTCTGTTCTTTGGGAGGCGAATTTCAAATCAATTTATTTTTCTAAAATTGTGAGAAAAACACCTCTGGTATAGGAAAAGGGAGGAACTGTTTTGCACATATGTGGGGGCATCTCACTGCTCTCCACCCATGGGGTGGTAAGTCAAGTTCAGGCAGAGGTCGTGTCCTTGAGAAAAGCACAGCTGGCACAGGACGCTGTACACACTACCTGCCCTTAGTCACTTAGGAGCCATCTTGATGATCAGATGGACTGTCAGGGTATCACAGTGTCCATGTTCAAGTCACCTGACAGTAGCCTAACATAACGCCATGTCACAATGCCTACGTCACTCACCTTACTGCATCTCATCACGTAGGCATTGTGTCATCTCACATCATCCCAAGAAAAGAGTGAGTACAGTACAGTGTTTTAAGACAGAGACCACATTCACATAACTTTTATTACAGTACATTGTTATAATTCTATTTTATTATTAGTTATAATTGTTAATCTCTTACTATGCCTAATTTATAAGTGAAACTTTACCATAGATATGTATGTGTAGGAAAAAACATAGTATATATAGCGTTGGGTACGATCAAAGGTTTCAGGCATCCACTGGGGGTCTTGGAACATATCCCCTGTGGATAACAGTGGGTTACTGAACTTACTATGAATACTTACTATTGATTAGGGCCCGGACTCTGAGCCATTAGAGGTTAATTTGTAGAAGATCAGCAAATTAAAATGATTTTTGAGCAGTAGATCATTACCGTGAAGGTATTAACTAGCTTCGTCTAACAGCAGTCTCGTTTTCAGCATGCTTCCCTCCATTTGCTCTTTGTACTGCTCTCCTCTCTACTCCATTGATGTGGGAGACAGTTCAATGAATTAAACAAATCTTTGAGATGTAAATCACATTTTAACTTTCTAAACGTTGCACATTGACACAGTAAAAGATTTTTTTCTGAGGGAAAACAGGAGAGCACACAGTGAAAGCAGCAGCTTTCAAATCAGCCCATGGAAAATGCCAGAAGTCGGGCCGGGGCGCTCACCGAGCTTGTCCACACTCACTCCCTCCGCAGCTGCTCTCTCCAGCTGGAAAAAGTCGTAATCAAACCTGCTCAAGTCCTCACCGCCTCGCTCAGCAGGAAACCCGATGTAGAGGTAGGCACTGTTGGATCCCAAAATAAGGCGGTCCTAGGGAGGAGACGCGGGCTCAGAGGGAGGGTGCTGACCTCACAGGACCCTCCGGAGGCCAGAGGGGGTGAGGTCAGCTTGCTCCCGGAGGCAGGGTCACGGCCCGCGCGCGCCCAGCCCGGCTGTGGGAAGAGGCCCGTGAACCAGGAGGGAAGGCCTGCGGGGGCGTGTTGCTTTTGCGTGCACGCTTTCATTTCCTTTCTTCCTTTATTTCACAAGGACCGCCGGCTCTCCTTCAGGTTCTGGGAGTCCGTGGGGACCAAACAGACCCAGCCCGCCGCATGACTTAATAAACTACGGCTGTAGTAACCTGTGAGAGGCACTTGAAAAAGGGCGGTGCTTCCGAGAGTGTGCCAAGGGGCGCGATTCGCACTGGGGATTAGAGAAGCCCTCTTCCAGGGTACACTGTTTAAGGTGGGACTTCAAGGGCGGGAATTTGGGGCGAGGCAGGGAACAGAGACCGGGATGTTTTGGGCACCCAAAAGGTGGGTGTGACCGTTAGAAGCGCATACAGAGAAGTGAGGCCCGAGGGGCTGGGGAGATGGGGCAGCTCTCACAGGTGTCCTAAAAAGGAGGAGAGGGGAGGTCACCGGAGGACTTCCAGAAGCGGGTGGCCTAATCCAGTTTGCTTGTCTAAAGGGCTCGCTGTGGCTCCAATGTGGAGAATGTGTTGGAGAGGGAACTGGGCTGCAGGGAGGCTGGTCCGAGGCCCCGTGGTGCGGGGCACTCGGGCTGGGCTGCTGGGGAGAGGATGGCAGGTTTCTAAAATATCTAAGATGTCACAAAATGTTAGTGCTGGGTTATCATCTCATTCACCCCTCTCTGTGTTTTAGAGGAGGCCCAGGGATTTACTCTCAGACCGCCCAACTCCACAGCTGTGACCATCTTCGCGACACCACAGTAGAAGGACCAAGCTGGTTAGTGTCCAGCCTCCGCTCTGGAGTGGTCCCTGGTTGGATTTAGGAGCATCTGTGCCCTGGCAGAGACGTTTACCAGATGCTGCAGCCTCGTCCTGGTGGTGATGGGCACGCCGTTCACAACCACTTTGCACTTGCTGTGTGGAGTGACACTCACTTTACCATCCAAATTTGTGAAGGAAGCGTGTTTATCTGAAATTCTGAAAAGAAAAGAATTTGTCTAAGTGACGGTGAGAAATAGAATTTGAGTGACCGGTTTAGGTTGCTCCTTCTCACTTGTACACTTAGGTTGAGGTCACCGGCTGCTAAGAGTGGCACGAAGCAGTTGTGGGGTTCACAATGGGTGGAGATGGAGAACGGGGTGCAGAGGGGCCCTGCACACGGAGTTGGCAGCTGGCGAAGCGATCCTTTTATTAATAGGACCCACACTGGCTGAGTGCCGAGGGGCTCAAGGAGCCAGGACACAGAGGCAGGGGGCATGGCCAGAGTCCACAGAAACACCCCAGCCGGTGAGATTGAGTGGAGGGGAAATGAAAAGAAAACCAAGATGTTCCAAAAGAGACGCTGGGGAAGGTGACTAATAACGAGCCTTACGTATTACAAGGAAGTTTAGATCTCTTTCTGGGTCTTTAGTGTATAAATCCAGACTTTATATATTACATTTGGGGCTGGATATCAGGGATGTCAGATCGGCACCTTTAGATATTATTTGCTTGCCCTGAATGACCAGCTTCCTAACTGGTCTAGAATGTCCCTGGATTCCTTGGCCGTCATGGAATGTTCTGGATGTTGGGACACTTGTTCATATCCCTATTTGCTTGGGGCCCAGGGACCCCGTGGGAAAGGAGTTGAGCCACTTGCAGACCTGTGTGTTGGACTAGGGGTCCCCACAGGAAGTGGTCTGGAAAGCGAGATGAGGGTGATCCTCAGGAGAAGGGGCTGGAAGCCGGTGGTGCAGGGTGAAGTGGTGCCAACGGGGCCCCTCAGTCAGCACTGTCCCCCACCCGACCCCATCGCCCCCAGGGCCCATGTGCTTTGGCTCAGGAGGGAGGGGAGATGGTCAGTAAGAGCTGATGAAGCCTATTGGCTGGAAACCTGTGGGCAGTCAGGAGGAGGTGGTCCTGGAAGGGAGCCCTGGAGCAGGGGCTCCCCAAATAGGCTACAAAGGTGGGAGACAGCTCTGAGCTTATGAAACCCATCACGGGCTCCACAGGGGCTCCCAAAGGGAATCCTGAGGGCGTCCCTGGGGAGCAGATCACCTCAAAGTCTGGACTTTCCGTTTGTGCAGTTGGTGAGAGCTCCAAGCATGGAGACCCCAGGATGCTTTTGCTTTTGGCAGCGACTCTGAGAGACCTGTAGTAGGCCTGTCCTTTTAACTTCATTTCCTGGCCAGACCTACTATTTGTGAAGAATTATACAGCACCTGAAAACTGACTTTCCCTTTTCTCCCAAAGATCAGAGCCAAGGAAACAGCACGGCAGGAGGGGTTTCGGTGAGGCCTGACGGCCTTCCCAAAGCTTGCTTCTGTCAGCACTAGAGGGGGTCGCTGGCACGTTCTTGTTCCAGCAGGGTTTGTGGCCCGGCCAACATGGACTAGAGGCATCTTGGGAATCTCTCTGGACTGAGTTGCCACAGTTCTCTAACGCTGGACAAAGATGGTTCGTGTAAACTTACCCCAGACCTTGAAGAGTGATGGTGTTTGAAGCAGCCTGACCAGCATCACATGAACCTGAAAAGAATGAGGATAACTTATTTTCAGAAATTTCCAGGATTTGACTTGAACATGTCTGATGTTTGGGAAGTGCTGTTTTCTCTCCAGTAGGATCACGTGAAGGGACTTTCCCACTGGGATTTTTAATCATAATGGTGCTTGGACATCACCTTGCTTTATGGATTATTGTTCTACTCTCTGCCCTCTTTGTGTGGGATTCTTAACCTTTTTAAAGTTTTACCTTTTTCATAGGAATTCTGG
>NW_017731643.1:1719836-1723387 GCF_001890085.2 Hipposideros armiger | reverse complement strand
TACCATTTTCTCTTTCCTCGGCATCACACAGTCTCTCACATACAAACGGCCAGCCACAGAGTTGCATCTGATAAGCAGAGAGAAAATGAACATTCTAGATATTATTAAAGACAAAATTTGACCTAAAGATCTGAGTTTGTGGTGCAGATGCTAGAAGAAAATATTTCGTGGTGTAAAACGCTATCGAGGCTGCACCGTCAAGAATGAGAATGCAGGTATTTATCACAAAAATGCAAGGGGCTCCTTTCCGGAGAAGAGGGCAGGAGAAAAGGCCAGGAGAGGCGATTACTTGGTGACATAGTAACATGTTTGAGCAGCATCCTCACGGCAGGTAGAGGTTTGCCAGGAATGGTTCACATGTGGCCTCGCACCCCCTTTGGTATGTGAGGGAAAACGGCTAGGGAGGTTCAGGTCCCATAGCTGGTGGGGCCAGAGTCTGTCTGACGCGCAAGCCTGGAGGCCTGACGAGGGGCATAGCAGAGCAGGCAAATAGGTTTCCTATTTCACAGGCCGGCTCCAGCTGCGAGGCACGCAGGCCCGAGACTCCAAGCCCCCATCTGGGCTCTACAGCGGCAGACTGTCAGTGTCTGCTGTGCAAATGGGAAGGAGTGGTGGCTGCAGGCGGCTTCAACCTCTGGCTAGAAACTCCCTCCCCCACACCCTCCCCTTTCTCAACATGGTCAGGAGACACAGGATCCGAATGCCTGCCTTGGAGAGCAGGAACGTGGCTCGGCCACAGCCTCCTGCCACGGCTAACTGTGTGGGCTTGTTTCCCAGGCCGGGCAGCTGGGAAGGGACCTGGCAATGGTAGCCCCTCCCCGGGAAGGAAAACGAATGATCAGGCCTCCAAAGAGTCCAGTCCGTGTATGGGGCCTGGAGACATGAGAACCAACACAGGGAAACTGCAGAGCTGGTGGCTGGTTGCCAACCTTGGGAGTTGCCTCTTACATGCTCATCTCATCTATTGTTAGCAAAAAACAATGTCCTATGTGACAAAAGGAGAAACCTGTGAATGGCCACGCTACTTGGCAGGAAACTATAGGGAGACGGGTAACTACCCCCATTACGAGTGGCATCCGTGCCCCTCCCGTGATTCGCACCCCCATTGATTCACGCCCATGCTCTTCCCCAGTCCAGAACTGAAGTGACAGACTGACAGGCTCACCAGGGCCCTGAGTCCCCAGCCCTACCTCCTCTGGTTTATTTCCTTTCACTCGTCTCTCACAAATCNATAATAATAATAATAATAATAATAATAATAATAATAAAAACATGGTCCTGGGGCAAGAAGCAGGAGCAGTAAATCAAAGAGGCGAGTACCAGCCTGAATGAAGTACTTGAGGACCCCAGTGAGCTGCGGGTCCTCATTGACGTTGAGCAGGTGAGGAAAGGTCTTCACCATCTGTCGCTCCTGGAGGAGAAACAGAGAGGGTTCCCGTCACCAGACAGGGCCAGCACACTCATGAGAGCCATGTTCCTTTCCTATCCATTCTCATCGAAGCCACTTGCCTGGGCATCCTGCCAAATCAACTGGTAAAGCAAACCCAGAGAGGAAAGCCGACCGGGGCTGGGGGCTTCGCTGGTAGGATAGCCGGTGAGACCCTTGGCAGGTCAGCAGCCAGGGGCCTGAGTTCACCCGGACAGGGCTGTTCCAAAGCATAGCCGGCTTCCAACTCTGTCCCCCTTCCCAGCTGCCTTCGTGTTGGCCCCTTTGCTTTCACTTCTGTCCCCACCGTTTTTTTTTTAGGCTCCTGGTGTCCCCTGGTGCCGCCACTCTGTTGTCCTTCCTGGGTAATCCCTCCCCGGGTCTCCACGTAACTTGCTACCCAAATCCCATGCCCCCAAGTCCTGCAGGCAAATCCCCCTGATGAGCTGGTGTTGGAAATGCAGGTGACCACTGTCCTCTGCTAGTTACCTAAGTGCATGTCATTCTTTATTACAGTATTGATTGGCATTGCAGTTACAGAGGACAGATATCAAACAGAGCTGGAATAAACTATCCAAGCACAAGGGAAACTTTGAAATTTTGAAATTCTGATAAAGAATAAAGAGGCTAAAAATCCTTCTCATTTTACTGTCCGCCCAGAACACAAGCTCCTGTGTTTGTGTACTCGGAATCCTACTTCGCCCAGCTACCCCTTAGGCAGACTGTTACTTTAACTGCACTCTGGGCACCCCATGTGGCGCTCATACCGCTGGAATCCTTGGACCCTAACTTGACTTGGCCTCCTGGTCCAGCAAGGCCCACCCCACCCCACTCCTGAGGCTCACATCTATTCTAGGGTTCAGAAGCCAGACTGGACCCCTCCCACCACCCCCAAAGTGTTTCAAGTCTGGCTCATGATTGGGGGGTTGGTCCCGAGCCTGGTGGCTTTGGGGAGTAAGGTCATGGTGGGGTGTGGTGTTGACGGGAGGCAGAGAGGGCATCCCCCAACCCATGTATGAAATTCACATCCCAGCCCATTTATGACGTGTAGTAAATGCCATGATAGATACCAGGGTTCTGGAGGTACAACATACGGTCCCCAGAAGACAAGTCAGACTCCTCATATTCTCCCCACGCTCTATCAACAGCCTTGAACTCCATCCTCAGCCTCATTATCAATATGCACTGAGGCCTCTCTATTTCCTTCACTTCCCTGCCCTGTCCGTGTTCTCTCCCCTAACTCTGCCAAGGGTAGTATTGTGTCCTGTGTCACATTTCACATGTCACACCTCTGCTGACAAGAACTTCACCCCCATCATCCACCTGCCCGACAGCAGCCCAGACAGCGCTGAGGTGCAGTACGTGCCCTCCCAGGCTGTTGGCCCCCGCAGGTGATGGCGGTGAAGCTCACCTGGGCGACGGCCACGTAGTGCTGCTGCCATTCCTTCTGGGCCTGCGCCAGCAGGTGCGCCCAGGTCAGCTGATCAGCACGAGGCCCGAGCCCGTGTTCTGCCAGCGAATAGGCTGGCTGCTCTGGAAGGAGGGAGGTGTTTAAGCAACAGGTTGGCGGTGTCGGGGGCGAGGCTGTAGCGGGGCTTGGCTCTGTCCTTGGTCAGAACATGGGACACCCAGCAGGAGTGGGGGATTGAACTGCACTGACGTGGGAAGAAGTCACTCGGTAAGTTCTTACAGAGAGCACGGTCGCTTTTTAATTACTAGGAAACTAGAGCAAGGAGGTCCTCATAGGAGGCGGCGAGAAGCTCCATGATCTGTTTTTTAGTTATGTTGGCGGGTGAGAATGTTTCGTTTTTTACAGTGGTTACGGGGAAGGCTTCTGAGGCTGGGGATTCAGAAAAACTATCCTGCATTGGTTTTCACGTGTCCTGTGTCTGTGCTTACGAACGAGGGGAACTAGAGGTTATTCTTAGGTCAAGCATGTCTACTTGTTGATGGTACAGAGATCTGTGACCAGGCAGAGGCACACCTGGATCAGGCTAGTATAGGAGGTGCCTTCTTGAAGCTGAAGTCTTAGGGAGTCAGGATGTGGGGACCCAGAGGTGTGCCAGGTGGGGCCGACCTGCCCTCTGAGCTGGACATGGAGGCAGCCTGTGTGTGTGTGTGTGTG
>NW_017731643.1:1713591-1714797 GCF_001890085.2 Hipposideros armiger | reverse complement strand
CCCAGGGTTGTCCCTTCCTGCACCCAAAACTGAAGAACAAAGAGCTCTAATTTTAACATTCCACATTGTACCCACGCGGCCAACATTCAGTCATGAGAGTCTGGAGTTTTTGCGGAGATGGCGCGATTCAGCTGCTCTCCAGGGTGGACATCTGCCTGTGTCTAACATGGTCAAATCGGTTTCCGGCCTTGCCATGAAATGACTGCTGATTAGAATAATATGACCGTGTTATTTTTTTAATTGTTATTAGTTTTTTTCCCCCTGGTAATAGAAGTAATATAGGTTCCTTGTAGAGAACCTGAAAACTACAGAAAAGCATAAATGAGTTATAATTAGCAATGTAGAAAGTTTCTTTGAACACTGTAGTAGAAAGAGCGCCCAGAGCCTCGAGATAACCTTTAAGAGTGTGCTATGTGAATGCAAAATGCTATCTATATTAGTGGCATACGGAGGAGAATTTGAACAACAACAACAATAATAGCTGAGTCGGTGTAAAAGGTTGTAAGAAAGTCATTTTACCAAAGCGGTTCTGCTGTTCCCTCCCAGAGCGGACTGGAGCAGCTTGGTCAGGACAGAATCTCGATAGGGAACGTGCAAGACTTTCTTTCCCATGGCTGCATCCGCCAGAGCACTGAAATAAAAATAATAATAATATAGAACAACACATTAAAATTAGAATGTATCAAGAAGAGCTCTTCCTCCCTGGGCGTGAGTCAGAAGCACCCCTCACATCCGCCCTGTGACCCCCTAGATCTGAGATGGGACTCTGAATCATAGGTGATGGTTGAGACACCTTGTGTACAAAGTTAGCTAACCAGCAAGTCCGCTGCCTCCCTCTCCCAGATCAACCTGGAAAAACCGGAGGAAGACTGAATGACAAACAAATGCCTCAGCCCCCAGCCCGCTCTGGGGGGCTACATAGAAGGCAGTGCTGGGATGAGGAGAGTTGGGGAGAGGGGGAGGCAGTCCCACCCGTAAGAAATCCTGATCACAGATTTGGAAGAGAAACCAAACTGGGAGTTTGCCATCAGATGATCACTAAAGGAAATTCTAAAGAACATACTCAACCAGAAGGAAATTGAGCTTAGATAGCAGCTCTGACATTTAATAAGGAGTGAATAGTTTTTTAAAAGTGTGAAGGGGGGATAAATGTGAATGAACACTTTAAAATAATAGTAATGTCTTTTGGGGTTAAAAAAGGATAGA
>NW_017731643.1:1708174-1711707 GCF_001890085.2 Hipposideros armiger | reverse complement strand
CTGAGGGGCTCAGTTGGTTAAGAACTCACTCAAGAGTGCAAGCTCTGAGCAACAGGGTCACCGGTTTGATTCATGGCCCGAGCTGAGCTGCCAACAGGTGGCAGGATGGCTCAACAACAACAAAAAAAGTTACAACGTTCTTTAACTTGCAGTATCTTGTTTAAGCCTCCCATCATTCCTGTGAGGAGAGTTATTTATCTCATTTTGCAGAACAGGAAACAGACATAAGAAGCATAAGTTATTTCCCAAAGTTTCAGAGCTGGGACACAGTCAGACACGGCCCAGTGGTTTTCCAAGATTCCTGGTCAGAGGAGGACAGCCTTCATTTATTACTATTCTGTCTGTCGCCATTGCTGCGGCTTATGAGACAGAGGCGGTAAATCGTACTAATGGTAACATTTGCCCAGGCTGTGGGAATTCAGTGGTCCCTTAGGATCCACAGGGGATTGGTTCCAGGACCCCCGGGGATACCAAAACCTGTGGATGTTCGAATCTCTTACATAAAATGGTGCAGTATTTGTATATAACCTTCACACATCCTCACATGTTCTTCAAATTGTCTCTAGATAACTTATAATAGTCAATACAAAGTAAATGCTATGTAAATAACTGTTATCCTGTATTGTTTAGGGAATGATGACAAGAAAAAAACATCTGTACATGTTTTATAGTACAGACACAACCACGGTAGGCCTAACTACATAGGTCAGCAACAACGTAGCATTTTATTTTTGAATGTTTGATCCGCGGTTGGTTGAATCCATGGATGCAGAACCTGTGGATATGGAGGGCCAGCTGTAACCATTTCTGAACCAAACTGGTGACACTCTCTGATATCCACCAAGGAGTATGAAGGAGATAAGTACATTCTAGTTTATCAAAGATCCTAGTTAGTCAAGAGTTGCATGGATTATCTGGCTTCCAAACGTCGATGGGCTCTGGTGGTCCCCTAGGCTCATGGATCTGAGAGCTGGGAGCCAGCGGGGAGCATGGATGTGGGAGGAAGCAGAAAAAGAGCAAGTTTCTAACTTTCTTTTGCTTCTGACCCTACATCCTGTGGTGGGAGGGAGCACCTAATCCGTAGGTCAGATCGGGAAGTGTTTTATAATAGTCACCAGCTCTCTCTGCTCCTGGAAACCCTTCCTTCTCCCAGGTCACCCTTGCTGGGAGAGGGGACAATGGCATTCACTTGACTCACCTGCTTGAAATGAATGGTGATGACCATATGCGATCGGCTGCTGCTGACATTCATGTTGGTCGAAGCCGTGGTCCTGATTTTCGTCCCTTGTTCCATCAGCCTTTCAATTTGTGCATAGCTCTCACAGGGCACCGTCTTCAGACCCTCCACATAGAAGCCCAGCTGTTGATCTTCCCTTACTTTGAGCCCTCCAGGCTTCTTGGTTCTGGACAGCAAATCTCTTACCTGGGGAAGAAAAAGAATAAAAACTGTACACTTCAGGAAGGCAGAGATTTTTGTCTCCTCCACTATTAGAGCTCTGCCTAGAATATACCAGGCGCTCAACAAACATTTATCGGATGAATGAATGAGGGTTAAATTTCTGGCGGTACCAGACAACCTCATAATTCAGCTACATAAGAAACAGGGAAATGGCAATCAAGAAAATGGGGAAACCGGTTATATTATAATTAGTGATGTCAGAATCAAAAGTGGACCATTTCCTAATGTAAAGAGAAAAACACTGATGGGTTTACTTTATCAGTAATATTTATTTAGGGATGATTAAGTGCAAGGCTTTGGATAGTGCTTGCGATTCACAAAAATTATTAGAATATAGTCTCTGGCCATACAAAGCTTACAATTCTAGATCACTGTGTCAGTTCACCCATTTGACAAATACTAGAGAGCACCTGTTTGAAACCAAGTGCTGCACATAGAAAGGTGATCACAGGGAAATCATTATCTGTTTTGGAGCTACAAATATGTACGTAACATTTGACAGTATCACGTAATAAGTACAAAAGGGGAGGGCAGAATGAAAAAAATACTTGCTGAGTATCTAGTATTATATTTGCTAGGCACTGCGTTAGAAGTATGAAATTTAGTACACTTCCATGTACAGCATCTTATTTTAAATTCTCTACTTTATAAACGAGCAGACTGAGCTCTGAGTGATTTTCCAAAGTCACAAGCTAGTAAAGGAGGAAGGCGGGACTTGAAACCATGCTCTTTCTAACCACTCCAGGAGATGCAACCTACGGCCTGTGGGCCAAATTCAACCCACGCCTGTTTGTGTATGATCCTTGAGGTATGAATGTCATGCCACATTTTTAAATGAAGAAAAAGTAAAAGAAAAACATTTTGTGACATGAGAGTTGTGTGAAACTTCGTCCAGTGTCCATAAATTAAGCTTTACAGGTATACAGCCACACCCATTCATTTTCAGATTGGCTGTGGCTATTTTTGTGCCACAAGGGCAGAGGCGAGTAGCTGCAGCAAAGACTGAATGGCCCTCAAAGCCTCAAATATTTACCATCTGGCTCTTGGACGATACAAGTTGGCACCCCCCTGTACAACACCATGCCGACTGAAGTCAACTGTCTCAGGATGAATAATATAGCGGCTGATGCGTGAGCTGGATCCGGACAGTTTAGTGGTTTCTTTAAGGGCAGAGACAGCAGGGAGGGTGTTCCAGGCAGAGAAAGAATAGATGTAGGAAAAATGACAGGTTCTGAAAAGGAAGAGTTCTGTGTAGCTGAAGCCCAGAGTGCATGGAGATAAAAGACATGAAATGAAGCTGGGGAGGGAGTTAGGGCCGGGAAGTCAAAGCCAGGCTAGAGAGGTTTGAGGTGATCTGTAGGATAGGTGCGGGGACCAATGATGTTTACTTAGCTACAGAGTCTCTCAGATTTGTGTGTCAAACGTAGAATCACCGTTACCTGTTCGTTGTAAATTTCCAGCATACTGAATGTAACCTGCATGGAAAAGAGCATAAAGTCAATTAAGACTCTTTTGAATCTGTCATCTTTTGGGAAAAAAAAAAAGTAATATGGAAACAATATGAATGTCCAACAAAGAGAAAAGCCAACACTGATGTAGTAATGCTCCCTTTCATGTGCAATATGAGATTTGCAAATACTTTTAATGATATATGGAAGAAGTTCTTAATATAAATTGAAAACAGATGCAACACAGTTGTGCATTCGTGTGTGTGTGTGTGTGTGTGTGTGTGTGTGTGTGAATTGGTAACAGAAAAAGGTGGTTTTGTTTTTGGTTTTGTTTCGTTTTTTGTTTTTGTTTTTATGGCTCACCCTCCAATCTGAACATAGGTACTAGAGAAAAAGACTGTTCTACAATGTTTTTAGAATATTGCCAACCAAGCTCACACCTCTTAAACAAGAGATTGGAGGAATCTGAAGGCTCTTACCTCGAGAAAATGCACTGAGATACTGACAGTTTGCCACCACCACCTCCCACCCATGAAAAGCTGGCTTGTATGTTAGCCACCCTGTGCATCCTACCAGTCAGACCTCACACCCACAGACCTTCCAACCAGCTCCAGAGTATCTTACAT
>NW_017731643.1:1701612-1704299 GCF_001890085.2 Hipposideros armiger | reverse complement strand
GTTCAACACAGGCTTTTCACAACAGTCTTAAAATCTAAATATTCTGGTCTTGGTGACTTCCACCTTAGCTAGCATCATATGGCCTGCTTGAACTGTGACTCATATGCTATCTTAGAACCAATGGAAGAAATCCGGAAACCAAAAAAGGGGGTTTGTCAGTTTGGAAAACGCGGATAACCACGGATCTCCAACTAGCTGGTATCCATCAGTAATGAATGTGTGTATGTTACAGTCTTATCAGAACACGGGCTAGGTCTTCAACATTAAGCAATTAGACAAAAATGTCAAGGCCCTAAGGGACAGAGACAGGTCAAAGTGTTTTCTACATTCTATTCATTGTTTAAGCCAACCATTAACATCACAAAATTCCCACATTAATTTTAGCCCTCTGCTGGGGAGCTCTGTTCTTTTTTCTCAAGACCTAGCAGTTCTGAGGCATTTCTCCAACGCGCACATACACACATGCACCCTTTTGTAAAGCAGGAGACCCAGATGTGCCTGTGCCCATGATTGCTTGAAAGAGCATGTGGTCTGACTTATTATTTGGGCTATGGCCATAGCCACCATTCATTCTCTAATTTGAGGCTGCTTCAAAGAGTTCCTTCTTCTCTACTTTTCTAATATCAATCAAATAGTAAGTAAGCATTGCATGACCCCTTTGTTCCAATATATACCCTTGTGTAATTTATATAATTTTGATTTCTGGGAAAGATGCACATACCAACATAGCATGCTTTATGCTCAAGAGCTTGAGCTCTGAACAACAGCGGTTCAATTCCTGGCCTGAGCTGAGCAGCCACTGAGCTGCCAACAGGTAGCAGGATGGCTCAGCTTAAAAACAAAAAACAAAACAACAACAACAAAAAAANGGAAAGTAGTGTAAATTAAACTTATGAATGATAACCAAAAAAGAAATGTAGTAGAAGGGTTATAAAATATAGTTGAGGGAATCTTCTAGAATGCAGAAAAAAAGACTGAGAAATAGAAAATAAGGTAAAAGATAATAAAATTAGAACATTAGTACAAGAGGTCCAAAATCCAATTAATAGGCGTTACAAAAAGGGAAACCAGAAGAAACAGAGGGGAGAAAATTATAAAGAGAAATAATACAAGGAAAGTTTTCCGGATTTGAAGGACAGGAATCTCCAGGTTGAAAAATGTCCACTGAGTGTCCAGCATGATGCATGAAAAAAGGCACATACTAAACACATCAGAAATCAGTGATAGAGGATCCTAAAAGCTGCGAGAGAGAAACTTACAGTAACAAAGTTCACAGACCAGGAGTTGGGAGCCAGAATGGTACCGGACTCCTCGACTTCAACATTAGAAGTTAAAAGATAATGGAATAATGTCTTCAGTATTCTCAGTGATCTGGAATTCTATTCCAGATAAACTTCAATCAAGTGTGAAGGTAAGAAAAGACATTTTCAGCAATACAAAGATGCAGATAATGGACGCTTCCTGGACCTTTTCTGAGGAAGGTGCAGAAAAGGAGTGAGTTAACCAGCGAAGGGGCGTATATTGGCTCTCACAATCCAAGGAGCCAACAAAGGGTGTTGAACTAAAATTCCACAATAACAGTCTTGCAGTAGCCTTGGAAAAACACTGCTCCAAATAGTAGCAGGAGCATAGAAGACTCTTGCTGAAGGACACCCAAGAAAAATAGTGGAATTGATAAGTTTGAGTATGTGGAGAATATTATTAATAGGCAGGTGACAGTGATGTGGCACATTTAGAAAAACCTATGGAGAGATTTGTAGAAAACTAGACACACACACAAAAGGCAATTCAAAACTCAAAGGAAAACAAAGTGCAAAAACAGTGGTTCAGCAGTGAACAATATTTCCCCAGCTAAAATGTTAAACGCTACTGATGTAAACAAATTTTATAACACTGTAGGGGGTATGTGGGGATAAAAGTATTGTGGTGGGGGGTGTCAGTGTGACAGAGATAAATTGTCTTCTACCATGGTGGGAAGACAGGAGAGAATGTCTAAAATGGCTTAAGAAGAGAAAAACCAACATTATTTGAAAATGTGGAATAGGTAACTAGGCCAAACTGCTAAAGAGTTGAAGATGGTAACCTGTGGGGAATAATAGGGGAGACAAAGAGAGCTAAACAGGAGACAGGGGGTTTCCATTACAAGCTTGGGGTACCATTTTAGAACAGCTTTATTGAGATATCATCCATGTACCATCCAGTTCCCTCTTTTGAAGTGTATATAATCCAGTGGTCTTTAGTATATTACTGAGCTGTGCAATCATCTCCACAATCTGTATTTAGAAGATTTTGTCATCACAAAAAGACACCCATCAGCAGTCACTCCCCAATCTCTACCTTCTCCCTTCCTCTGTCCCCCAGCCCTCGGCAATAATGAATCTACTTTCTGTCTCGGTAGATTTCCTGTTCTGGCTATTTCATAGAAATGGAATCCAACACTATGTGGTCTTTTTTGTCTGGCTTCTTCCACTTAGCATGATGTTTTCCGTGTTCATCTATGTTGTAGTATGTACCAGACGCTCTGTCCATTTTTATTGCTGAATAATATTCCATTGTAAGGATCTGCCACATTTTATTCATCCATTTATCAATTGATGGACATTTGGGCCATTTCCACTTTGGGCCATTGTGAATATGTTGCTGTGGAATATTCATGTATAGGTTTTTGTGTGGACATAAACTTCCTT
>NW_017731643.1:1696100-1697037 GCF_001890085.2 Hipposideros armiger | reverse complement strand
CGTGGGTTTTCTCTGGGGATTACAGGTTCCTCGCACATCCCAAAGATGTGCAGTTGAGTGAATGGGTGTGTCTACATTGTCCCAGTCTGAGTGAGTGTGTGTGTGGCTGTGAGTGGCCCTGCCATGGGAGAGCGTCGTGTCCAGAGTGGGTTCTGCCTTGTACTCTGAGCTGCCGGGTTCTGGCCACCTGTGACCCTGAACTGGAGTCAGCGGGTTGGAAAAGAATTATCTGACTTGTTTTTATTCATCTTTCTTAAATGTATGTATGGCTCATATTTATTTCAATGTTTAATGTTAAAAGTGTTTTGACTATTTAAAAGTTGGGTGCTGTTTTTGTGACCAGACATATGCCATAGGAACTTAACCCTTGTTTGTACCAATTAGCCTTTGGTAAAATTGGTTTTGTTATACATTGCCTTATAGAAAAGTTCCGGTTTCCAAGAATCTACAACAATGTTAAGTGAATACTTACTATATTGCTTTGGGTCATATGGACATTCTAATCATATTCTTCCAACCCATTAGCGCAAAATATCTTTCTGTTTATTTGTGTTTTCTTCAATTTCTCTCATCTGTGTCATAGTTTTCAGTGTATAAGTCTTTCACCTCCTTGGTTAAATTAATTCCTTGATACCTAATTCTTTTTGAAAAATACTATCTTTATTGAATTAAAATTAATATTCATTAACTTCATTAAAGTACACAGTTTCATATTAGTATATGAGTTTTGACATAGATATTTGGCCTTGGGATGACCACCACAATGAAGATTTAAAAAATTTTTAATCATTTCAAGAAGTTCCCTTCAGCTCCTTTGCCCTGTCTCTGCCTCCCACCTTCAGCCCCTCCCCACCAATGATTTAGTTTGTGTAACTATAATTTTGTGTTTTCTAGAGTTGTCATTTAAGTGGAATTAAATTACAGTTTATAGTCTTTT
>NW_017731643.1:1683465-1689030 GCF_001890085.2 Hipposideros armiger | reverse complement strand
TTGAATAAAGGTTATAATCTTTGGGCTGAGTTTTGAAAGCTAAGTAGGCAGCCAAGAGCAGAGAGAAAAGTTTGGGGGGAAGTGAACAGGGCCTCAGTGACCTGTGGGACAATCTCACACATGCATGTAACTGGAGTCACCGAAGGAATAAGGGGGACCAAAAAAAAATGCTTGAAGAAATGATGGCTGAAGTTTCTCCAAATTTGGTAGACACTCTAAACCCACAGATCCGAGACGCTCCATGAGCTCTGTCCAGATAGAAATGACCACCTTCCCTTTGTACCCACTGTATCCCATCCATGTTCTTAATCATAGGACCTGTGACATTTGAATGCATTTATTTGCCTGCCTCCCCATATGAAATTGTGAGCAACTTTAAGGTGGAATAGTACAGGGCACACAATACATATTTGATAAAACAAGTTTTCAAATGCTGAGGGCCTCACAAGTTTTGCTTATTTTGCTTATCTCAGAGAGGCAAAGTATCATTGACTCAATTGACAATCCTTTTTCAAAATATCTCAATACATTGGGAAATCAACTGATTTTAGTGCCCCAAAATTATGTAGCTCCACTTTGGGATCTCATGTTTAGCATGAAAAAGAAATAAATTTAAAATCCAACTCTCAAATGGAAGCATATATTGTAGCATGCTTGCATAAAAAAAAATATTGTTCTGTTATACCGTTAATACTTCATTTAAAAAAAACCTGAGGTTGTGTTTTTAAGCAATTTACCTGGCTTGCAAATTTACTATTAGGATCAGCGGAAATAAACACACCATCTTGATCCATTTGAAATCCACTGTGAGACCAATATGCCAGGTCAAATGTAAATGTCTTCGTATGTTCTGGATTCTTAGGGTCTTGTAGAGTGGTGGTGGTCCTGGAATGCATGCAAATCACACATTTGCTCCCAGAATTCTTCTCTCTCTAGAGTCAAATGACAAAACCAGAGTCACTCATTATAGCTTTTCTTTGTCATCTAAGTTAATTGTTTTGCAAGTCTTTATACCTCGTAGGGAATTAAGCCAGGAACTTACCATTCATTCTTTCTAGTCTCCTCTTATTTTATTCTAGCAGCTGTTACGAAAAGCAGTTGCTCTTATATCCCCTCAGAATTTCTGAAAGGCTTGTCTCTACTCACTTTCTGACAAAAGTCCATCTAACACCCAACTATACTAAGCAGTAACTATAGCAGTGGAGAAATCCACTTCTAGTATGAATGTAGGAGCTGCTCTGTCTCACTCCGCAGTAAAACTGTGAAAATTACTAATGAAAACCACCATTTAAAGCCTCTGGAAATTGTCCTAAGCGCAAACAGCCAATGAAGAAACATCTATTCAAGAAAATCTATCAAAATTCAGTAAGAAGCAAGAGTCTGTAGTATTTGAAGCAAGGCATTCTGTCCCTCTCCTCACCAGCTCAGCAAGGTGGAATCCACTCCAGACTTAGAGCTAAGGACCCAGGGCTCCCCCTCTCCCCAGATCCCAGCTGGAGGGCTTTCTTCCTGGAAGGAGCAGGGTGTCAGCGTTTCTCATCCTGCCCCCGCCTCTCTACCTGCTGCTGAGGCTAAGTCCTGGGAGCGTGTGAAGTGGGGGTTTCCCATCTACCCAGTTCCCACTCGTGGAAGAGGTTCTACAGCACACTGCGGACCCCTCGGGTGTTCATTCCCGGCTCCTGAGCTGGTTGTACGGTGCCCGGAGAGAAGCCGAGAGGGCCTCCGCCTGCTGTGCCACATTCACCACGTGCTGTGTTCCTGGAGCACGCATGTGGCTCAGAGCAGCTTGCCGTTGTCCCCACCCCCAAACCCAGAGCCCTGGTTTAGAGCTCTTGCCTGGGGAGCAGCACCTAATCTCTTCCCAAAGGAATTGACTTCATTTGCCCGCTTAGAGAAATTCAATCCAAATGGCACTCAAGAGCAGAGGAGGCTGTGCTGAAAAGCAACTCAGGAGAGATTCAAGACTCAGGTTAAATGACAGGCCCTCCAGCTTGCGGGGACTTGGGGGAAAGACAGCTGGGAGGAACCCATTTGGGGGTCAGAAAAAATGTCCGACACTGACCTCAGAAACAGTTCTTTTAAAAGGAACCAGAATTTGATTGAATGAATTTGTAGAGCAATGTATGCCCCCAGGACATTGGTGAAATCAGCCAGCAAGCAGTACAGTTTAACAAACAGCCTGGGTGTGGTGGAGAGGACAGGTGGCCCACCCAAACCGCTGTAGTCCCAGGATGATGGGGGTACCTCCAAAGCTGTGCCTTCCTGAGCAGTAACATAAGTAGGGGAGATGCGGGGACAGGCTTCATTAAAATAACCCAGCTCAAACTTGTCTAGCATGCCTTATCCCAGCAGTTCTCAACCTTCNTCGTTTGTCAAATATTGTCTTTTATGGTTTGTGTCCTATCAAGACGTCTTTGCCAAATCTGAGATCATAACAGAGCTCTCCTTTCTTGCAGAGGCTTTATAATTTTAGGTCTATGATTAATTTTGAGTCCATTTTGTATATGGTGTGAGGAAAACATCAAAGTTTATAATTTTCCATATGTATATGTAATATCCCCAGTGTCATTCATTGAAAGACAAATGTTTAATTTTGACATCTGTTTGATTTTGAAGAACCTTGTCACCCATAGTAGTTTCCTAGGACTGCCATAACAAATTACACAAACTAGGTTACTAAAAACAACAGAAATTTGTTCTCTCACAGATCTGGGGCTCCAAGTTCAAAATCAAGGTGCTGGCGAGGCCACAGTCTTTCTGAAGTCTCTAGAGAAAAGCCCTTTCTTGCCTCTTCCTAGCTTCTGGTGGCTCCCAGCAGTCCTTGGCATTCCTTGGTTTATAGCTCCATCACCCGAATCTCAGCCTCCATCATCACATGCCTTCTCCTGTGTGTCTGTGTGTCCGGATACCCCTCATCTTACAAGAACTGGACTTGGGGCCCACCCTAATCCAGTATGGCCATCAACTTACCTAATGACATCTACCTAAATGTCCTGTTTCTAAATGAGGTCACATTCTTAGGTTCTGGGTGGACATAAATTTGGGGAAAACACTATTCAACCCTGTATAGCACCTTTTAAAAAAAGAAAAAAAATTGAAGATATGTGAGGATCTATTTTGGGGCTCTTTATTCTGTTCCATTGATCTATATCTACTTTTTTTTTTTAGGCAATACCACACTGTTTTGATTACCGTAGCTCTGTAGTGGTTTTAAGTTACTCAACTTGATTCTCTTTTAAATAATTTTGGCTATTCGAAGTCCTTTACAATTCCATGTAAACTACTGAAATAGTGTGTCAATTTCTACAGAAAAATTCCTGCTGGGATTTTGATTGAGATAGCTTTAAATCTATTGATAATTTGACACCTTAATAATATTGTCTTCTGATTCATTTAAGTCTTTCTTTCAGTAATATTTTATAGTGTACAGCTTTTGCACATACTAAAGATTTATTCTTAAAGTATGCCATGCTTTTCATATTGTAAATATTTTGAAATTTCAATTTAAAATTTTTCACTGCTAGCATTGAGAAATACTATTGATTTTTGAATATTGACCTTGCTAAGCACAATTATTAACTGAAGTATCTTTTTAAAGAATTTACTTTTTGGGGGGTGGGGGGTTGTTACTTTGTGAGGGTGAAAAGGGTAACTATTGCATTGTTCTGTACACCTGAAACTAACAATAAATAAATAAAATAAAAAAAAAGAAAAAAAAAAGAATTTACTTTTTATTGAGGTAACATTCGTCTATAACATTTGTGAGTCTCAGGTGTACAACGTTGTAAATAGACATCTGTACATACTGCATCATGTTCACCAAAAAGTCTAGTTTCCACCCTTAACCATACAGTTGACCCCACTCTGGAAACCACCAATCTGTTGTCTGCCTCTGTAAGTTTATTCTTGTTGTGTTTGTTCATTTGTTTTATTGTTTTTGTTTTATAGTCCACATATGAGCGATATCATACAGTATGTCTTTTTTCATCTGACTTATTTTACTTAGCATAATACCCTTAAGGATCATCTATATTGTCACAAGTGGCAGGATTTCACCTTTTTCATGACCGAATAGTATTCCTGTGTGTGTGTGTGTGTGTGTGTGTGTGTGTGTGTGTGTGTCTGTCTGTCTGTCTGTCTGTCTGTCTGTCTGTCTGTCTCACATCTTTATCCATTCATCAGTTTGGCTAGAGGTTTATCAATTTCATTGATCTTTTCAAAGAACCAGCTTCTGGGTTCATTAATTTTTTTCTATTTTTTTTCAGTGTTTTACATTAATTATTGCTCTAATCTTTCTTCTATCTTCCTCTGCCCACTTCATATTTAACTGGATCTTCTTTTTCTAAATTGTTAGATGGAAACCTAGAATGTTCATTTGAGATTATTCTTCTCTAATATAATCATTTATATAATACTATAACATTTCTCTAAGCCACGCTTTAGCTGCATTGCACAAATTTTGGTAGATGTTTTGATTTTCATTCAGTCCAAAATATTTACTAATTTCCTTTTATGGTTTATTCCTTGACCTATGGATTATGTAGAAGTCTGTTAGTTTCAAAACATTTGTGGATTTTCCTAACATATTTCATTTCTTTCTAGTTTAGTTTCACGTGATCAGAAAACATACTTTGTATGATTTCCGTTATCTTACAATTGTTGAGACTAGTTTTATGATCAGGAGTATAGGCAATCATGGTGAAAGCTCCCTATTCACTTGAAAAAGGATGTGCAGTGCTGTGGTTGGGTGGGGGTGGCAGAAGTGTTCTAGAATTGTCAATCAGGTCAATAGTGTTGCTGTGGTCTTCTATATTACTAATTTTTGTTGTTGTTATTGGTTCTATCACTCAGAGAGGAGTGATGAAATAATAATAACTGTAGATTGGACTATCAGTTTCTGCTTCATGTACTTTGAAGTTCTGTTATTGGGTACATACCCATTTAGGACGGCATGTCTTCTTAATGAATGAATTACTTTATCATTATGAAATATTCCTGGTCTAAAGCCTACTTTGTATGATGTGAATTTAGCCTCTGTAACTTTCTTTTTCTTAGTGCTTAAATGGTAGGTATCTATTTAAAATGGGTTTCTGTAAACAGATATAGTTGGATCTTATTTTTCTATCAAATCTGATAATCTCTGCCTTTTAATGGGCATGTTTATTTACATTTGCTATAGTAATTGATATGGCTGGCATTAAATCTACCATCTTGCTATTTTCCTGTAATGTTTTGGATTGTTTCACAGTTCCATTTCCCCACAATTGACTTGTTAGTTATGCTACTGTTTGATATTCTTCTTTTTCTTAATTGCTCTAGGGCGATGGTGCCTTCCAGGGTCCATTAAGATCCTTCCAGTGAGTTTGTGAAGTAGAAACTATTTGACAGAGGGCATTTTTAGGGGTGGTTGAATAAAGGTTATAATCTTTGGGCTGAGTTTTGAAAGCTAAGTAGGCAGCCAAGAGCAGAGAGAAAAGTTTGGGGGGAAGTGAACAGGGCCTCAGTGACCTGTGGGACAATCTCACACATGCATGTAACTGGAGTCACCGAAGGAATAAGGGGGAC
>NW_017731643.1:1640598-1681135 GCF_001890085.2 Hipposideros armiger | reverse complement strand
ATTATTTTCGTTGCTACTCTATAACTATAATTTTGCTACTGTTATGAATCGTAATGTAAATATCTTTTTGTTTTCCGATGGTCTTAGGCGACCCCTGTGAAAGGATTGTTCGACCCCCAAAGGGGTCGTGACCCACAGGTTGAGAACTGCTGCGGCCTATCCATTCCTTCCTGCAGAAACTGAAATGAGGCAGTGGGTCATGCATTCTTTGCTCCTTTTACCTTCTGACTGACTGATTATTCCCCATGTGGCTGTGTGGCAAGTTCCATTCTCTTGGGAATTGTGAGGCAGTTGTCCCTGTGTCTGTCACCTGATGAAAATGAATCTTGGGTATGCGTGAAAATGATTTAATGTAATATATCCTATCACTAGACTGAAAACCAAAACTACCTATCATCTCAATAGATGCAGAAAATGCATTTGACAAAATCTGACACCCTTTCATGATAAAAGTACTCAACCAATTAGGATTAGAATGAAACTTAATCTGATAAAGGGCATCGATGAAAAACCCATAACTAATATCATACTTAATGGTCAAGACTAAATGTACCCCCGAAGATCAGGAAAAAGAGAGATTTTTACTCTTGACAATTCTGTTCAATATGGTATTGGAGGTTCTAGCCAGGGCAATTAGGCAGGAAAAATAAATAAAAGGCATCCAGACAGAAAAGGAAGTACAATGGTCTCTATTTGCAGATGACATGATCTTGAATATAGAAAATCCCAAGGAATCCACTAAAACTCTGTTAGAATAAATGAGTTCAGTAAGGTTGCAAGATACAAGATCGGTACACAAAAATCAATTGTATTTCTATTCACTTGAAACAAACAATCTGAAAGTAAAGAAAACTATTCCATGTCTAATAGCATCAAAAAGAAATACCTAGGAATAAAGTTAACAAAAAGTACAAAGCATGCTCTGAATACTCCAAAAAACATTGTTGGAACTAAAAACCTAAAGATTGGAAAAACATCCCATGTTCATAGATCATAAGACGTAGCATTAAGGTGGTAATACTCCCTAAACTGATGTTCAAATTTAGTACTATCTCTATCAGAACCCACCTGACTTCTTTGTTGAAACTGACAAGCTGTTTGTAAAACCCATATGGAATTGCAATGTACCCAGAATAGCCAAAACAATCTTGAAAAATAAGAAAACAGGATTCACACTTCCGGATTTCACAATTTAGAACAAACCCACAATGACCAAAAGTGTGGGCTTGACAGACACACAAATTAATGTAATGGAATTGAGAGTCCAGAAATAAACCCAGACATCTGTGGTCAACTGCTTTTCAACAAGACTGCCAAAAAGGGGGAACCAACAGCCTTTGCAAGAAATGGTGCTGCGGAAACTTGATAGCCACATGCAAAAGAGTCAACGTGGACCCTTAACCTCATACCAATAGACAAAAATTAACTCAGAGTGGATGAAAGACATAGTAGATATAAGAGCTAAAGTGTAAAAGAAAACAAAGGAGTTAAGTCTTCATGATCTTGGATTCTTTGATACGATTCCAAAAGCAAGGAATAAAACTAAAAACTTTTGTGCTTCAAAGAACACCATCAAGTGAAAAGACAACCCACAGAAATGGGAGGAAAATTGCGAATCTTATATCTAATAAGGAATTGTATCTAGAATATATGTAAAAAACAGCTCAACATATAAAGATAATTCAATTTAAAAATTAGCGAAGGATCTGAATAGATTTCTCCAAGGAAGATATACACATGAAAAGATGGCTGGCATCATTAGTCATCAGGGGGTTGCAAATTGAAACCTTGAGATATGTCCCAGCAGAATAGCTATCATAAAGTCAAGGAAATGTTTGCTAGGATTGGAGAAATTGGACCCCTCACGTATTGTACTGCTTGCCGGTGGGAGTCTGTCAGTTCCTCCAACAGTTTAAGATAAGAGTTACTATATGAATAAGCAAGTCTATGCCTAGGTATATAAGCAAGAGATAATGTGTTCACACAAAACTTGTACACGAGTGTTTTTCATAGCATTATTTGTAACATCCACTGAGGGTTAAATAAAATGTGGTATACGCATACAGTGGAGTATTATCTAGCCGGAAGTTTTGACACACGCTACAACATGGATGGACCTTGAAAACAGGATGCTAAGTGAGAGAAGCCAGTCACAAAAGGCTACATGTTTGATGGTTCCAGTTATATGAAATGTCCAGAGCAGGGCAATACGTAGGCAGGGATGAGATCAATGGTTGCTTAGGACTGGCGGGATACGAGTAATAGCTAACGGGCACAAGTTCTTGTTTTAGGTGATAACCTTCTAAAACTTAGTGGCTGCATATATCTGTGAATATATTAAAAATCACTGAATTGTACACTTCGAGGGAATTGTATAAAATGTAAACTATCTCAAACCATTTAAGAGATGATGATGAAAAAATAAACTGTAGTGGCAATTAAGAGTACTTGTCAGGCACTGTGCTGATTTATATGTTCATCTCACACTTATAACAGCAACCCTGTGAGGTATTGGTATCTCCATTTTACACAGAAGGAAACCAAGGCTCAGAGCTTAAAACCGTCCTTGCTTGTCTACACAGCAAGTGAAAAAGTCCCAATTTTGAACCCTAGTTCATCTTCAAAGGCTCTTGAGAATGTACTGCTTCTTATAACAGAGGCTCACAGTTGGGTCTCTGATCCCACAATGAACACTGGCTATGAAGTTAGAAAGTAGGCAGAATCTAGGTCACCTATGAGGTCTTATAGTTGTCTGGGTGAGAAGCAGAACCATCGACCCTCAGATCATCTCAAGTTCACCCTTTCCTCCTTGTTGCTGTTCTGGTCCAAGCTAATCAACTTTGGTGGTAGGCTTGAATCAAATGCAATGTTTTAAGAAAGGGCCTACAGGCTGTGTAAATACGTAACTGTTTTAGCGCTTACTTCTACATCCTTACTGTTTAAAACTTGCAGTTACTGTAGCAATATTTAAAGGCCCACGAAAAATAACCCCTGGAATAACTACTTTCAAGTGTGTTGAAAGGTTAGGTTATAAAATGGTTCTTTCCTTTTTTTTTGGGGGGGGGGCAAAACATTTACTTCACTGATCACAAATTAATTGATATTTACATAGTTATCTAATTATGTATCTGCTTGGTTGCTGAAATATTTTGTGCAATATAAATGAATGTTAAGGGACAGGGCAGAACTGATATGAACTGAAAATGTGCATAGTTACTACTGAATATTGATGGATGAGAGAAAAAGCAGCAGGTTGTACAAGTGGGAAAGACCTCTTATCAGGTCATTACACTGTCTCCCATTCAGGGTCAGTTACTGTCAAAAGAGCTTTGGCGTGGTGTTTTGTCTAGCATACCCTTCTCCAAATCTTACTATCCTTTGCAGTCCTCAAATGCTCCAGGAAGTTCTCAAGATCTGTCCAGGAAGAACTACACCTGATCTTCCTCTGGGTGCCAATGTTATCAACCTGACTGTTGGGGGACACACTGCTACAAATAAATTACTTACACAAGACGGGAAACTGGCAGAGAACAAAGGATTTTCCTTTGGGCCCTTAGTTTCTAGTACATCATTTGATCCATAGCAGACGGTCAAGTTTGCTAAATGGGTTGACTGTTCAGAATTATCTTAAATTCTAATAATGTATTCATAATCAGTAACAATTGCTACAAGTCCAAAAACAAGTTTAATCCATATTTTATCCTGAAATATTGTAGCAACACAAGTTAATGACCAGTGTTTTTGTAAAAAGTTATATAAATACATTTATACACAAATGCATTTCAAACAGTTCATTCAGAATTGGCAATTTGTTTATGATTTGTTCTTGAGGGAAAAAAGTGCATTCATTAAAAATAGATACATGCCTATATTCATCAAACTGCATTGGCTTAAAAAATTATTAACTTGACAGTATTTCTCTTGTCAGTTTTTTTATTGTGCTACTTGCGCAAAGAATGAAATTGTTTACTGAATTATGTTTAGATCTTTAAATTATTTCATTAATTTAAATAAACAAGTTCATTTAAATAAGTTTCATATTCCATCAATGACAAGCAGCTTACATACAAGTTTGATAACTATCATTAAAAAAGTAATAAAATGAAAGTCATAGTCAAATTTTCAACAAGGCAATGTAACATTTATCACTAACCTGACTAAAAGGCCGCACTCGTACAGCCACTTTCACACTGTCAATACTTGGCGTAGGCGTTTTCATCATTTTCCCATTATTCATATTGTTATGTGGTAGAAAAATAATGTAAAGTACACTGCTTATGCTTCCCACTGAAACATTACAAGTTTAGCAAACAAAAGCAGTTTGTTGCTAGAAAATCAATTATTAACGGTCCGTTCATTACGCACTATCAATTACCTGTTATAAATTATTTGACAACACTTATTTATTGATGAATTTTATAGCCTACACCAAGTAGTACCACGTAATTGCACACAGTCATACTGCAGAGAACAGTGTTATTTTTTCTTTCCCTTTTTCCACATCTACTCACACTCTTTCCATCCTCAATAGTCTGTGCCTGAGGTCCTATGAGAATTTGTCAGTTTTAAAACCTGAATATTAAGGGATTTCTGTGGTTCAGTAGCAAGCTCCTTCAAAGAAATATTATAAAATTTATAAAATTTGCTCAGACTTCTCGATCTATTAACATTAAGCACATACAAAGTGCTTTAACTATCCACGGAACAGGTCTGGTTTACATTTCCCTCCCTTCTCATACCCCTTTCAGAGGTGGCTAGTGAGCAGTGAACCGGTCAATCTAACCTGGATAATTAGTCTCTGAATAATTAAGAGACTTTAAAGATAAGTAGCCTTTAAGCTTGCTGAACAAGAAATGCCAACATTACATTTAAACCAATGCATTACTTGAAAAATTACTCATTTGAGGTAGAATACACAAAATTTGTTAAACTACAAAAAAGTGGCAAAAGTACATGCCCATAATTTCAACATAGTAACAGCCAAAACTGCCCCCAAAAACAAAACAAACCATTTTATGATTAGAAGTCTTCATCACAGAAGCAAAGTGCATAAATTATAAAATAGCAACTTAAAAAAAAAAACAGTTCAATCATCTTCATTTTAAGATTGGTCTAATACTTTTAACTGTAGAGAAAGAAAATGGGACCAATGCCTACTAGCATATAAAATTATTATTAAAACAAATTCCCTCTCAAAAATCTAACAGACACAAACTACTGTGAAGTATACACTTTATTTAACATTCCAATAATAAGCCATATTTACATATTATATAAATGTATGAAACTTTAATATAAAATAGAAAAAACTGCCTTGACTAAAAGAATCAACTCTGTATGGAATTGCTTTACCTACTGAAGACCTTCTGTTTACAAACATTTATAATAATTTATATAAATTATTTTCCAAATTAGACAATTTTTAATAATCGACAAAATTCTGATGACTTTACAAATAGGTGTACATTAAAAACTTGAAAAAAATTACAGCATTTTTCTACGTAAAACTTGTTTTGGAAAGGCAGACAGTTTCTTTCTGTTCCTTCCAACAGCTTTTCCTGTTGCTTCTGCAGTTTTTCTTGGCTTGCTCTTGACCCCATCAGTTGGGCTTGCCAAGGGAGAAATCAGCTTAATTTCGACTGCAGGAGGTGACCAAGAACTTTCTTTTTCTGGTTTTCTGAAAAAAAGATATAATGCAAGTAAGAATAAATATATCATAATATAAAATATAACTGGCTTCCCAATATATTAAAAGAAATTTCAGGGATCACCCTTTCTTGGTGCTTTCATTTTATGAAGAACTTCTATAAAAGTTCTCTTGTAGCACTTCGGTGCACTTTGTATGTGCTTAATTAGTTTATGACTTTAAAGTCATAACTTTATAACTTTATGACAAAGCCATAAGCTAATTAGAGGCGGACTTAAGGTTTCGCATGACAGAAATTTTCCTTTTTGACTTAGATGTTCAAAAACAATCACTGCTGAATTTTCGTTAAATGTTTCCTATGTATTAATAAATACTGCTGGATTACAGGGACTGGCCACATACCAGTGGTCAGTCCATGGAATGAGAGCCCAGGTGGCCCATGAAGCGTATGAGAAATGGCAATTCAAACACCAGGAATTAGCAATTATGTGAAGTAATTTTTCACATACATTCAAGGCCAATTGATGTGTAAATAATATTAATTACAGTCAGAAGTCTCATTAAATTAGTTTTTAAAGTAAGATAAAATGGATTTCTTCACTTTTATGAAATTGAACATCACCTAGGCACAGTATGAATAAAATACCATGTAACAAATATATCTGATATGGAGTAATATCCCTAGGGATGAAGTTTTATTTCTATTAATGATATAATCACAGAATTTTTAAGTTTATAATTACTTTTTACTAATAGTCATCTACCTTTACTAAGGAAAAGGTGAAACATCCCACTTCCCTCTCACACCCATTGCAAAAACAGATTCACTGGGTACTAAACTATTCCCACCCCACTACCTTCTTTAAATAGGATGAATAGGCTTTTATGCTATAAAGAGAAATCCACCTTCCATAATGAAATCTAACAATTACAAGGAGCCAGGGTTTATAAATTCCTCTAAGAATTACCCCTTTCTAATGAGCTATTTAACAATTTCTTTCAAATTAAGACTCTTCTCAAATCTAATTTAAGAAACAAAGAGAAAAATTACAGCATAGAAAAAGTCATACATACTTGCTTGCTTGTTTTGTTTTATCAGTCCTGATTCTTTTCACTTTTTGCTTTTCCACAGTTTGTATTGATTGAGCATTATCTTCCTATAAGTTAAAATTTAAAAAGATAAATCTTAAGTAATGAAACATCTGAAATCTTAAAATGTTCTATTCTGAGTCAAGAAATAGAGCCAAACAGTGCTAATGAATTCAAACTCATCAGGTTGCAAACGGACTCATTTTTTTAGTAGAAACCTTGGGTCATCAAATACCATTCTTTATCCCTCATCTTCACATTCAATTGGTCCCCAAGTCTCGTCAGTTTCTTTTTTTTAATGTTCCCACTGTGTCTGTCCACACGCAGGCTCTCATCGCCTCCTAAGAATCAGGTCACGAGCGACTCTTTTTTCCTCACCAGAATTCATCTGTCATAGAAACCCCTTAAAAGACGCACATGGCTCTTTGCTAATGTGTGAACAGCACCCATCCCTCGCACCCTCCCCCCGCCCCCTCTCCCCCTGCACTGTCTCGCTTCTGTGTCTTTGCACCGGCTGCCGCCTCTCCGCCAGGGATGCCTGTCTCTTTCACCTTCTGTCTACAGGGGTATTTGGAAATAAATGATTCTTATCATAATGCAAAAGAAGTGTTTTTGCCCCTTCAATTAAGCTGAGCTCCTGAAAGACAAGGAATTTGCCTGAAATATTTTTGTCTTTATCCTTGCATAATAGCTGGCTAATCAGATAATTCAAGTAATGCTTATGAATTAACATTCGTAAATATAAGGGTCTCATACTCAGTCCCCAACCATTTTTATTTTACGGTTGTGTGCAATTAGGGGATGGAATCAACTCTGAAACATTCTCTCTTCAAGTGTGGTCTGTGGATGATATTCCAGGAGCTCAGGGACCTGCATTTTAAATAAACACATCCAGATAATTCTGATGGGACACTGAAGTTTACAAACCTTTCCCCTAATAGGTAATTTAAACTGCAGCTGCCAGTAATAGGCCATCAGTAACATACCACAGATTTGTCCTAAACGTAAGGTCCTAAAAGTGTACACAAGGTAACTTTGGGCTGTTAATATAAATGTCTGCTCTTTTTAACACATGGTGGACCAGTGACGCAGATTTGCATCTATACGTTAAGGGGGAATGTTTCCAGAGGTATCACACCCTCAAGCACTACTAGGGTCTTTGGTGAGTATTTCCTGAAAATCTCAGTTCACAAAAATAGCGAATTTGTTATAAATTTTTAAAGAAACAACAGTATAAAAGTTGATTTCAATGGTTTAAATCCCGGGAACATGCATTTAAACAATCTAAATGCCCCATCCTCAATGTGTTAAGGAAGTTTAAATAGGAACACTGCTTAAAAAAAAAAAAAAAAAAGGGGGGGGGGCATGTTTCAACCAGCATACAAATAAAATCATGCTTTTCTTACCAGTTCACCTACGAGTTTGGGTGTATTAGACATATTTTTTTGCCTGGTCCTTAAAGCAGGAGGTGAGACGACTAATTGAGAAGATAAATCTGAAACCAATTCTTTCAGCTCTTCAGAAGCCTCTATTTTATTAGCTAAAGAAAGGTAGAAAAAAACAAAACACTGTATCTATATCAATTAACATATACATTTCTATTTTTTAAAAAGCTTGACAAATAAATGATGTGCATTAGAAAGATATAAACAATCCCAAGACTTAGAAAACACTAATATAACACGGTACCCATTGAGATAAACAATAGGAAAAATCCCCCAAACCCCAACATCATTTGGGTAATTAAACCAAATATTCAGCAATAGTTGATGCTTCAAACTAAATGCTAAAATATAAAAATCGGACTTAAAACAGTATCATGCTAGTTTCAGTTTACTGCAACTGAAACATTCTTGGCAAGGAAAACATCACCCTCATATATAGCCTGAGTTATTTTGTTTCCTGATTCCTACTGTTTCAGAGACGAGTTATTTATTTAGAAAAGTAATTTTATTTACAAAGAGACTCAAACCCTCTTTCCGGCCAGCTCATTCCCAGTCAAAGGGAACAACAAAAAAGTCCACATTATAAATGGAAAAAGTAAGCAGAGAAAATAATAATACAGAAAGAGAAAATGATAGGAAGCTATTCCACAGATAAATAAAAATGGCTTAAGAATTGATTTAAAATATGTAATTAAAAACATTGATCACAGATTTGATCTCGGGTTTTTGTTTTTTTACCCCAGGGTTTCCATATTAATGGCAATTAGCAATGGTGTGGCTGCCAGTCTACCAGAGATGAAATCCCAGCTCCTGGATTTACCAGCCGTGGGACCAAAGGTAAGTTACTGAGACCTCTCTGTGCCTCAGTTTCTATAAAATGGGATTAATAATAGAATTATAAAGTTATTGTGAAGATGAAAGGATGAAGAACAATGTGCGGCATACGGTGTTTTATTGATGTTTGCCTTTGTTTTGATATTATTTCAAGAATATAACAAATCTCTGAAATGATCAAATTATAGTTCAATTTTACTTTGCCTAATGGGACAATCAAGGTGTCCAATTCTGCTTTTAAAGCATATGAGTCTTAAACAGGCACGAGGTCAGAAATAAGTCATCTCTACTCCCAGCTGATAAGTGGCAGAAATGGTTAGGGTTATTGGTGGTAATTTCCCACTTTTGGTGTCAAAACCAAACACATCAATATTCTTTCTATGAAAACGATACATTCTATTTTTCTTTTTGAGGCTACCTGGAAGCAATAGCTTCTTTGGTTTTTCAGATGAGCTCACATTCTTCACGTATGATTTCCCTCCCACTTCAAAGGAATAAGTAAGGAAACACACAAACATACTATCAAGTGCAACCATGTGCAGCACCCGCCGTTCCTTCCGTGTGCTTCTACTAGCCAGACAAGCCTTCATTATATGTCTTTGTATGTTAACTTCCTCACCCATCTCTGTAACTTTTCTGAGTCTTAAGTTTTGCCTTGCGACTTAAGGGCTAAGGAGTTAGAAAGACCTAGGTTCAAACCCAGTGATGTACTGGTGAACAGCTTCCTGGGAAAAAACAAAGAGCAGCTCTGATTTATAGCATTAGCTGATTTCTGTGGTATAAATGTTCCCACCATGGCAGGCTTGAAAAATTCCCCAACATTTTAAAAACTGGCTCTCACCACCAGCCAGCAGGAATTGACTCCAGGGCACCAGTACTTACTACCTGGGTGATAGGGGGGCGCTCAGTCTCACTGACCTTCAGTTTCCTCAGTGTGGAAAGAAGGAAGGAATAGTGCCTATACTTAACCAGGTTGCAGTTAAGAATCAAATGAATTGACAAATGGATAGCCTCAGGCATATTACAGGCCCTTAAATATATCTGCTGATGAGGAATGGTAATTAGAGAAAATCTATTAAAATGTCAAGTTTCACATTCTTTTACCTATAAAACACATCTAAATAAAATTCTAAGATAGCTATTTCTTCAACAAGTTTCAATTAGAGGACAGCCTCCAGCTTTCTAACGTAATCTACATTAATTTCTAATCTAATATTTCTGTATCCACTCATCTCTGTCCTGCCAACGCCTCCCCCTAAAAGAGCTTTAAAAATACAATTTAAATAGGCACAAAGGAGAATGCAGAAACTATAATCTCAGGGAAAAGGAGAAAGGGAACTGCATCCTATGGTGGTAACTGGATCATTCAAGTAATGAATGCTCTCTAGAATCCCGTAAGGTAGGCGTATTACCTTCATTGGAACGATGAGAAAACAAGATTCAGAAAGGTTAAATAACTTTCTGCCTGGCTCGTAGGTGGGTGGCACAAACGAGATCCCAGCCCAAATGTCTCCCCTTTAATTTCACCTCCTACTAGAAGGTTCTTTTTATAATATTAGAAAATCTGAAAACAATGCAAATGCCTAACAGGAGAATGTTGAAGCAGTCAGTGTGTGGCACATTAGTGAGATGAAATGCTACATATGAACTCTATCAACGTGTAAAAAACAAAGACAATACAACACACACCCCCAGGGTTTCGAGAATATTTTTAAGAGTATCTGAAAACGCTCATGAAATAAGTGGCAGGGAAGCAGTATACTCGTACATATACACAAACCACAGTGTTGGTTTAAAAAAAAAACCCAAAAAACTACCAGTGACTGGAAGGGTATAGAAGAAAAAGTGAACAGTAGTTGGTGGTCCTCTAGATGGCTAGATTATATACTTTTAATTTCCAATTTTCTATGGCAGGCATACATTATTTTTATTCAGGAGAAAGTTATAATAGATATATAGATGACAACTATGTAAAGATGACAGAGAGCAGTTGTTGAGATGTTTGCTGTGCCATATCAAACAACATGCCATGTTTGTGTTTACCACAGTTCTCTAAGTCACAAGGAAAGTAGAAAAAAATTAGGTTAATGACTTTCTTCTGCCACTCTCACTGCTGTATTTTTTCACTTTTACTTTAATATAGCAGGCTTAGTTAAGTTAGCTAAAATCTCACACATTTTGTCATCCCATTCTCCTCCATGCAGTACAGGCACAGTCACACTTTCCTAATACCATGAAAAAAAAATTATATAGTACTCCCCAAATCAAAGACTTCGTCAGAAAAACCTAATGCGTCATGACTTTTCCAACAACCCAATATGTAAAAGTTTAAATAAAACAACAAAGTCACCTACTTTATTTACAAATCCCCCAGCTGCTTAGCTGAAATTTACATCTTAAACTATAGCTTAGGTAAATAACTACATTTTGTTTACCTAACCATTTTTATCACCTTTACAAAGACCTGCCCTAATGGGATCTATTCAGCTACACCAGTGTCAGAACCTTCTCTACATTATCGCCTTTTTCAATCCCCTCCCTCAGCAAAATTCCCCCCTTCCAGGAATCTTAATAGCACAGACATTTACGTTTGTGTACTTGATGTATATCTGTGCTTTAAACATAAACAGAGTTAAGTTATTTTCACCCTTTTGGGAGCAACATCTCGCCTGCTGAGAAGGTCTGAGCTATGCCAACCAACACAGTACAATCATTAGCTCATCAGTGGCTCTGAGGAAGGTTGGGCACGAAGCCAGGCCAGTTTTGGGCAATAAGGATTTAAATAATTTCTGTATTCTAATCAATAAAATTCTGTTTTCCTTCAAACAATCTGAGGATAGCACCGGGACAAGAGCAAAACACAGTGGTACTTAGATTTAAAATGCTGTTTCTGTTTGACAAGAAACCAAAATTAAGGCACCAGGATGTAAGGGTAGAATGAAAAGAAATGATACTGCTCTAAAATATTAAACCTAAAGTCAAGTGAATTATAGGATTTAAAAAGGTTATACTAAAACAGAAAATTCTTGAATCTCAAAATAAATTTTAAAATATAAAATGTTTAAATTGTACTATTAAAACATCAAAGCCGGGTTTGTTTTTGGAGGCGGAGAAATTCCCTGTAACTACAAATCATCTTTAAAAGAAATAATTGGTGCCTTAAATCAAACCATGCTTTAAAACAATGTTTAAATTAAAGACTGAATAAAATGAAAATTGTGCTTTGAATAGAAATAGAAGTACCTTTCCGTTTCCTTGGAACCTTTGACACAGGAGGAGAAAATACATGCTCATTTTTTGGTTCAGAAATGTCAGGCAACAAGGTGGCTCTGCTAGACCTAGTCCTTGTGCTACGGGAAGACAGAGTCAAAGCAGGCTTGGCAAGCAGTGTTTCTTTCCGGCCATCTGGTTCTTTGTTTGTCATTTCTTCATCTATGCTTTTTTCTGATTTTTCTGATATCAAGCGTAATGCAAGTTTTTGGCTTTGATTTTCAGTCCTTTTTGTAATCTTTTTTTTAGAGCTCACCACTGCAACAAGTTCCTCATTTGGCACGAAAACTGATTTTTCTAAAGCTGCTTTTCTAGCAGGAGTACTTCCACTTCGAGTTGGGGTGTTTCTTGTGGATCTCCTTTGGAGGCTCAGGCCTATGCTCTTCTTCTTGGGACTTCTCTCAACAGCCTCAGATCCTACATCTTGTGATGGATGGATTTTTCTTGGTCTACCACGCTTCCTAGGTGTAGCAGGCAGGTCAAATTCTGCTTGGAGAGCCAACAGGGATGAATCAAGTTTCAAGTCTGCGGTAACATCTGATGCACTAGTGCCTCCCCTTTTAGCCCTGGTACTACGCTGAATAGGCGGTTGCTGTTCACTGGACTTCCCATCTTGTTCTCGTCCTGTATCTTCATAAGTTTCTAAATCAGCACGTCTCAATTTTCTGGTACTTCTGCTAGGATTTGTTACTTTATTAACTTTTAGATCATTTACAGTTTCAACACATTCTTGATTTTCTACAGAGATTTTAATTCTTTTGGGGGTTCTTTTTGTAACAGATGAAAGCTTAACTTCTTTACTAAAAGAAGTTTCTTTAGTTGATGGTTCCGACAGGTGAGATGATCTCAACCTTCTTAATTCCCTACCTGGAGTAACCTGTGCTTCTTGCTCCGTAGAATTAATACTTTCTAATGTGTCTTGATTACGTTCTTTCTTTCTCTTTCCTCTCCTAGGAGTAATAGAATTTTGAGTTATTTGCTGATTCTGAGGTATTCCTTTGACCTCAGGAAAGGTACTTTGAGAAGCCTCTGAAGTTTCTTTTGTTTTCTTAGTTTTCTTTGTACCTGAGAGCCCCAGCAGCATCTCAGGAGCAGCAGCTTCTGCTGGCTCTTCCTGATGCACTGATCCGACATCCAGGTTTCGGACACGTCCTCTTGTGCGAGTTCTGGAGGAAATCATGTCATCCACCTGGCTGACATTGAGAGTCACTGTACTTGTTTCCTCAGCAGTCTTAAGCGCAGACTTGACTAACTTGGTGGAACGCATTACCTTCTGGCTTATTAAAGGTATGTTTTCATGAATGGACTGTTCCATTGTATCTGAAGTAATTTCTTTACTTCTTGTGTCTTTAATTACATCTAGTAAATTTTCTGCAATTGCTACTTTGATTGGTTCAGGCACATATGGTAATGTCTCTACCTTTTGGGACTCCTGGTCACTAGTTATGACAGATGGCAATTTTGCACCATGTTCCTGATTGTCCTCTTCCCCAGTGTACACGGGCTTCTCCTCAGTGGCTATGGTAGCTGCTTTCGCTAACACATTAGAAGCTGCAGAATCACCTGTCTCAACTTCTCCTTCTTCCCCTTCCAATATCAAGGTAAAGTTGCTCTGAGCCACAAAAAGTTCTCCATCTACTTCAGCAATGTCACACTCGGCAGAGTCTTTATTATCAGGCAAGTCACAGAACTGTTGCTCTATGGTCTCAAAATTGTATTGAAGCTTAAGAGTTCCTGAGGGATACTCCTTAAATGAAAGATTCCTAGCCTCTTGTTCTGAATCTTGAACTTCGAGCTTTTCATGTTCAACCACCTAAAGTGAATTAAAGATAAGAGTCTGGTTAAAGAATTTTAATATTATTTAACCTAAAGCATAACGTTTTTAAATGATCATCTCACCCTTGGTATATGAATTGTTAAACATAAACTACATTTGATATGGCATATACTTATGGGTTTACTTTATAAAACATCCATTTAAGCAATTAGACTTTCTCAGTCAAAATAACTATAGACAGAAAAAGATTTTGAGAATCTGAATGGAATTAAAAGTAGACATTCCACATTTCCCTGGCTAAAAAAGACAGTCTTAACAAAAGAAAATTATTATGATGCTAACAGTTGTCAGAAGAATTAAGGACTTACTCTAGACTCACCCAAGAAAAAAAAAATAACTGAAGAAACAACCCCCAAATGACCTAACTATCCACACTTTTCTAAACAGCACGATCCCCGTAAGGTTGAAGAAGAATTCACCTACATAAGCTCCCTTGGGCTAGACTCAATCCTCTTCCCTTTGCTGGGGCTGCATAAACCATGAAATTCCTAAGGCTTTCAAGTTCAGTACCTCTCTTGCAAGGGTTTGGTGGAGGAAGAAATGGTCCTTGCATTTACCTTTTGGTAAGGGAAGGGGAGAAAAAGGAGGAGGTAGAAAGTAACAGAGAGATCTCCTGACCAAGAAGGTAGAACATTACCACCAACCTAGACAATGACATTTTCCCACTCCCCAAGCACGTAGTGAGATGAGAGACTGGAAATACCCAGCAATGAGGATACCCCCTTACAACACGCCCACAGGTGTTTTAGCTCCGCAGCTGAAGGAATAGGGACTTCATCCATCTATTTCACAGTAAGAATACTCATGAAAATGAATATGGACAACCATGACATTTTTATGAGTTAAACTTTCCAAGTACTATATAATCAAATTTCTATAAATAATTAAAAGTTGGTTTTTCTTCACCTTAAATTCATTTATCATATAAAAGTTGCCTATTGATAATAAGAGATTTGGTGCAATTTTTAGAAACCATAAGTCATGTTAAGTATCAAGAAAAAAAAAAATCCTTTGTGGAATGTATATAGAAGTTCAACCCCAGCCAGGTGATTATCATTCTCCCACAAGTATGCACGGGGAAACAATTCTTTTTAGCCATACTCAATTATTCTCAAATATATGCTTTAAATAGTTTCAATGTCATATTTGTCTCTGGAGTAGTCAGTATCTATTTTCTTATGGCCAAAAGAACTTTCATTTGAACCAAATATTAAGCAAAAATTAAACTGTTACAATTGTGACTTCTTTAACACAGCCTTTTAGTTTTCATGAGAAAGAATTTCTTACTTAAAAGATGTGTACTTCTATAGTTCACACTTTTTAAGACAGTTTTTATTAAGAGGTTTTTGTATAGCGATCAAATGAATACATTAGGTTTGAACTACTGTTTGAAACCTAACTAAATCAAAACAAGAAAGACTGACAAAGAATTAAAAAATTAAATTTTTTTACATGAATTTCTTGAGTATCCGGTGAACCATCAGATATCGGAGGCTCTTCTTCCGGTAAGTCAACACTTGCTTTTTGAACATCAACTTCTATTTCATGATCTTCTTTTAAGTTCAGTGCTATTTCCTGCTCAAGGCTTTGTTCAGAGATAATAGGACTTTCAGAGATAATGAGCCCAGAGCTTCCACTATCACCAAGGACATCGGCCACAGCTGCAAGAAAAATGCAAGTTAATTTTCCATGTTATTAATTGGAAAATGATACATACCCTATTTGGGAAGCAAACAGAAGGGAAAAGTTTAAAATGTGATTAATTCCTTGAAAAATTATTATAGAACCAAAAAGTTTCTAACATCTTGAAAAACCTATGAAGATTTATATTTTAAGCATTTCTTCCGTATCCAATTATTGAGTTTAAACAATACATATGTGCTTTCTACAAAGATAAAACAAATGAGGTAAATTTTACATTTTAAAATGACAACATTGGTTGTTAATTGGAATATAATTTTTGCCTATTGTGAAACATCAATATGCTGATACTGAGGAGTTCAGGTATTTGTTTGGTTCCTTATTAATCTGAGAATTATGTTCATCTGACTGGACAACCAGCTATCCTTGTTGAGCCAGTATAGAATGACATGAGGGATAAGCAAACTGGGGTTTGATTAGGTATCTCTCTTTTGTCAGAAAGCACCCAAATGGCCACAAATATATTGCACTGCTTAAAAAAAAATTGGGGTTGGGAAGCTCATTAAAAATAAAATCTTCCTTACCTTTCACCTTCCTCTTTGTCAAAATTTTGTGTCATTAGCACTCACAGGCCATATTTGGATTTAGTTTGTGAATGACACAAAACCCAAAACACCTCAAAGGAGGGAAAAGTGAATCTAAATTAACGAACTAAAAAATTATTTTTATACTTTTGATAATGAGGCTAATATCCCTAATATACTTAATAAAGACATTGCACTTTACCTTTCAATCATCAGTATATGAAAGCATAAACAACCTTATTAGAGAAAACAATAAAAATATTAAAAATCTGTGGATACACTTTGATACGGCAAGTCCATGTTTAGGAATCTACCCAAGAATATTCATTGCAGAAATGAAATAGCAAAACAAACAAAAATGGTGATCAGCCCAAATGGTCAACAATAAGTAATTAGTTAAGCATACCACAAAACAGCCATACTAAACCATTAAAAAGGACAGGGTTAATCTACACTGACATGGGAAAATGTCTTAAACATATTAAGTGAAAAAAGTTGCTTTTTTTAGTTAATTGGTCATAATTTATAATAACAGCTATCATTTATTGAGCTTTTATTAACATTTAAAGTTATTAATATTTTACAAACAGAGGTATGGCCCATAGTCTTTCTTACACATAAGAAGTGCAGAACTGGGTTGTAAACCCAAACCGTCTGGGTCAAGCTCCTGTACTCTTAGCTACTCTACTTATCTCCATTTTCAAGATACGGGGTAAATATGTACAGAAAAAAAATTCAGGAAAAAGACACTTTAAGTTATTAATAATAGATTCTTAAAATGGGTAACCAGTTATGGGGATTTTTGTTTTACATGTTAGACTACGCTCGCCTGATTATTTTGCAATAAATGTATATTATATTCTTAATTGGGAGGAAAAACGGGTCTACTTAAGCCTTTCCTAAGCCCTATTCACAATGTGATGGGCAGAAGGGTATAATACGTAAAGAGCTGGGCTCGAGAGTCAGATAGCGCTGACATCATAACACAGCGTGATTATGTCTGTACGTGAAATGCTTGGACAAGTTCTGTGCAGAGGCCTTCAAGGTGCCTTCTTTCCCCAAACCCACTGTGAGCTCATTGAGGAAACTTTATACCTACAGTCTAACTGAGAGAAGGCCCGCAAAAAAATGTACATTGGATTAAAAAAAAATAATCAAATGAATTCCATATATTTGTTAATTTCTGTGGAACAAATTCAGTCATTTGGTGATTATTTTCTAATAATAAAAAGCCAATCTTGGGCTGGCCAAGTGGCACGTTGGTTAAGAACTGGCTTGGGATGCCAGCTCTGAGCAGCAGGGCCCCGGTTCGGATCCCACAAGAGGGCCAGTGACACTGCCTCTACAGCTAAGATGGTGAACAACGGCTCGACCTGGAACTGGGCTGCCGTGAGTCACCGGCAACCACGAGGCTTCAGCCCCTGCTGCAGTGGGCTGCCATGAGCTACTGTGAGTGGCTGGCAGCCAGCATGAGCATGGTGACCGATCTGCCTCACCCGGGAAGAGTGCAATGACCACAAGACCAACATGGGCCAGTGAAGCAACATCCTCCACAACTAGACTGAAGAAGAAAAGGACAGCAACTTGTCTGTTCCCCTTCCCCGATTCCTCAGCGCTGTTCCCCTCCAATTCGCCAATAAAATCTTTAAAAAAAAAAAAAAAATTCTTGGTCTTAAGTTACCACAAACACAGAATAAAAATGGAAGTTGCCCTGTGTAGATGTAAGTCCCAGAAGATCAATAAGCAGGTATACAGAGGCCGGCCGAGTGGCTCAGTTGGTTAAGAGCTCGCTCAAGAGTTTGAGCTCTGAGCAACAGTGGTTCGAGTCCAGCCCGAGCTGAGCAGCCGCTGAGCTGCCAACAGGTAGCAGGATGGCTCAGCTAAAAAAAAAAAAAACAGCAAAAAAAAAAAAAAAAAAAAAAAAAAAAAAAAAAAAAAAAAAAAAAAAAAGAAGCAGGTATACAGTATCGCTGGAGACTGCTCATTTACTTAGTTAGCTCTTCTTAGATGTTCTGAAGGAAAATAGGTCCACAAAAACCATTCTAAGACTTCCACTATAGAACCACGGTGTGCTGAACAAGGAGCCCACTGTTTTGATAGCTGAAACACCTCTAGATACCATATACACATACCCCCAAGATGAAAATTAAGGTAAGAAAAGCTGGATAATACATTCCTTTGCTTGAAGAATCAAACATTCTTTATTCAAAACACTAAAAGGAATTAACTCTAAAGTCAAAATAACACACATTTATTGTTACCTTCTCTAACTGTACATGTGCAGGTTTCAACTGATGCTTCATCTGAAACTGGTACCTTGGACTTCAGGGGGAGGGTTTCCCTTTAGAAACAGAAATAATATGCTTTAGAGTGTGAGAAGATCCTATCTGCTCTAACCCCTTTAATCCTACTTGTCATTTCGCTGATGAAAACCACGGTCCAGAGAAATTAATGCTATACAAGTTCATTGTGAATAACATTAAAATGTACAAGTGAATTTAGAAACAAGTGATGATATACTTGCTTTTTCTACTTTTTAATATTTTTACTTTGTTGGCAACAATGGCATGGCCTTATACTGCAAATGATTTAAAACTCTTGGTCAGTATAAATTACTGACAAAGTATAAAGCCAATTTTTAATTATCTGTGGCAACATTTTTCAAATAAGTCTGTCAAATATTATGGAATACTTTCTGTATACTCAGTAGAATCAGGTTCAGTATTTTCATGCTAACTGAAAAGAGTACGATAAATGGCTCTTACTGGTAGGAAAATGAGACCTGTACAAATCCACTTTATAAAAATAAGTTCTGGAAATATGTTGACAGTGCTCCTTCCTTTAGTGAGCTGGCCCTTCCCCCAAACCCAACTAAAGCATTTTGATTTTTTAAAATGGGACAATTACAATTATAAAGTAAATTCACAAAAAAGCAGGTATTTGGAACATATACACATTTATTTATAGATGTATTTGTAAGGTTTATCTCAATCATAATGTTTATAATAAGAATAAGAATCAACAACTAAAGTTTATATTTAAAAAGGGACTAGCTTGCCAAGATGGTGACTATCCACCTAGATTATCACTGATGAAAACAAAGTTTGTCATGTGATTGCTCTTTGAGATTGTGACAATTATCCGTCAAACCCACTGCAATACATACTAGCTTTCATTAAATTCAAGACATTAGAATTAAAAATTAAAACAATCTGGACAATCCTTTTATATTGTTTTCTCCCATTTCCATGTAGGCCTAACAAAGACTCCATCTAATAGGAGTTCTCTTCTCAGAAGTGAAACATATGATTGAGTTCAATGTATGAGAGGTGACTATTTAGGATACTGATTTCTGTGGGTGGTTAGTGAAGTTACTGTCAGGACTTATAAAGTAATATGCTGTTTACAATGTCTTAAATTATCGTGGTTTATGTGGGTTAATCTTAGAAAATCACCCTTACTACTTAATAATTAAAGCTGCAACTTTTGGTATCCTCTACAAGTGTTACTGTTATTGTTGATGTGTAATGTGTCCGATGTGCAATGAGGTAAGGAGCTTAAGCCATAAGGCAAATAGTTACTTCACTCATTTGCTCAGCTGACTTTCACAAAGGAAGTGGTGTGCTGGTTTATATTCTAACACAAGCCAATTATCTTGTTGTGGGCCATAAACTGGAATCTGATATTCATCTGTCGTCAGACCACACTTAAGTAGCACTGCCCTTGGTAATCTAGCGCTACATATAAATGTTCAAGTGCTAAAGGAAAGTAACTGGGAGCGTAACAATTCACACAGTCAACAAAAAAACAAAAGCTTCACTAGAGGCCTGCATCAGTCAATGGCAGGGAACAAAACTGCCTCTCAGTCCTTATGCTCCACCTCCCACTGACAATGGCAGGGGCATGGAGGAATGCAAGGCTGTGAGGGAAACTTCTGGTCTCCAACAAAACTAGAATCACCGAAGAATATGAGTTGTGCCTCTCTCTATCATGTCTCTGTGTATTCAGGCAATGTCTGGTATCATTCTAAGATTTCATGGTAACTATACTAAATAACACACACTGTACCAATGAACTTCTTTCATAACAGAAAATATCAAAATGTCAAAGATCTAAATAAGAGCCAATCTGTGCACCTATTTTACTATTGGTTCACAGTTTCATTAAACATTATTAATATTTGAAATTTTCTTTAAAAACTTACCCTTCACGGATTGATGGTACACAAGGAGAAGCTTCAATGCCTTGAATAGGGCTTAAGTGATTTAATTCTGAAACTGTCTCCTCTGCAACTAAGAGATCCTTTGTTGCTGCATCTTCTAAAGTACCGATAAACGCATACAGTTAAGAATACTTACAATTATTTATGATAAATGTTTAGCACTCATGGTCTTAGACTATAACTTTTTAATAAGTTGTTGGGTCTGCTTTTTAAAATACTTTTAGGTTTACTCCCTTGACATGAGATCGCCAACAGTTCCATCTTCTAATTTTATGAGTCTACCCTCAAAAGCTCCCCTTAATCTACCACCTCTCACTTTTGGATTAACGGGCACTGTTACAAGTGTTTTACATATATCAATTTACTTAATCCTCAATATTCAAAGTAACAGTACTATTATCCCCATTTTAAAGATGAAAAAAACAAGCATGTGTTCATACTACTTATTTCAGATCACAAACCTAGTAAGTAGCTGAGCTAAGATTCAAATCTAGCCTGTTTCAGTCTAGAGCTTTTTATATAATCCCCCACAAAAACAGAAACTTCTATTTGAGACTGCCTAATAATTTTAGGAGTATCAATAAAGATACTGCCATAAACATCCTCATATAATATTTACCATTCAAATATGTTAGTGGAACATAGCATATGAAAAGGGTAATGTAAACTTCTAGATATATCCTATTTATGAAAATAGTCCTGAGTTCTTAGAGCAATTAATAATGCTTATGTTCATTAAATAAAGACATCATATCCCAAACTTCATTGGACTCACATTTTTAAAAAATCTTAGTTCAGCTCAGGCAGGAAATATTTCGTAAAAGAAGCCACTGTGACCCAGATTTTTAAAGTTTTGGTTTTACAGATTTAAAAGTTAGGAGTTACCTTTAAATAAGCTTGTTAAAACTGTGCAGGGATAAGGAACATAAAAATAAGATTATGTTTACTGGTCCTCCAATTCTAAGCCAATGCTCCCCCCTGCTTCCGGGGGTTCCCCTGACGTTTTCCCTGTCCCTAGTTTAGCACTAACCAAACTACGTCCTAAGTGCTTGTTTATTTCTATAGTCCAGTAGGCTCTAAACTGCATGCAAGCAGGTGCCATGTCTACTTACTGTTTGAGCCTCAACACCTAGCACACACACAGGAGATTCCCACCTGTTATTGCATACACACTAGGGGCTCAACATTTTGATAGATAAATGCATATAAAGGTAATAAATTCAGGGGCCTTTGGACCTTTATTTTTTTGATTGTCCAGTCATTATTTTGGAATTAAGGCTGGAGGGTAAAATGAACTTCCTAGTTTCAGAGCTGCTTTCCAGAAAGTAGAGGCTGCTGGCTAAGTTAAAAATTATCATCTCAATCTCGTCTGTAAAGTTAATACTGTTTATCATAGTTACAGGAAGGCCTTAAGTCACACTGATATTTCTTCCTTAAACATTACTCTTCTTTTCCAAATTTCATTTCCAAATTGAAAAAAACATACTAATTTCTCCTCCCCTCATAAATTATACCTACTTATAAGGAATGGAACAACGTAAGCCATACTTGTAAGTGGAAAGAATAAGATGTGTGTATTGTGTTAATTATTTAACCCTGATGCTTTTCTTATGGTAGAAAAAATTCTATTACATATCTGAGAGACATCAATGGCCATTTTGAATATCTGGAAATGAGTTCTTACCCATTTGTTTCTCCAGGTTTAGAGGAGTTACTTCTAATTCAAGCACATCTTTATCACTGCCCTTCTGAGTTTGTTTAGTTAAATTAGTAATCAGTTCCGTGGTAGAACTTGCTGGTTTAGGGGCCATGAGACTATCTTCAAAGTCTCCTGGCGATAGAGCATCCTGATACTCGGAGGTAGTAGTCTGGTCCGATCTGAATGAAGCAGTGCTATTATCTTTGCTCATATCTAGTTTCTCCAAACTTTGTGAAGGTGTACGCTGTGACCTCACATTCATTGCTTGATGGTCCATGTCAGGGCTATTCACGTTAAAGGAGGTCTTATCTCTGTTCTTCAGCCATTCAGTTTCTGCTGCCACTCCACATTTATAAAAAGGCGTGGAAACAAATTCTTTTGTTTTGCTATCATCTGCAGCCTGTTAAGCAAAAGGTTTTGAAAAAAAAAAAAGACTAGTAAAATATCGGTCAAGTCAAAGCTATCATCCTAATCATATGCCCTGTCCATGTTCAGTATTTCTTCAAATTCTTATCTCAAATCAAAATTCACATATTCTAAATCCATTCTCTTCAGGTACATGATTAAAAGTTAATGATTATTAACGTTTCCCTAGTTAATAAATCAGTATTTCCAAGACTCTGAATAGGCAGGATGACCAATAATCACCAAATGGGTTCCTATTAACCCACAATGGAGCTCTGAAGACATACATACCCTCCTAAATAGACAATCAGTTATGAATTTAGTAACAGGCAAATCAATATAGGTTAAAAAACAAAACAGACGTGGACTAAAAATTAAGAGCTCTTGATTCTAGTCCCATTTCAGCCATCAAACAGCTATTTAATTGTAGGCAGTTTGCTTGGTGCTTCTGATTCCTACTTTCTTTACCTGTAAATGATGGGTTTGGCTTAGCCAATACCCTCCCAAAGTTTCCTTCTGAACTAATTTCTCATTTCACGATTATCTGCAAGATTATATATAAAAATCTATAATATTTAAATTGATATATCATTTTACTTATAGGACCTAGTATATTATTAAGTCTTTTTTGTTCCAATATTATTCAACTTACTCCAGCAATCCATTTTGTGGTCATGCCTTCTTCCATGAATGAAATTCTAGTTTCTTTATGTTGTGAAGAAGGAGTAAGAGACATTCCAGGTGACACAGAGGGAGATGCTAAAGATGTTGATCGAAGAGCAGATCTTAGGATGGATTGAGGAGTGAACTCGACAAATCCAGAGGTAGTAATTGACATGGCCAAAGTTTTAGCTTTCTATGACAAAGAGTGAATGGAATTCCACTGTTAGTGTTTGTAAAAGGCACATACATAAGGACAGACAGGGTCAACATTGTGAATATAGTCACAATGATGGCTATATCTGTATCTCTAGTAAACACATCCACCGATTACTGAAAAGAAAATACAAAATTATACTCAGAGCATTCTATATGTAAGACTACAAAACAAAATTGCATCCATAATCATTCTAAAAGCCTTGGTATTCCCAATTTGAATTTTAAAACTTAGAAAATAAAGTGCAGAGATAAATTATTAACTTTTGCTTAGAAAACTTTAGTCAGATGAAAGAGATGACAGTGTGTGATAAACAGAACCTAGCTTAATTATAGCAAGTTAATCTAAATGACACTGAGTTTAACAATAGTTTAGAAAAAATATTTCATCACATGAATCCAATAGTACTAAATTACCTACAAAAATCCTCTGAAGATTTATTATAATGAATAAAAAATAATTAGCATTAGAAGAAATTAGCTATTTAGTAGAAATCCTTTCACTTAACTTCTCTAAAGGACTGGTAAACAAATTATCCCATTAAATTATAGAATCTCATTAAATCTGTTACAAAAATTTTTTACCAGATTTTTGGTAGCAGGTATAAAATTATTCTGATTTAATTTCACTTGCACCTAGCTGTAGAGAATATAAAACTTGATTGTTTTTGATATAAAAAAGTTAGAAATAATGTACTGACATTAAATGTCAGGAACTTAATCTTGTCAACCTTCTTTTCAACTTCTTTTAATAACTAGTTTGGGACTAGCATTTACTGAAGTATCTTGTATTCAGCTTGAAAAAGAAATTCCCTGGCCCACTATAAATGCTGGATATCCAGAAACAAAAACAAAAACAAAAAAAGGAAGACAGTTCCTGGGATTAAATCTAGAACACTGGACAAGGAGCTAGGGGATAACCTATGTAAAAACATTTTGACAATGGGAAGGTAAAAGACCACTGTAACAGTCACAAGTTTTGTTTTGTGGTTTCTCAGATAACAATTTATCAGAGATGGTGGAGGCTATTTAAAGACAGATTCCTGATAGTAGGAAAGACTAACAGTTTACAGTTCTATCATAGGAGTTGGAGCATTAAAATAAATAGAAACAAACCTAAGAACTAAAAAGCATTTGATGGAAGTAATAACAGCGAAATGGTATCAGAAATGGAATTTAAAAAATAAAAAAGCAAACCCAAGGATGTGAAAGCAGGATACAGGCGAATTTGTAATGACCACACACAGCCTTGCATAACTTTCAGGACAACCATATAATTGTTAACCTTGAGTATAATGCCAGTTAAGCACAAAGAGTAAATTTAGTAAAGTCTATTTAAGAAGATGTAAAAATACAGAAAGCATTTTGGAAAGATATCCACAAAAAGAGAAAAAGGAAAAAAATGGTTAAAGCCATCGATTACCCAGAGATATCAGTTATAAACAGCTTATTTCTCTCTGCTATTGGAAAAATAAGAACATCCTAGATTCACATGAATGCTAGGTAATACTCACCTTAACCACGAGAGGAGTTTCGAGTAAATGTAATTCTGAAGCTCTGGAGGCATTTTGACGTGATCTTTTTAATTGTGAACTTACTGGCAATGAACTGGAGGTTAAGTGTGAAGGAGAACTTGTGGGGGTTTGCTGAATAAGTCCGAAACACTGAGAAAGCTGGGGGACAGGATGAACAACCAAATCCAGCAGTCTGTAATCAGAGTATACATATGAATAGAAAAATCAAGGTAACTTGAGTTATACTAAAGAAACAAAAGAATTTAATATCCCATTTAATCACTCAGATTTCTATATTCACTGGTATGATAAATACATGAAATATAAATGCAGTCAGGTATATTAATGAAATGTATTTGTTTATGTCAGAAAATTAATTCAGTAGCAAAAAAGAGAATTAGGAATTCTAGATGACAATTGATTAAAAAAAGAGTTCTAGTCTTCCTCCTTCCCTTTTAGCAATATCTACTAAGCCCCCATTAAGTGCCAGGTATTTATTTTCAAAGATGATCTGCTAATGATTTAAAATACAAAGAAAAAATGGCAACACTTCCCCAGTAATCCATTTGCTACAAGTTATTTTCATCAACATGTAAAAATTCCTTTCACCTCCATGTGATGTACATTATGAATATTGGTTTATTTTACCTTTATGGTTCTCATCACAATAAAGACTAGATTGACCAACAAAAAAAATGTTAAGTTTTTTCAAAGTAATGAAGTTAGTGACAAAAATGGAATCTCAAGATTCTACTGAATGGTTTTCTATAATGTCCTGGACCCAATTCATATCAAATGATGAGACGATCTCATTGATAACTTGTATTAAGCAGGCATAGAACAAATAGCATAAAAACTTAATTTACAAATAATTTAAACTTGAAAGTGAAAATTTCAGGTTACATTTAGTGGTGGACCACAAGTTACTCCTCTTGTCCCAATTTCCTACTAAATAGTCTATTTTATGGTTTTATTTTCTAGTGATAAAAACAACACCTTTTTACTACCCCTAAGTGCCTATGTGGCTCAGCTGAGAATAATCAGAAAAGTGTGGCACATTTTGGTTCCCAGAAAGAAAAACTTCAGTTGCTGTGCCTTTCCTGTCATTCTATCCTTTATTGAACATAATGAGATTTTCAAAATTAGAGGTGGCAGACCAATAGAGATAACAGGTGTTTTAAAACCAACCTATTATCCACTGGGGACATATTAACAGGAAGTATTTTCTTAATACAGGGTCTTCCTGCTTGTTATTCTGTACTAAGCGAAGCTTTGCGATTTTCATTAAACCAAGGCTATCCAATCAGGCTGCTAGGCATTTCTTTCTCTATTGTCTGTGCTAATTCTTCTGTCCTTCTCTGCCTCATTTGTATTTAAATTCTGTATATGTAAACTGCTTGCTCACTTTTATATTGAGCTATCCCAAATAGATATTTTGTTATATGCCTTGCATTGTGCCAACATTTATGTTTAAGGTGCCTATTTATGAATGATTGTTTCTCAACAGCAGGGCCTGTGCAACAAATGGCACTGGCAGTTACTGAGTAAAAGCCAAATTCTTACACTAACAAGACTTGATATGTTAGCATTACACTAAAAAAACAAAACAAAACAAAACCTATCAGGAAAAAATTTATTATGGTATTTTCTAAAGAAAATGTTAATTACGGCCATTAGGTCTTAGTATTTCCTCAATGACTTTTTGACCATGACCCAAATAATGCATTTTAGGTCATATACAAAACATAGAATACATAAAACAGCACTTAGCCTTATTATGTGAAGTACCCACTGATATTGTCCTAGTCTATTTCATTGAAAGATATGCTAGTCACAATCTATTAAATTCAAGTTAACAGTTTGTTTCATTAATTTTAATAAAACAAAGTTTGTTTTTTTTTCTTTAAGCAGTCTGAAATCATTAAGCAAAAATTCTAAGTAGTCTACCAGCCAATGCAAAATTACTGCTACATTATTTTTAAAAAGCAAGCATTAAAAACTCATTTAGGAAATTAAAACAGTATTTGTAAAATTTTAAAGATAAATGAAAAAGTACAGTGTAATTATTGTCCATCGCTGTCTCTAAAAAATGATTTATTACCTTGAAACTTTTTGTGCTGCATCTGAAATTGGTGTTCCAACAAATGCCCCAGGCAGCTCTGGATCTGGGAGAGAATATACTACAGGAGATGGTTCTATTTTAGGACTACAAAGAAAATAAAAATGAAACTTTTGATTATGTATCACAAGGAACATTAAATTAAAAATGTTATAAGAAGGTGGGCTTAGATGGGAGACGTTTTCTACTTTGCACATTTGTTTATTTACAAATAACAATGAACATATTCATGTTTAAAGACAACGAAACATTCTCCTCATAACAAAAGCTGCCAACATAAATACAAATTTTCCTTTTCACATACAAAAAATAAACTCTAAGGTTGGGCTGTTTTATGAATGCTGCCAATATCCAGGAGACATTAACAAGTAGCAGGGGTATTAAAGGTATAAGAGAAACGTACCAATTGTAGGCTAAGATGCTATTTTTAGGTTCACTGCTTGTCCAAACCTCTCCAATTTTAGATAACACATTACTGATGAAAGTAGATCTTGTTAACACAGTCCCCATTACAGCTTGCTTTGGAACTGCTGATAATGGTTTGGGCCGAGAAACTATAAAATGAAAAATGTAGGATTTAAATTCATCTCTACCACTAGGATTTTAATAGAACATTAAAAGAGTGACTGGAAAACACATTATCACAAGATAAGAGTAGTTAAAATCATATTTGGTTTAACAACGCCTATGTAGAAATTTAACAATTTGGGCTTTTAGAACATGATGAAAAATTATTCTACATGTTCTCTAAAAGTTGGACAGAAGTCTTCAAATGAAATAAAAAGGAGTTCTTTCATTTTGTACTACATTACCAGCTAGACTAAAAACTTCCAAGAAAGTCTTACATTTCTTGAGGTCGAGTGGCCAGTGAAAAAGTACTACTGTGATGAATCAAAGAAAAAGGGAGCTAAAATAGAAGATAATGATGGTTCCAGAAGGTAATCATTCAATCTCTTCTCTAGCTAATTATTTATGGTATTTTTCAAGGAAATCTTACCTTCTCGAAGAACTGATGATGCTGGCAGACGGTAAGGCTTAGCTCGCTCAATGGCTAATTTTCGCTGGACTCTAGGAAGTATTTTCCCATATTGGTCTAATATAGAATTTCGAGTCACTGCTCTCTCCCGTAAACGAGGATCACAATTATTCTATTGAACATATCATAACTGGTAAAAATTTCATCTTCAAAAACAGTAGGTGCTATGTTTATATATTTACCATTTAAAATATAATTATGAATACCTAAAAAATATCTTCCTCCTCTCTACATATCCATTCTTCTAAACCAAGGACCTCATACACACACCTAATTGCCTTACCACTCAATACTTACCCATCAGTAAATTCCAAGTCTTTCCTATCCAGCCTTGATTCTACACAATAAAAACAAGTTATCGTATACTAAGGTTCTACATACGAGTACGTCAGTAACATCTACAAATGACGTCACACACAGCTCTGTGCATCCTCACAAAGAGATACTGTCATTTTACAGATGAGGAAACCAGGGCTCAGGGAGTATGTTCCAAGCACACAGAGCAAATTAAGAATCAGTCTGACCCCTGAAGTCCATTCTCTTTGCACTACATAATTTCAACTGCTGTCCGCTACCTCTGCCTCTCCTTTTCCCCGAGTAAAGTGGTTAGTCCGGCAAGATTGTAGGCAGATAGCTAAACAGAATTGGCATATATAAAAGAATTAGACAGGTAATAATATCCTGTTCCTAATTCTGCTAGAGAAGAAGATTTTCCAAGCTCAAGTTTATATAAAGCCCAGCGGTTACCAAACTGTAAGCTCTTGCATAACAAAGTCACCAGTTTTCCTTAGTCTCTTCCCCCCCAAGATAAAACAAGTTTATACCATAACATTAGTCCTCAGAGTTTGGTTCAGCTTCAAGGCGGGGACGTAATTGGCACGCTGCAAATGGTGAACTAAAAGGAATTCATGATTCTCAACACTTGTGCTGGACTGCAAAAATCTCACCAAACACTCCTAGGAAGAACATAATAGATTTGTAAGCTACTAATAATATCCTGAATTTCTGACAAGTTTATATATGGATAAGTCATTACCTGCTCAGTGTCTGTAAATGGTAATTTCAGTAAATCCTCCATTAAGCCCATTTTCTGACAGACTTCATACATGTGCTTTAGTAGCTCCTCTATATTTAACCTACTAGAATGATGTCGCAGTAAATACCAGGCCTCGACAATGCACCTGAAATCAATATTTATCGAAGTTTAGTTTTAGAAAAACTATTTAAAATGTTCAAAACAAGTAATCTACCTGAAGACTCTCAAAGACACTTTATACATGTAAGAGTATTTAAATTTTTACTGACTACTAATCACTGCATAATGAAGTTTGCTAATGTCAACAAGACGAGGCATCTTTAAAGGCTTAATTTTATGCTGTTGTGTATCATTATTTAAGTGTAAAATAATAGGAAATCAAAGTGAGTACACAGAAGTTCAAGAAGACAAAAACCAATGTGGTTTAGATAGAACTGAAAGATTAGTATGTGTGACAGAGACAAGTTGGGCTCTTACGAAAGTGACAGCAGATTAGACCAACAGTAGATTATGTGAAACAGAAGTTCAAATCAGTGATTTAGAAAATATAGGAGCAGAAAACACCCAATCAGAAGACAAAAAGAATCCCAAAAAATGAGGATAGTTTAAAGGAACTCTGGAATAACATCGAGCGTACCAACATTTGCATCATTCAGGTACCAGAATGAGAGCAAGGAACTGAAAACCTATTTGAAGAAATAATGATGGAAAACTTCCCTGACCTGGTGAACGTAGTAATAAGACGTACAAGCCAAGGAAGTGCAGAGTCCAAAACAAGATGAACCCAAACAGGCCCACACCAAGACACATAATAATTAAAATGCCAAAGGTTAAAGACAATGAGAGAATCTTAAAAGCAACAAGAGAAAAGCAGTTACTATAGTTACCTAAAAGGTAGCACCCATAAGACTGGTGGCTGGTTTCTCAACAGAATCTTTACAGGTCACAAAGGACTGGCACCAAATACTCAGTCATGAAAAAGGAGGACCTACAACCAAGATTACTCTAACCAACAAAGCTGTCATTTAGAATCAAAGGACAGATAAAGAGCTTCCCAGACAATAAAAGGCTAAAGGAGTTCATCACCACCAAACCAGTATTACAATGAATCTTAGAGGAAATTCTTTAGATGAAATAAATAAATAAATAAATAAATAAATAAATAAATAAATAAATATATATATATATGGCAATAACTACATATCAACACTTTTAATGTAAATGGGTTAAATGGTCCAATCAAAAGACACAGGGTGGCTGAATGGATTAGAAAACAAAACCCTTACATATGCTGCCTACATGAGACTCACTTCAGAGTTAAAGACCCACACAGACTAAAAGCAAAGGAATGGAAAAAGATATTTCATGAAAATGGAAAGAAAAAATAAAAAAGCTGGGGAGACTTTAAAACAAATGCTATAACAAGAGACAAAGCACCCAGTAATCCCACCTCTGGGTATTTAAACCCAAAACACTACTTCAAAGAAACATATGTTCATTGTTGCATTATTTACAACAGACAAGAAGTGGAGACAAGCTGGGTGTCCATCAGTGGATGAATGGATAAAGAAGAGGTGGTACATACATACAATGGACTATTATCCATAAAAAAGAATGAAATCTTGCCATCTGAAACAACATGGATGGACCCAGACGGTATTGGGCTGAGTAGATTAAGTCAGAGAGAAAGACAAATGCCATGTAATTCACTTATGTGTGGAATTGTAAATAACAAAATAAACAAAACAGAAACAAACTCATAGATACAAACAACATCTTGATGATTGCCAGATATGAGGAGGTTTGAGGGGAGGGGTGAAAGGGGGGAAGGAATTAAGAAGTACAAATTGGTAGCTACAAAATAGTCATGGGGATGTAGGATATAGCATAGGGGATATAGTCAATAATATTGTAATAACTATGTAAGGCATCAGATGGGTACTAGATTTATTGGGGTGATCACTTAAAACAAAGAGATGGCCCTGACCTGCCCACAATGGGTGCCATTTGCTTCCTTGAGGAACTTCATATCTATAGGCACTCTGGGATAGTGCTGCCAAAATTTCCTCAGGTGCATTTCATTACACTAAATGTAATTTTGTTCATGTATTCTGTTTATTATATATGTCATTTATTTACCAATCTTTATTTCAGTAGTTATTATTTCAATAAAAACTATAGCTAAAGCTTTTTTACTAAGATGCTCTTAAAAGCAAAATTACATATTGACTTAGAATTGGGAAATTTTTTTTAAGAAAATTAATTCCCTGATATTCCTACCTATTTGCCATTTTTAAAAATAATGTTTTCATTTTTTCAATTACAGTTAACATACAATATATTACTTTCAGATGTACAACATAGTGATTAGACATTTATATAACTTACGGGGACTAGAATATTTTAACCCTCCGTCGGGCACAACTGATCTCAGAGTCATTGCACACAAAGATGCCGCTATGAAATATGTCTTTACTGTACTAAGTCACAAACACGACTGACGATAGGTTACGGTAGAGGGGGAAGATACGGAAGTGATGAGTCATGATTCTTAAGTTAACTGTTAGATATTTGAAAATTAGTGTGCAATGAATCTGTGAGATCAGTTGTGCCCGACGGAGGATTAACATATTCCACAGACTTAGAAAGACCAAGAACCTAAATAAATAAAACATTTAGTGGTATTCCCCAAAAAAAACCTGTATCTGAATTGCTTTGTACTTCTTTTTCTACCAGGAAAAGGCATGACAGTGTGGTAATTATAGTCCAAGTGTCTTGGGGGTAATTTTATAATAAAGTAAAAAATCTCAGCATGTTAAAATGAGCATGTTTTTGTAGAAAGAAAAATAAATAACGAGGATAAATGAACACCTCATCATTAATTTTCAAAACCATATAAAGTAATACATGAAGCAGGTATAACAAAATCTTGATATATGAATTTGATTTAGGATGGGTATATGGAACCTTCATTGTGTTATTCTATTTTTAGGTATACTGGAATCTTCTTTTAAAACTGCTTATGCCAAAATAAATTTCATATGTATCAAAAATTTAACCGGTAAAGCAAAAACCATAAAAGTGATAGTAAAAAACATGAGAATTAAAAAATAATATTGAAGAGAAGATACATCATAAAAATATTGATAATTCTGACATCATAAAAATAATTTCAAGCATATCAAAATACATTATAAAGCAGAGTAAAAAGACAAATGACAAATTAAAAGGGAAAAAATTTCAGAGGGTTAATATTCCTAATATATAAAGAGCACTTACAAATCAGTAAGAATAATCCTAACACAGAAAAACGATGGGCAGGTCACAAAGAAAAAATGGCTCTTCATGAAGGATGCATTCTCTTATTAAAGTGAGATCAATAACTAGACCATTATATTTTCAATCATGTCATATAATTTGTCACAGTTAATATATATGACAAATATAATTATTACAGCAATATACATATTGCTATAATATAAATGGCAAGTATGTCACCATTAGAAAACACTAAAATATTGCAAAGGGAAGAAAGAAGCAATATAAAGATATCGCCTGCTCAAATCTTGTTGAAGTATTAAGATATGAAACCTGATGCTTTCTTAAATTATTTAAACAGATGTTTCAAGATTTCTTTCTGAGTCTCCAACAACAAATATCAAATGCAAAGAATTGCAAAACTCAAGCAACCAAAACCCAAGCAACCAAAATTTTAAAAATATCAGAGTACCATCATTGGAATACAATTGTACCCTGAAAGAATATAATGAACTCAACATGACTTCATTCTTCCTCTATATTTCTGGCCCATTTTCAGCATACTCAAACATCAATTATCCATGCAGGAGACTGTCGATGTTATCAATTAGCAATAGATATATTGCCTTGTCGGAAAAGTCATGACACATTTTTGCAACAAAAAACATAGAAAAATACGTCATGATTTTTCCAACAACCCAATAATTTCAACCCTCAGTTTGGTTTCCTTTCAGTCAAGGTGCTTCTTATTCATCTTATTCTAGATAAAAGGTGTTCTACGTTTTTCTTAAGGTTGAAAGATGAAGAATCTTAAGGATATTATGTAATGCAACAAAAGCAAAATATTATATATTCCTACTGTCCATTTCATCAATTTCACCTCATTAACATATGATTAAGAGTTTGTACTTTCAAAATATGTACTTACCTATTAAAAAGCAAAACAGTGAGGTGAAGGATAACATCACTGTCACTGGACACTGATGGCTTCATTGTTTGAATATATCTGAGGGCCTGTCTGTGCTCACCCCAACTCATGAAGGCTTGAATAATCTTTGAATGTTGCCAGAGCACAGGTTTTGCAGTAGCTGGGTGAAACAGAAGATCCAAACCACTCTGCAAAAATAACATGAAAATTGGTGAATACAAATATATTTAGACAAAGTAGCTAACCTTCAAAAGTTAGGCAATACTAAAAAGCCACAAAAATCAAGACTAAAACAAGTTTATGTATAAACTGAAAAGATCGACTTTAATCTATGGTATATTTTAAGTAAAAGCCTTACCACAAAAGCCTCATGCTTCTGAGGCCTCATTAAGCTATTATATAAAGTCTTTCCATCACCAATCAACGCCAAATCCTGCCTTCCACAGTCCCAACACACCACACGTTATCTCTAATGTAACAGTCACCATATTTGCACTATTAGTAATTGTTTACCTGTTTGCTTTCTTCTGGAGAAAGTAAGAAACCTGGGGTTCTGAACTGTTTTACTTTTGTATTCTTACTGCCTAAGATAGTGCTTCGTGAAGGTACTGATTAAGCTGACTTCTTAAAGTATCTCTAGACGTAGATTGTGTCATATCTTTAATATGAAATTTAATTCAGTTATGTCTTGTTTTTTAAAATTCTAACAGTTTATGAAAGCTTACACTCTAAGTGAACTAATAGACTTACCTCATAGTCATTATGATCTATCAGCCAAAACCCTTGAGTAAGTTTAACCTGGTCCCAAGAAATGGCCAAGGCAGTTGAAAATGATTCAATCGAAGTATCGGTTTTGTTTGGGAAGGAATACATAATATCGAGTAGCAAATAAATGGTCTTTAAAAAAGAGGATTAAGGACAACAAACAAAAAGAAAAACTTCTACAAACATATTTATAATAGGTAGCAATAGAACATAGCAGAAAAGAGGCTTGAGACTTAGTGTTCAGAAAATCATTATGAATATCCTCCTAAAGTATAGTTTTATTGAATGTGGCACAGCCAATCCTACAATCAACTTCATCCATTCTCAATAGTAAGTACCACCACAAAGGAGATGAACTAAAGCATGCTTTCATCATAAAGTCAGTAGCTTAGCTAACTTAAACAAAGCTATCAGCAAAATTCCAGTTATTCAGCAAAACCTGGTAGCGTAAGCAAATATATCATGTATCTCATAAATTATGAATGGAACTATGCATGTTTAGATTAACTGACATTAGTAAAAAAAAAAAAAAATCTTATTGCAAAGACCATAGGGGTTCAATATAACATCGAAGATAATATTAAGCTAACTTATAATGTATTCATATTCAGCAATTAAGTTAACCTCACTGAGACTGACTACTTGCCAACAATGTTTTAGATCAGTGGTTCTTAACTTTGGGAGTGTCTCAGACACATTTGAGAATCTGATGAAAGCTATGAACACTGTTCCTAGAAAAATAAACATAAAACAAAATTTTGCATAGTTTCAGGTTAACCACAGATCATCAAAACCCAACCATCAGATCCTGGGTTAAGAACCCTTCCTTTAAAAAAAACAAAAAACTCAAATGTGAAATCAAGATTGGATTAGATGTGTAAGGTTCCTAACTCTGAAATTTTAAGATTTTGGTAACACATGAATTATTTGATAAAATATTGAAGGATACAATAGCATGTTTGTTTGCTTCAGAAATGTTGTCTAGTAGATATATGTCAAGCAGAGCCTATAAAAAAGATAAAAAATTCAGTGTTTTATATACTCATTCATTCATGCTCTTGTTATTCCCAAGCCTGTGCCAAGTATTAAAAATACAGCTAAGCACACCTCCCAGCTCCCCCAGCTTTGTAGTGTCCGTAAGTAATACCATGTTACTGCAAACCTACATGTAGACTAGTGGGAGGGTATCTTCCTGTGCCTCCTTCATCCCGTTTCCACAACTTCTCAACTCGATCTCCTAACCGAGAAACCATTTCATCAATCATCAAGCAATCGGGGTTCCATTTCCCTCTGCAATAAGGGCAACATTAAGGATTATTTAACATTAGTGGTAATTATTATTATTAAATCAATAAGTGTTAAACTCTTAAAAGTAATGATCCCAACTATAAAAGGGAGAAGAGTTGAGAATAGGATCGCATTTAGCATCATGAGAACCCCAGACATCAAGGAGAGTTAGTTAGATAAACCCTGAAGAAGCCTCAAGTTTGGTTATCAGCAAGCCAGTCAGTGAAGGTCAGGTCCAGGGAAGAATGTGGTCCAGCTAGCCAAATGCCTGAGGCTCTTCTGTTTTTAACCATCTTGAGCAAATTACCAAAGAGCACGGAAGTCCACTATGGTTAAAACAATACTGAAGTTCCAGTCAAAGAGTTATAGTTTCACTTTCATTAACTCTTTTAACCTCAGAGACTCCTTCCAAAATACTTACTGAGCACTACAAGGTGCTAGGCAGATATTGCCTGTTTCCATAGCTAATATTAATAACAGCAACAGCAGTTACTATTTGCGCTTTTGCTATGAGTCAAGTACTGTAAGAGGTGCTTTGCATATATTATTTTATCTTTATACTGACTTTATAATTTGTAACAAATAGGATTAGAAGGTTTAGCAAATCTGCTCAAGGATATACACTTAATAAGGTCCACAGCTCACTATCCTAGATTAGCTATTCTAAAGCACTGGATCCCAAAACTTGCCATGCATCAAAAGTACAGCTGGCACAGCCTTTTAAATACTGACTTCTAGGTGATTCTGATACAACCAACCTGAAATCAATGTTTGTGAATCATTCCTCTAAATGTTATATGCTGCTCTACAATGCCTTCATTCCAACCTGAAGACAACTAACTACTCTTTCTTCTTCTATCACTTCTGTTTCTTTATTTCAAAGGACCCAACTAGGCTAACATTCATGTATTTTAAAGAAGAGACACATAAATAAACGGGAAAAAAAAAATAACAGTAGAAAGTGGTCCAAGTGCTGAAATCCAACAGTTAATGGAAAGAATATAAAATAACTGGTGATATGTCCTATGTTTTTACGATGAATAGTAGCTTCTAGTCTTTCTGAATAAGAATTCTCAGAAAAAATACAGGCTTAAATTATAGAATCTAATGAATCAATCACAGTAAATAGTTTTATTTAGGAAATAATGCATAGCTACACTCAAGTTCCTTAATAAAAGTGTAACTACCAGGTCAAGGCAAACATTACAACTAAAAAGAGTAATGCTGGTAACAAATTCTGATACTTTCTCAGAACTCCACCATTTAATCATTTTGTAACATGATCAATTCTGTACTATCTCAGAAAGCTTTGACTTCTTACAGAAGAAATTTTTACAATGTTTTTTGAAGGTTCGGGATGTACTATACCTTGATAAATGCTCATACTTCTGTCGACGACTGGTGTAGTAGTTTTCAATTACAGGGTAGTTGTAGTACAACCTTGACAACCGCACAGCATCATCTAGATTTTTTTTAAGAGTTGGAAAAAAAGCTAGTAATATTTCCAAAATATCCCAACAAGAGTTAGGTTATACACACTGATATTTTACTATAATTTTATGTTTATGTAACTTTGTGATTTTATAATTTACAGGCTTCCTAAATTTAAGTAATAAAAGAATACGACACATCCCTTTTTGAATAGATGCACAAATGAGAAAACGAGTCTCATGAATGTCTGTAACAATGATGAGAAAACGAGTCTCATGAATGTCTGTAACAATGATGCTAAGAGAATTATGAAAGAACAAGGTGAACAGCAATTACACACAAAAGCACGTTTAATAAAATCTAATGTATTTCCTGGAAATGCAAGATGTTAGAGGCTTTAAAAGTGTGTTCTAAACAAATATAGTGAAAGTCAAATTCTCTAATTCTTGTTGGCATGAATCATTAGGAGGTATTTACATGATGGCCAATAATGTTAGTTAATAACTGTAGTAAAAGAACCCATAAAGAGAAAAAGACTGGCAAATTAGATAATAAAACCCATAGTTCCATGGACCTAAATTTTAGCTGGTGACATCACTGAATGGTCAGACGCCATCTTTTGTCAAATATTCTTTCCTTCTAAATGTTATTCAATCCAATAAACATGTATGGAACACCTGTATGTCAGGTAGGGGTGAGGCACTGAAGATACAAAGTAAGGAAGAATGTTTGAAAAGAAGGTAAGAATAGAAGAAAACGTAAGTGAGGTGCTGGAAGAAAAGAAACCCGAAACATTGGAACACAACAACATTACAGAGATTTAAGAATGTTTCAACTAATATTTATAGATTAAGTAAATATTTTACCTAAGCCCTCTGGTAAAAGCCCAGAATGAGAGAACCAAAGAACCACTTGTGCATATTGACAAATGAGGTGGGACACCATACACTTATGGCTTAAGTCCATAACATCTGTAAAAAAGAATTAAACATCAGTTGTTTAATTTTCAATTTATCAACCACAAAAGAAAAATCAAGACACTCAAAAGTTTTTGAAAACTAATTACTTGGTGATTTTTAACAATGTGTGTGTTATTTTTAACAAACAGCTTGAACAAATAATATTCAAAATGCTAAAATAAATAACTCACTGACTAAAGTAGACAATTTAGGTAAATATGCTTCTATCTTAGCTACACTTCCATTTAGCTAATTTTAGAAGTCAAATTTATACAAACTACACAGTATCATTAATATAGGTTGTTCACACCAGGCTTTTAATTGAAATGAAAGGTTTCGTTTAAATGGCAAAACAGAGGAAAAAAATTACAATGACCTCTGTGAATAAAAACTTACATATAATTTAAAATTTGAAATTCTACTGGAAATACACTATTTTAATAGTCATTAAGTTTAACTTCCAAATTTCCTAAGTTAATTTGAGCATGGGCTCATGGTACATCTAATAACATTCTGTAGCTTTTCATAAAAAACAAACAAAAAGCCCCCCAACATTTGAGAAATAATGGCCTCTTTGCACAATGATCCACCTAAGACATAGGAAATTCCTTCTTTCTTGAAGAAGTAAAATTTAATAAAACGATCATTTATATAAGACAAACAGTACACACACCTCTTTCAGTGAACTCCGGGTCCACAGTTACAAAACAGTTTAAGACTGTATTAAGGTTGCTAAGAACCAAATGGCACCGTTGGACAGACTGCATAGTTTGTGGATCAATGAAACGACACGAACCATCAAATAATGGCATACCTTTCAAGGATAAATAACATGATTAGTTTCAACACAGTAAAACTGAATTAAATTCATAAATGCAAAATTTCTCAAATTCCTATTAGCCACAAAATTCTTCTATACATAATGAGATTTACAAAGACAAGCTTGAAATGGCAAACACCTTCAAGGAAATTAAAAGGGCTGATACACATTATTATTTTTTAAAAATGTAGATTCACGTAGGCAGTGTGAGCACAGAGGAAGGTGATATAGACGCAACTTCAGATTCACTAGAAATCATTTATAGTCATTAAATGCTTCTCTTTCAAATAAATCTCATATATTAGAACTTTTATGTACCATGTTGTTTTGCAATTAATATTTTATAAGAATTCTTTCTTTCATTTCCAGTCTTCAAAAGTGAAACATTAAAATCAAGACTCAGATAAAGACTTATTACAATAAAATTACAGGCACATTATAATTCATTGTAGACTCAGTTGTCCTTTCATTTCAAATTCAAGGTTGAGTTTACAAATCCTTTTTTTGCTGTGGGAAAGGGCATTCTAGTTGCTATTGGTTACATCTTTTTTGATAAGAATTGATTACATTAATATTTGATGTATAATTACATTAATATTTAATGTATAACTGAAAACAAATATCTTAATTCTAAATCTTTTCTCAAATCAAATTATTTGCTTTACCTCCAGTAAATTTAAAATACTTTATATTTTAATTATTATTATTATTTTTTTTTAATCTCCATTAACCAATAAATCTCGAGGCAGTAATAGTGGCTGAGTTATTACCAAGTTCAACCCTGAAACACCACATTATTATGCTCAAAGAATAATGCAGGCATATAATTTTATAAACTGAGTTGAATTAATTTTCTTTTTTTACATAATTTATTGTAATTTATTTACATAACTAATTGGCCCTGAAAATGTTTTCCTTTTAAAAAAAAAATACAATTTATACTCTGTTTCTCAATTATCAAGTGTTCCAGACTTCAACTGTACTGATTATTGAAATATTTAAAATTATTTACTTCATGTTTGTAATTTTATTAAGTATACTGTAAAAATACTATAGAATCCCATGTCTTCCTATAAAATTTTCTTGGTTTAAAAATCCTCTATTGGGCCGGCTGAGTGGCTCAGTTGGTTAAGAGCTGGCTCAAGAGTGTGAGCTCTGAGCAACAGCCTGAGTCCTGGCCCGACCTGAGCTGCCATTGAGCTGCCAAAAGGTGGCAGGATGGCTCAGCTGAAAAAAAAAAAAAAAAATCCTCTATTAAGAATAAACCTTTTTAAAACTCCACTTGTTCATTCATAATGACACAATAATAGAAATAAAATCATACTTCTAAATAAACTTAAATTTTACTTTCAAGTATAGGGCAACTATGTATTACTTTTAACATTTTTGCACTAATTGGGCTTAACCGGTTTTTAATATTCACTAGATACCTCAAAACTCAAAGTGTACAACAGACTAACACATAAGACCGTCATGCAGAGAAATTACTTGGCATGACTGATAATGACATCTGTCAGAAGGCAGAGATGATGTATTCTTACCCTACTATTCAAATTCTTTATACTTACAAGTATTTTAAATAAAACCTAAGTAAGTAGAGGAGCTTCTGAGGTTAACTGGCATATTCTCCTTATTGAATCACTAACGTTTTTAAAAATTAAACCCCGAAGATCAAAAGATACATCAAGTATAATTCTGAAACTTGCTACTGCAGACATATTGACATGTTGTCAATTTAACAATCTATTGCAAAATCACGGTCAAAAAATAATTTTGTCACTCTAATATAAAAAGAAAAGATTTCTTCTGGGACTTCTTTTTTTTTTTTTTTTTTT
>NW_017731643.1:1632894-1636408 GCF_001890085.2 Hipposideros armiger | reverse complement strand
GACAGCAGCTTGTCTGTTCCCCTTCCCCCAATTCCCCAATAAAAATCTTTAAAAAAAAAGACAAAAATAGAAGGCATTATGAGATAAGACAGCTCAACAACAGTTTTGAAAAGCAGTAACAAATAGAGAAAAGGTGGCTTATTTAGCAGTGTGAAGGGAACCAGAGAGGGGAACCACGGTTGAGAATAGAGTCAGTTTGACTCTCAGAATCCAATTAGGCTGAATTCTTGGAGAATCCAGGTACAGAACAAAGTGGGGGGAATGGGTGGTCTAACATGGGATTAAAAACAGGCAGCGGGTTATAACTTAGTATATGGAACAGACAGTCTCACCCTTCTGTTACTCTGTAGCAAAGAACTGTGGAGGCCAACCTGTTACGTCTTTGGAAAAACTGAATGGCCCCAGAAAACATCCAGGGTTTTCCCTACTTAAGTGGTGCACATCCAATCTATCATTCTAAAAGATGTTTCTGGAGGAACTCTCCCCACACAAGAGTTTAATCTGTCACTAACTCACTTTATATATAAACAGATGACTAAGGACCACCAAACATTTGAGGGTAGCCATCGGCATCAAAAAGACTAAAATAATAAAAATGACTTCAGAGAAAATAGAAANAAAAAAAAAAAAAAGATTAAAAATTATTGTTATTGGGCCGGCCGAGTGGCTCAGTTGGTTAAGAGCTCGCTCAGGAGTTTGAGCTCTGAAAAGCAACAGTGGTTCGATTCCCGGCCCGAGCTGAGCAGCCGCTGTTGGCAGGATGGCTCAGCTTAAAAAAACAAACAAACAAACAAAAAAATTATTGTTATCTACTTTAAAAAATAAATCAAGATTACATTTCTAATATAATACTTACATAGTCTGTCAAATTCCTCTTTGGTGGTAATCACTTTATTCCATGTCCATTCAAGAACAAAACACAAATTAGCAGCAAAATTTGGTTGTTCTTATTTGTAAATATGAAAGGAAAAAATAAAGAAGTTATTAATTACAAACAAAAAAATGAGTAACTTTTCAGTGGAGAAATCTGACAGAAACTACCCTGACCAAGTGAGCAACATAAAAACCAACGTTAATGGAGACAAACTGGTATCACATATCCTGAGTGAAGCACACATAGTACTGCTGTGAAAACCACAGAATCTGAATCTAACCAGGAGGAAAGATCAACAAACACAAACTGAAAGGCAGACTACAAAATAACAGGGTTACATTCTTTTAAAATGTCAATTATTTGAAAGACAAAGGCTTAGGAATTATACCAAATTAAGAGAAATTAAAGACATGAAAACTAAATACAATATATATTCTGGATTAAATTCTGGATTCCCCCTCACTAAAAATACTACAAAGGGCATTATTAGGACAATTAGTGAGATTCCAATAAGGTCTGCAGATTAGATAATTGCATGTTATCAATGTTAATTTTCTTAATTTGTATAGCTGCAAAGTGGTTTTGTAAGTGAATATTCTTGTTTTTAGACAGAAATAAGATTGAAATATTTATGGATAAAGAAATATGATCAGGGCTGGCCGAGTGGCGCATTGGTTAAGAGCTGGCTTGGGACACCAGCTCTAAGCAGCAGGGCCCCGGTTCGGATCCCACATGAGGGCCAGTGATGCTGCTCCCTCTACAGCTAAGATGGTGAACAACAGCTTGACCTGGGCTGCTGTGAGTCACCAGCTACGGTGTAGGCTGCAGTGAGGCTGCAGTGGGCTGCCGTGAGCGGCCATCCAGTGGCTGGCAACTGATCTGCCTCACCCGGAAAGAGCGCAATGACAATACCAACATGGGCCAATGAAGCGACATCCCCCACAACTAGACTGAAGAACAAAAGGACAGCAACTTGTCTGTTCCCCTTCCCCGAATGCCCAACGCTGTTCCCCTTCCCCAATAAAAATCTAAAAAAAAAAAAGAAACATGATCACTTGAGTTTATTCTCAAATGGTTCAAAACAAAAATGTGTGTAGTGATGAACCCTAGAGAATTTTGCTGAGGAAAATAAGCCAATCCCAAAAGGTTATATACTGTATAATTCCATTTATGAACATTTCTGATATGACAAAATCATAGAAATACAGAATTGATTTGTGAATGCCAGGGATTAGGGATGGGGGCGGGAAGAAGATAGTGACTGCCAGGGGTTAAGGATGTAGCTATAAAAGGGCAACCTGGGGGGTCCTGATTGTGATACTGTATGATGTGATATTAGAGTTTTGCGAAATATTACCACTGGGGATGGGGTGGGGGAGATGGGGTGAAGAGTATACAGGATCACTCTATATTATGTCTTACAACTGTGTTTTAACTGCATGTGAATTTACAAATATCTCCAAATGAAGTTTAACTAACCCCCCTCCCCCCAAAACAGTGAATTGATGATTTTAAAAAATACAAAAGTAATTTTTGTTAAAACACATAATCTTACCTTCTGTTATCCACCTTCTGATACATCCAGTCAAAAGTCCCAGAGAACTTGTATGGATTGCTGCTGACAATATAGCTTCTAACTGTTCTTCCTAAACCATGCATGAAAAAAAAATATAGGAAAATAATGATATAGACTCAGAGGTAGCAAGTTCTAGTTCAGAATACAAAATTTTAAAGGCTTAAAAATCACTGTCTCACCAGGATGGCTATATACAAAAAGACAGACAATAATGAGCATTGGTGATGTTGTGAAAAAACTCAAATCCCTATACAGTGTTGGTAGGAATGTAAAATGTTAAAATCCACTTTGGGGAAAAGTCTGGTAGTTCCTCAAAATCAAAATTACCATATAACCAGCCATTCTACACTAGGTACACACCCAAGAGAAATGAAAACACATGTCCAAATTTCTATGAAGCAGCATTATTCATGATAACCCAAAACTGCCCATTAAATGAAGAATGGATAAATGTGGTATACTGATACAGAGGGATATTATATAGCCATAAAATGGAATGAAGTACTGATATATGCTACAACACAAATGAACCTTAAAAACATTATGCTATGTCAAACAAAGGCCATAATATAATTTGATTCCATTTATATGAAATGTCTAGAACAAGTAAATCTATACAGACGGAAAGCAGATTAGTGGTTATGAAAGGCTTGGGGAGGGAAGGGAAGAAAAGGGGTAACTGCTAATGGGTATAGGATTTTTTGGGAGGTGATGAAAATATTCTAAAATTGAATGTGATGATAGGTACACAACTCCATGAATGCATTAAATACCAATGAACTTTAGACCCTAAATAGGTGAATTGTATAATATATGAATTATATTGGGTTGTTGGAAAAGTCATGTCGTATTTTTTCTATGTTTTTCATTGCAAAAACGTGTTATGACTTTTCCAACACCCCAATACTATATCAATAAAGCTGTTATTTTAGAAATCATTAGTTAAAAGGTATAAGTCAACAAAGACAAAGAGGGCCGGCCGAGTGGCGCATTGGTTAAGAGCTGGCTTGGGACGCCAGAGGGCCCCGGTTCGGATCCCACATATGAGGGCCAGTGACACTGCC
>NW_017731643.1:1601922-1631964 GCF_001890085.2 Hipposideros armiger | reverse complement strand
AAACATTTGAGGGTAGCCATCGGCATCAAAAAGACTAAAATAATAAAAATGACTTCAGAGAAAATAGAAATAATAGAAATAAAGTAAAACTTTAAACATACCAAGAGGATATTTCATCCATAAAACAGCACAGGTTACTAAGAAAAAAGAATGATCAAAGAGCTCATAGAAATTTGAAATTAGATCCAAATTTTAAAAAATCTAATAGAATATCAAGAGTGTGAGCTCTGAGCAACAGCAGTTCGATGTCCAGCGCCCCCCCTCCCAAAAAACCCAAAAATCTAATAGAATAAAAAGGAAGAGAAAGTAGAACCAGAGGCAAAAGAGACAAACAATGGGAAAGTGAAGATAAGCTAATAGAAGATCCACTGATAGTCAACATTTGCCTGATGGGCTTCCACAAAGAGCAAAAACAAATTAAGAAGAAAAAGTTAAGGTTGTGTAAATGACAGCTTAGGCAAGATCCACTAATATAAACGGGGGATAGGGAAAAAATTTCCTGATGATAATGTTTCTTTTTATTCCATGAAATTAAGTATTAAATGCCAACTGTAGGTGTTAAACCATGAGGAACAATATTTACATTTCATCTAATATTTAAAAGACTTTCTTCACCAATTTATTATGTTACATATCTGTGATTATTTAAATAACTGAATTCAAACACTACTTGGGCAGAAAGAGTTAACAAAACAGCGTTTCTTTCTCCATGGGAAAATAACCTGGGGTTGGTTTACTTTCTTCCAGCATATTTTACTAGCAAATACTGATTTAAAATAAATGTGAGTTATGAGCTGACACTAGGCAACATTATTTATTGTAAGAATGTCTCCTGATTGTTTAAATGTATTGGGATTAGGAAAATTGTGAATGGAGTATAGATATCTATTGGGAAGTTAAGATTTTCGCTTCCATGACTGAGTCTGGAGTCCTGTAACTGTCTTGTTTTGCAGGAAATTAATAGGCTTTCACAAGATACTTATTTCTTTAGAGCAATGGTCCTCAAAACACTGCATCATAATTACATCCAGGGCTTACTAAAATACAGATTGCTGAGCTCCATACCTGGAGTTTCTGGTTCAGTAGCTATAGGATAGGAACCAAGAACTTGCATTTCTAACAAGTTCTCAGTGAAGCTGATGACAAGGACCACACTTTGCTTCTACGGACCATGAAATTCACTTAACTCAATATGGTTTCCACTAATGAGATCTCATTCTCTTGCATCTATGGTGTTCTCTCTGGGGGCTGGAAAATGGCCCCTAGACTGTTATAACGACTTCTACTCATGACATGCCTGGTGATACATTTTCTGTCCTATGTCATTCTACACAGCTAAGTGAACCTGGTGCCAAGTTGTGGCCTACTGGGTGCTGGGAGTACGAATTTTAAGCCAAATCTAAGATCACAGCTACTATCATGCAGACTGGGCGTTATACTACTTCACCTACTTTTGCAGAAATTATCTAAGATATTTCTATTATAACACAAAGATAACAACACATGATGCAAAAGAAACAATGGAGTTAAAAATCATCTAACCTGACTTAAATTAGAAGGTTGAATATCAATAAGTCTTGGTGAAAGAAGGCCAGCCACAAGACAGCGATTATAACCATCAGGAATGACTTCATTGAGAGATGGTCCTGATTTCTTTAAAAAAGTCAAAGTCTGTAACAGATCAATTAAAGATATCCATCAGTAACTCAGTTCGAACAACCAAATTTAATAATGCTTAATAAACTCACTATCTTACTTTACACTTAACATTTTGAATAAAACTAAAAACACTGAAATGGAAACTGGGGAAAACTACACTTTTGTACTTCTTGTAAGGAAGTGGGTTTATAGGTTCTTGAGCTAAACCAATGTTTGCTAGTTATAAATAATACTTCTTATACGAGTATTATCTAGAGTATAAGGTAGCTTATGTTTTTATGAAAGGTATATGACCTTCTCTAAAGCTGACAGACTTGGTGACAGATCTTAATGAACTTGACAGACAGAGACAGATACACATACACACACCCCGCCCCCCCCGCAGTTTATCCCTCTTGGTCTAATATAAAAGAGATGTGATGTGAAGTATGAATATGGCATTCATCTACATCTAGCTGATTATCAATTAAAAGGTTTGTCATTTCGTGTTTTCCTGGAAAAGTATTTCTCAACATATAATCATCACCCACTCTATGCCAGGCACTAGTACCACTGTGCTAGGTACCTTCTTTGCATTACTTCATTTATTCATAAGCTTTCTGAGAAGAGGAGAATTAAGAGGAAGGATAAAAACGGATGTGGTAAGGCACTGACCTACTTTGCTCTTTTCCTTGGAGTTCAAGTAGCTAACTAACATCCCTAGAAAGCTGTGAAAAACATCCCAATTCCTATTAATCTAGCGGAAGCTACCATTTTAGCTGAAACAATAGCTTACATAATTACACTAAATCAAGTTTAAATCCATGGTTTGACTTGAGTTCAATAAGAAACACTATTCATATTATCAGTCGTTACCTACCTCCTTCTGAAAGCCAGTACAAGTTATATGAACAACTCCTGAATTTAACAAACAAGTGGCATCTAAAATAAAAATTAAAAAAAAAGATTTAATAAAATCCACTTACATGTTATATTTGAAATGGCATTAATACAAAATTTATTTTAACAATAGACTGCTAGGCAAGGTACCAATTATTACATATAATACATTTAAAAATAATTTTCTAGGTATTTCTATTCTAATAAGATACCAAACCTGATCACAAATGCACTAAATGTGAAATATTTAATCTTTCCTGGAAAATTCAAAATAGTGATAATTTCTTCATAAAACATCTGTATTAAATTTCTCACGTATATATATCAAATTAATTTCCTAAGTTATCCACATATTAACTGACAATGAGATAAGAACAGGTAACACTATATTCATATACACATATACTACACATCAATACACACATGCACATAATCTCTTGCATGTTATTTTTCACAAAAAGTAATGTTAAGGAAATACATACCAAAATTATAAGTACTTGGGTTAAAAAACTGCTCAGGAGGTGGATATGAAGGAGGAATTCCTCGACTTAAACTTGTTTCATGTACTAATACATCCAAGATGTAATGTGGAGAAGTTGTATTTACAACAGGATCCAGTGACCACAATGCAAAATAAGAGCAATTAGGCAGATATTCTCCGGATCTAAAAGAAAATTTTACAAAGTTAAGTCACTGAACTGCTACCCATACAGATACAAATAGAGGGGAAAGAGAGAGAGAGAGAGAAAGAGAGTGAAAAGAATACATCATACCTTAATGAATCAGGCATTTGTGCATGATACCAACGATTTATGTCAAAAAGCCCCAAATATACAGAAGGCTTTCCTTGTCCATATATATTCACTTGCCAGGTAAAGACTGAAACACTGGTGTCAGGTGACTGAACTAAAGAAAAAAGATTTTAAAAACAGAATAATCGCAAAGTAAAATCCCCTAAATAAAATTGTAGCAAGATTTTCTCATGAATTCATATTTATCAAAACACATTTCTATCATTTATAAGAAGAGATTCATTCACTTGTATCTTGGCTATTCTATTTCAACAAGATCTCATTAAAAAGCACTCATCAGAAAAGTTACATCCTGGTTCGTTTTCAGTTACCATTTTGGCAATTTTGAGGTACTGGAAGGAGCAAATGATTTAAATGAATTTAAATGATTTAAATGAATATTCTCCCAAGAATGGTTCATAGCTAGTACCAGAAAACATCAATACTTAAAACGGATGTCTTTATGCCTTAGGGCTCAATTCTTTAGAGGACTATGGTTGAGAAAGACTGACCTAGCGATAGATGGTAAAGGGGCAAAAAAAGACAAGAACCTGGGTAGTGGGTATGGTATTGACAGGAACAAAGTAGAAGACATCGATAGAAGGAAAGAGGGAAGTAACAATAGGAGACACAACAAATGGGAAATATAAAAAGGAAGATGCAAGTGGGGAATAAGAATAGAGTTTGAGTGAAAACTGGACCACTAACACAGGTATGAGGACAAGGACAGAAACATCGCTGGCGTTAATGAGCTAACCATGAGAATGAATCCTGGTAAGAGCACAAACACAACCAAGGCTCCCGGGAGCATTCCCAGAACTGAATGAACCTATCACACTAGCACATCTGATCCTCACTCCTACCTGTTGCAAAAGATATAACTGCGTTATGTCACTCACAGATGGGGAAACAGAGGCTCAGAAATGTTAACTAATTTGTCAAAGGTCATTACTAGTGACAGAGCTGGGATTTGAATTGATGTTGGATTCTTACTATGCCAGGATGTTTACCAGGAAGAGGGGATCATACTAACGGAGACAGAGAAATAATTCAAGGGAACCAAGGCATGTGTGCCACGTGTCTCAAAAAATACAGAGAAACATTCAGAGACTAGTCAAAACGAGATAACTATTTTTGTCTGTTTTAAGAGCTGGATTAAAATACAAGGATCCCTTATTTCCTTAACCTGTTCAATTTTGAGTTCTATATAGCAATCTGAAGAACAAGAAATCCCCATATCTCGTACAGACGCGGATAAATTCCATATTCCGTATTTCAATTTTTTAACTGCCAGGAGTGTGAACTCTAGAAACCAATACCAGTCATAAATCTTAAATCAAACATTCACATGATATGAGTACTCTTAACGAACCTTCATTTATGCCTTCCTCCTTGTCGCCATAAGACCGAAATTTCTCTATACTCTGGCATCCCAACAGTTTGGTATTACTAGTCTGTCCCCTCAAAGGAAACATGCCATCTGTGAGGTCCAGTGTGTATCTTTCTTCACAGTACTCTAACCCCTGAAACATAAAGTGTACAAAAATCTTTACCTTAATAGGATTCTAAGCAAAAAGTCATTCTAAAATTAAATGTTCTCTAAATTTAAAGATTTTTCACACAATACAAAGAAAACCAAAAAAGTTAAACCCTAAAGAGAATGTATCACTGAAAAGGGCTCTACAGTTTTACACAGCATAAAGTAAATAAAAGACTAGACTTAGTATCTCAAAAATATTACTAACAAATCTTCTAAAGCTGATATCATACATGGGAACCTTCATGTCCTACCGGTTGGAGTATAAACTGGACTAACCATCAAAATTATATCTCTCTCTCTCTGCCAGCAAACCTACTCCTGTGTGCTCAATGAAATTCTAGCTCTAGAATAGTTCTTAAATTATTTTTGCTCATCCATCCCTTCAAGAATCTGACAAAAGATAGGAAAACTTTCCCCACAAAAAGGCATAATCATAAAAATGCCACACATAATTCAGGGGACTCATGGATTCCCATCCCTATAACCTCAAACACTAGGTTAAGAACGTCTGTTCCAGAAAATGGAATCTGAGGGTTCATCAAATATAGCTATTAACAGCAGCACCCCATTATTTCCTCAAGAATTCAGCCAGAAAAATAATAATCTGAAAGGCTAGATGCATTTACCCTCTTTTACAATTAATTTTAAGTGGGAAGACTGTTTTATAAAGTCACCCCATGGTTTACTGCTTGATATGTTACAGCAACAAAGTGGGTTTATTTTTCCTGGGTACCAAAATTAGGCCACAAGCTTCAGTGCTGTCCAATCCCCTCATTTTAGAGGAAAGTGATACTGGGGAAGTTAATAGTGCTGCCTTTATAAAACAGCTAGTCTCCTAATCCCTAACCTAGTACTTTTTCCATTATATTATGAATACAGTATTAACTTGAACATAAGAATTACTTTTCAATATCTTAGTATCTTAAAACAGAGATTAAAATAAGCAATGAACAAAATGGTAATAAACTGTATTATCATTACCATTTACCTCATATAAGATTTGTCCCGATGCCAAACATGTTCTATCAGCAAAAGCCAGCTGAAGCAGATGCAAACTCAAAACATCCCCTTCACTGAAAGAAGCAGAAATTAGCTGAGGAGAAACACTAAATATCATATTAAAACATTAAGCATCTCTTCCTGTCCAAATACATTTAGTATGCATACAATATTGAGTGCATGTGACAAAACTAAGCTCAGTTTAAGAATTCAGTTTCGTTTGGCTGTTTTCACAAAATGCAATCCTTTGAAACAAAAACTGATTTTTAATTTTTTATTGATTTTAATTAACTTAAGCTGATATTGTCTGCATACATTAGGTAATACCTTATGTAGCAGAGACTATAACTGTTTGCCGAGTATTCCTTTTCCCCTTCTTCAATAGGTATGCTTTAATTAGGCACATGGCTGCCTAAAATATACAACATTTCCCAGCTTCCTTTGCAGCTAGGTGTCATGGGCCCAATTGCTGGCAAACAGAATATAAACAGAATTATCCCATGGCAACTACAGGAAACGGTCCTTAAAGTTTTTTGCTTTGCTCCTTGTTCTTTGCTCATTCTTCTGGTCTCTTCCTCTAAAATGTGAGGGTTCTACCTAAAATGAAGATGTTGCCATGTACCATGAAGATGAGGAGGTTACGACAGGAATATAAAACAAAAATACCGAACCAACGCTGTACTACTCAAGTATAGAATGCAGTAAGCATTAAGAGCAGATTTCAAAGCCACATTGTCTGAATTTGAATTCTTATTCTTACTAGCTACTCTTTAAGACATTTCTTTTACTTGGCTTCCAGGATGCCAACACTCTCCTAATGTTCCTCATACTTCACTATCCTTAGTCCTTGACTGACTGTTCTACCCTCTTGATCTCAATCTCCAATTATGTCTAAGTATAGGTTTTCAAGGCTCAGTTCCCTGCCCTGTTTTTTTCTCTAGTTAGTCTCATTCTCGCTGAGGCCAGTATTTTTCAATTTTGATTGCTTCTTATTTAAATCACCAGAAGAGCTTTGAAAATCTAGTAATGCTTAGGCCCTACCACCAGAAACTGATTTAATTGGCCTAGGGTAGCCAGGCCAAACTTAAACACCTACCGTATCCTGACCTACGCAGGCCTACATAAACTTTCTGGCTTCTTTTCTGACTACTCTGCATTGTACCCTTGTTGGCCTTGCTTTTCCTTGAACATTTTAATTAAGGCCTTTGCATTCTTTGTCCCAGATCTCATGGCTCTCCCCAAAACCTGCCCTGTCCAACTTCATTCAAATCTCAACTTACTATCTAAAATATTAAGTTCCCTACTATGCCACATTCTGTATATCCTTTCCCAGCTTTATTCCTCTGTTATCACTATTTGAAATTATATTAGATATATATTCTAGTATATTTATTTACTATCTGTCTTCCTAACTAATATAAAATCTAGAACAGAAATCTCTTATGCATTGCTACAGTCTATAGAACAGTTAGTTACTAGCACAGGTAAATGCAGAATAATTGCCAAATGAACATATGGACACAAAGCAAAGGCAGCCTCTAAATGACCACATTTTAAACAGGATAAACTGCACACAACCAACACTGAAGGGAATAGCAGTGAGTTTTTTCATCCACTTTTCCATTATTATAAAACCAAATGTGGTTTTAATTTTAACTGATGAGCACTATGGCAACAATTTAAGAACTATACCCATGTAATTTTGTAGTGGCATAGTCGCTCTACAGTGATTCTTTTTCCCAAACAATTGTTCTGATGGGGGTGGGGGAAAAGACCATATCACCTGTCTTTCTGATTAAGACTTACAATCAAATTTATATAATTTTAATCTACTTATAATAATAAAATGCTGGGAGATTCAATAAACGGGGGATGGAAGAAGAGACTGTTACACTACACACCTTTGTAAAGTAAGAGATTAATTTAAGAATGATTTAAAACAGGATTCCTGATGTGCAGATGTATTACATATATATGTGAATATGTATTATTTATATACATATGTAAACAAATGTGAATAATCTTGTATACAATTTACGGGAGCTCACAGACTGCCCTATGTCAGGAATCCTGCTTTAAATCATTACATACAAACACATACCAGTATGTATTATAGCCTTCATCAGATTCTCAGAGAGGTGCCTAACCTACCAATTTAAGCGTCCTTACCAAAGAGTAGAAGTCTACGAAAATACCATTGGCAAAAAGTATCTCACATCAATACAGCAATGCAATGCAAATTATTTAGGAATAATCTAAATTAAAAATTAAACTTGTCCTATTAAGAGAATATTTAGAGTCCTAGAAAGCAGCTTAAAAATCATTACAGAATTGTTCCCGTGTGTATGTTTTGTGGATAATAAAGGTAACTAAATACAGGGCCTCACTATAAGAAAAACAGAAAACTATTCTGCCCATATTTTATTTTTCTTTTTTAAAAGATTTTTATTAAAATACAGCTAATATACAATATTATATTAGTTTCAGGTGTACACAATAGCTATTCAACATTTATATATCTAAAAGTGATCACCATAAGTTCATCAACCATCTGACACTGTACCACACTACCACAATATTACTGACTATATTCTCCATGCTGATTACATCCCCATGACTTATTTGTTTTATACCTGGAAATTTGAACCTCTTATTCCCCTTTATCTTTTTCCCTGCTTTAATTTTTCAATTACAGTTGACATTCAATATATTTTATATTAATTTCAGGTGTACAGCATAGTGGTCAGACATTTCTATAATTTAAGAAGTGACCTCCCTGACTAGTTTGGCACCTACCTGGCAACTGTACAGTTATTACCATATTATTGACTATACGCTTTACTTTGCTATTTTGTAACTACCCCATGACTATTCTGTAACTACCAATTTGTACTTAATCCCTTCATCTTTTTCACCCTGTCCTCAACCTGGGTCTATTACCCTGATAGATCTACTACCCATCTGACACCATACTTAATTATTACAATATTATTGACTATATTCCTTATGCTATGCCCTATGTCCCCAAGACTACTGTATAACAACCAATTTGCTTCCACTTTTTCACGTACCCCCAACCTCCCTCCCATCTGGCAACCATAAAAATGTTCTCTGTTATCTGTGAGTTTATTTCTGTTTTGTTTATTTTGTTCTTTAGATTCCACATATAAGTGAAATCACACGGCATCTATCTTTTTCTGTCTGACATACTCTACTCAGCACAATACTCTCCAGGTCCCATCCATGCCACCGCAGATGGCAAGAACCCATCCCCTTCCATGGCCGAGCAGTATTCCACTATATATAGTATGTACCACTATATATAGTATGTACCACATTATCTTTACCCATTCCTTCATCGTTGGACACCCAGGCTGCCTCCACATCTTGGCCATTGTAAATAATGTGGCAATGAACATATGGATGCCCATGTCCCCATGGAGTAGGGTTTTGGATTTCTTCTGATAAATACTCAGAAGTGGGATTACTGGGTCCTTGTTTGTTTCTTGTAATAGCCTTTGTTTTAAACTACCCGGGGTGCCAAAAAAATGTATACACATTTTAAGAGATGTCATCTATTTATTACTTAGTAGTTCATCATAATCAGAAGTGTCTGGACGCTGATGGTAACCACTTTGAGCATCTCTGTAATTGCAGAAGTCAAATGTGGCTTGTATCATCTTTTGTTATCAGTACATATTGAGTACTATAGTTATTTATTTACTTATATCGGGGAATGGTGTTTTTTTCCAGGACCCGTCAGCTCCAAGTCGAGTAGTTGTTTTCAATCTAGTTGTGGAGGGTGCAGCTCAGCAGCCCGTGTGGGGATCGAACTGAGCTAACTGGCCACCCCTTGAGTATTATAATTTTAATACAGTTTTGTCCTTGCTTAAAATGTGTATACATTTTTTGGCATCCTCTGTATTTTGTCTGGTATAAGCATTGCTACCCAAGCTTTTTTCTTTTTCATGAAGTATCTTCTTGCATCCCATTAGTTTCAATCTGTGTGTGCCTTTTGATCTGAAGTCTCTTGTAGGCAGTACATATAAGGGTCTTGTTTTCTTATTCATTTAGCCACCCTATCTTTTGATCAGAGCATTTAATCCATTTAAAGTAATTGTTGATAGACATGTAGTTATTGCCATTTTATTATTATTCATATTTTTTATCTTTTGTTTCATCTTACAGAAGTCCCTCTAACATTCCTTGTAATACTGTTTGGGTGGTGATGAACTCCTTCAGCGTTTTCTTGTCTGAGAAGCTCTTTATCTTTCCTTTGATTCCAAATGATAGCTTTGCTGGGTAGAGGAATCTTGGTTGTAGGTCCTTCCTTTTCATTGCTTTGACTATTTCCTGCCAATCCCTTCTGGCCTGCAAAATTTCTGTTGAGAAATCAGCTGGCAGTCTTATGGGAGCTCCCTTGTAGGTAACCAACTGCTTTTCTCTTGCTACTTTTAAGACATGATATGTCTTGGTGTGGGCCTCTTTAGGCTCATCCTGTTTGGGATTCTGTACTTCCTGGGCTTGTATATCTATTCCTTCACCAGGTTAGGGAAGTTTCTGTCATTATTTCTTCAAATAGGTTTTCAATTCCTTGCTCTCTCTTCTCCATCTGGTACCCCTATGATGCAAATGTTGGTACACTTGATGTTGTCCCAGAGGCCCCTTAAACTGTCCTCAATTTTTTGGATTTTTTTCTTTTTGCTGTTCTGATTGGGTGTTTTCTGTTACCTCATCTTTTAAATCACTGATTCGATCCTCAGCTTCATCTAATCTACTACTATTGATTCCCTCTAACGTATTGTTCATTTCAATTATTCTTTATTTCTGACTGGTTCTTTTTTTATGTTTTCTATCTTCGTTTTTGTACCTCTCTGTTGAAGTTCTCCCTGAGATCATTGAGCATCCTTGTAAGCAGTGTTCTGAACTCTGCATCTGGTAGACTGCTTGTCTCCATTTTATTTAGTTTTGTTTTGTTTTGTTTTTTCCTGAAGCTTTGTTCTGTTCTTTCATTTGGGACATAGCTCATTTTGGCTGCCTCCTTGTGTTTGCTTCTATGTATTAGGTAGAGAGCTGCTATGTCTCCTGGTCTTTTAATAGAGTGGCCTTATGTAGTAGGTGTCCTGTGGGGCTCCGTGGTACCGTCTCCCTGGTCACCTGAGCCAAATGTTCCAGCTGTGTCCATTGTGTAGATTGTGTGTGTTCATGTGTTGTAGGTGAGTCTTGGTTGCTGTCTGCATGTTAATGGGAGGGATTGATCCTCAGGCTGACTGGTTATGAGGACTAGCGGTGACTACAGTGGGGGAACTGTTGTATAGGGGCTGACCCTATAGAGCAGGACTTGCTTTAGCAGGGCCCTGGTGCCTACCCAATCTGCCCTTTGGGTGTGTCCTCCTTGGAGGGGGCTGGGAGACGCTCCAGCTCAGCCTGAAGCTGGCCACTAGGAGTGACAGCCCCAGGGCCTCCTGGGAGGAACCCACCACAGGCCAAATTCAGCTGTAGCCTGTGCCCTGCCCGGGGCCATCTGGCATAAGCTTCAAAGCAACCCATAGATGGCTGCCACCTGTGTTGGGCTTGGAGGTGCCTGAAAAAACCAAGCCGTGAACTGAGACTGGCTGTCACTAGTGCTGGGTTGAGGCCTGCTCAGCCAGAGGTATAAGACACGCCAAAGCCAGATGCTGCTTGTTTGGTTTTATGAACCTTTGAGATTTTAGGAAAGTCTGACACATGACCCAAGACCGGCCATTCATTTGGAAAAGCTACTGGAAGTAGCTTGGGTGGGCCTGAAAGCTGGGTGGGCGGGGTCTCAGGGAATCACCAGGATGGGCCAAAGGAATGGTGTTAACCAGGTTGATGGAGACTCAGCTATGGTGACCACCTACATCTGCAGGCCAGGAAGGGGGAGGGCTCAACAAAGGAACAATGGCTTCTACCAGCTCCTCCTTATGGGAGGAAAGCTGCCCCTCCAGCCTTCGCCCTGAAGCCAGACAATTCAATTCCTCCCCATATGTCCCTGGCGCCTTTTCGAACTGCTGCCTCAGCTCTCAGAGCAAGTGAGTCCATCAGTGAGTGAGTTTGTGTGTGGGCCCTTTAAGGGGAGTGCCTGGGATTACAGCCGCCCTGTTCTCACTCAGCCACAATCTCTGCTGGTTTTCAGAGCCTAAAGTTATGGGGAACTTTTCTCCCAGGCACTGGAACCCTGGGCTGGGGAGCCTAGTGTGGGGCTGGGACCCCTCGCTCCTCTTGGAGGGACCTCCACAGCCGAAATATCCCTCCTGATTTTTAATGGTCACACACAAGTGTCAGACCAGTCTATTTTGCGTCTCTGCCCTTCCTACTAGTCTCCAGGTGGCTTCTTCTTATGTCCTTAATTGTAGGGCTTCAACTCAGCTAGACTTCAGGCGATTCTCAGTGATGGTTGTTCTGTAGTTTACTTGTAATTTTGATGTGGCCACGAGAGGAGGTAAACACAGCATTTACCTACTCTGCCATCTTGATCGGCAATCTGCCCATTTTAAACTGTGATTCATTTGTGCTTAGAACACATACATAACTTTGAAAACTACTTTAAAAACAAATTAAAAAAGGGAAGAGTATGTAGTTCACAATGATTTTAGAACAAATTCAGGAGCAGAGAAAGTTCAGATAGCTTCAAGATTATAAGGGCAGAGTGAGCATCACTTATAAAATATTTTTTAAAAGAGAACCCCTCTAGACTTTAGAAAAAGAAAAAAAATATCCACACAAAGAATAAACTTATAGAATTTATCATCCCAAGAGACAGCATTGGAGGGAAAAATAAGTGGAATACAAAAATTGTTTAGCTAAAAATGCCCCGTCATTCCATACCACACACAGCCTTCACAAGGCACATTCCTCAATGCTGCTGGCCCACATTACACTCAAATGGATGGAAATACAGATTTGACTCAATGAGGGGTATCCCAATAGCTATCTCTATATTTTCATTTCAATTTTCCCCTAAGATTTACAAATTTCAAAAGTGGCACATCATTTTTGTTTATTGATTTACTACAGTGTAAGGTAAGACAAAGCTTCCAAGTGGGAATGCCTAACACAAAAACCCAAACTGACCAAATTTAAGGTACTTAAAATCTACGGTAGGATGGGACTTGGGAAGAGGAAGTACTGGGAGCAATGAGTTATCAAGATCATGGCATTTATAGCACAAACTTAACTATTTCATTGATCATCAAAGAAACAACTAAATACCTCAGAAAAATAAGAGAAAAATCTATTGTTCTAGCACTGGAAATGAACACGTTTAATCAGTTAGAAACTAAATTGAAAAGAGAGATTTCTCACTAGTTGTAGTTGGAATAAAATTAGAGGTTATGACACAGGAAAAATTAACCAAATTAATCCCAAAAATATACTGCCAAAGGCAAGTAGAAGGACTAAAAAGCAAAGTAGGGATGAATCAAAATAAAAGAGGCATATAAAACAAGTAGAAAAAAAGGAATGAGTTAAAAAAGAGAAAAGATTTTCTTATAAGAGAACACAGAAGATCATAAAATTGCCTAAGGTAATAAGTGGTTGCCTACTCATCTGTATTGGCTTACTCTTTGAAATAACTTTAAACGAGTCGAGCAAGCACAATTTCTTCTCACTGATATCTCAGAATTACTCAAAACATGTAGAAACAATCATTTAACTTTTAAATCATTTCAACTACCACTAATTCACTAAAGTATGTTGCTTTCACTAAAAAAGACAACATAGTACAAAGCTTTCCAACAGAAATGAACTGCTGTTCCATTTTTGACAAATACTTTTAAAAACATGTATCATACTTACCTATCTTGTGTAGACTGAACAGCCCACAAATAACAGCAATTACGAGGATCATTTTCAGGTTCTTGAAAAGTAACAGCATATACAGGAACTCTTCCACCTTCCAGTTGGGTGAAGTATCTACAACAGGCACAAAAATTAGTACACTTTACACTTTTAAGTTAAAACTTCATGAAAAAGGAAGAAGGTGCATCAATGTAAGAATCTGAGTTACAGCAACTACTATCCACACAATAGATTTATCTTAAAAAATACACAGGGTACAAGATACAAAACATCAAGACAATAGGCATGGCACCCATCCCCTGGGAGTAAGTGGGAAGGGTTAAAATAATGAATGTACAAGTATATACGTATGTGTGAACTAGTCCTTCCAGTCATGTAAATGTACGCCACTCTGTACTGCTCCCCAGTAAGAGGTACCCTACAGATAAACTAATGCCACAACACTCTATTTCGGCTGCTTAGGTTTTAGAGTCAGTTTCCTCATTACCACGACAGAATGATTTAGAATCCAAAGAGTTCCCATAAATCTCTTAAAAAGCATGATTAGCCAAAAGATGATAGTGCTGGGGGAAAAAACACTACAGAAGCCAGATTTTCCAGGCACCTCCTTAGGAGGAATTCAAAAACAAGAACATGTAAAAGGGTATCAGCAAAGACAGTTGAGATGGTTCCCATAGGGAGCTTACTAAGGAATAACACTGGCCCTTCATCACTGGTATTTTGCAGCAAAATTTGACTTTGAGAAACTGCAAGGATAGTCAGTGTTTACTAAGGGGCTTGTAATACTCCATTATCGAACAAACCAACAGTAAGAAAGGGCCTGGTTTGAGATGAGGGAATCTTGTTATTTTCCATGTCTCTTTTCCCTTCACTTCAAACTTGGCAGACACATGATTAAACTCAAACAAGTATGCACCAATTTGTTGGTGAGACTGAGCAGAAAGTTGGAAGAGTGACTATTTTGTTGACTCATTTGCAAGATAAATCACTGAAGATAAAAGTCTAATATGCCTTGGAAAAATAAAGAACTATGAAATTGACAACTTAAAAGAGACAAATAGGTGTCTACTTAAGTCTTCTTAATAGAGATTAAATTAAAAATCTAGGATGCCTGTTTGCTACCTCCCTCAAAAAAGGGGTTCCTCCCTCAATACAGGGTTAATTCCTCAGCAATTTTAACACCATAATATTAATAAAAAATACCAATGTAATTATATTTGGGGGAAGGTTTTCACAGCATAAAAACTTTAAAACAGTATTTTATAACTTTGAGTTTTTAAAAAACCCTTTATTTTTCTGTCAACTGAGAACTACTGCTTTATACATATTTACACATATAGTTATGAGGAAAAGTATTTCTGAAAGAATTCATACTATACAAATATACAGTTTATCTTTATAGAGTCATGCTTTACTAGCAAACTGAACACAGTAACTGAAATGCCTTTTAAAAATACACTGAATCAACCTAAATTCATGTGTTGTCATTCCTTTATTATATCAAGTCATGATTTAATGTGATAAAAATTACTCATAATCACTTATTCAATCATTAATCTATCCTACCCTTTTCTCAAGCTAATTTTAAAATATTAATAACTGAGTACAGGTTATATTTAGACAGAAACTATCAGTACTCAAATAAGTGAAAAAAGTCATACTTACTCTCTTTTCATGCTTTTCATATTCCACAGTGCTAAACAGCCATCAGAAAAACCTACAGCAAGCTGATTTGTCCTATTTATGTAACTAAGGGTCGAAATGGCTATTCCCGATGGGCTTATTAATTGGAAACACAGATGGCGTCCTTTTTGCATCACCCTTTCTCTGATGTGTGGTACTTCAGCTGGGATGCCAGTGATGACTTCAAGGTCTTTAAAAAAAAGTGGGGGGAGGTAATTAACAAACTATGAAGCACATAAAAGCAAATGTATCCCCCATTATTCAAGCCATAACTGAAGACTACTGGGGGTCAATCAAAGAAAGAAGATTAGTGATTAAGTATGCTGAACTATAAAAATAGCAACCCTTATCTACCTAAATGCTTAAGTTTCAAAATACATTATGTAATTTTTAAAAAATCTCACAGTATATATCAAATATCTAAAGTAGACTTTTAATTTTAATTTTTTTTAAAGCAGTCTTTTAAAAAGGACTGAAACAATCATAAATAAAGCTGATGATTTCTTCATTCAAATTTAGAATTAACAATCTCAATGTTCCCCTTGGAGAAATGGCTGGTTTCAAGTCTGAGACAGAAAACATGTAAGATGAGCCCAGCACATCTTCTGTCAGAACTCTAGGAAACTGTCAAAGTCTAAAAGGGACTGGTCAGATTACACAAAGGAGCTCTTATTAGCAAAACCAGAACATTTTAAGTATCAAAAAACAATAATGAAAATAAGTGAATAACACACATTAACTACATAAAACCTCTAAAGCAAAAAGATGCTTTAGAGACAATCACAGCAATTTGATTATTGAACTATACCAAGGAACTAGTATTAATGTTAGAAGTGGTAATGGCATCATGATTATGTGGTAAAATAGCCATTATTTGCTTTAAATTAACGAAGAAGAAAAGAGGGAAAGGGGGAAAAAGAAAATAGATGCACATAAGGTAAAATGTGAAAATTGAATTTAGGTGATGGGTATACGAGAATTCTTATATTCATTTATCTATTTGAAGATGTCAAAACTCTTTAATAAAAAAGAAAAATGGTCAGGCGTATATTGATACAACACTGTGAAAGGATAGATTCCCTCAATGCTATTATAAAGGGTGGGAAAAACCGTATCACAATGTATCTGACAAGTTATCTTTCTGCTTCTGATTATTTTTTCAGAAAATAGCAAGTGATTAAATTCTGCCAAAATGAACAGTTCATACAATGGAATATTGTCAACTTATTCATGTGGCAGGATGTATAAGAAATACAATTAAGTTTGGAAAAATTGCAAAACAGTATTTATAGTATGATAAATGTTAGAAACTTCATTTTCTATGTTATTTGTATTTCAATGAAGTCTAAATAGTCATAATCACAAATTACTTTTGTAAACAAAAAAATTAATTTTGCATTGAGCCCCAAAACTCAGTTTTTTGTGTGCTCTAAAATTCAACGGCTTCATAATTTTCAAAATTGAGAAATGGTTCTGATCTCTAATCACAATCCAGAGTTTCATTATAAAATTATCCTTGTGCTAAATTAAACTGATTGTTGGCTTTTGAAATAAAGGATGTTTTAACTTTATTATTTTGATCTGAAGTTTTAATTATGAATACAAGCATTTTGATTAGCCTTACACCTATAATGATATCATCTACAAAACAGTATGCAACAAAACTTTAAGACTATTTAATTCCTTTATCAATTTTCTATAAAGAGCAATTAAATCATTTCTAAAATGCTACAAATTCATTTTTAGTAATAGTTATTTTTGCTAATCAATTCTCTTTACTTAAACTTTACCCAGGATCTTATTAATCAGATCTTTAAACATATAAAAATTTAAGGTGTAGTTTTTTATTACTGTGAGGATTTTTTTTTTTCTTAAGTGCAGGTGTGGCCATTATTTCCACCAAATCAAATTTTCTTGGGTCTTATTTTGCAGATTTAAATTGAATTCAGATGATTTGGTTCCTCAATTTCTGGTCAAATATAATGTTCATCATTGTAGCTTTAATCAGTTTTATTACTTACTGATGATTTACATTAGTTATGCTCATAAATTGGGATAAAATACTGATCACTTATATCTATTTCTTAGTTGATCCATAAGTGAGCAGATCTGCAATATTACAGCACTGCTTTAAAAATCAAGAAGGTCCTCAAAATGAAATGGTTCTTTCCTGAAACTTTATAAGTAAAACACACATTTAAAAAAAAAAGTTTTTAAATTAGCTCTCCTCCCTACATAAACCAATCAAATGAGTCCCATAAATTAAAAAAACAAAACAAAACTTAAAGCACTTGATAAAGAGTAAATTTATAAATATGAGCATTAGTATTAAATGGGAAAAATTGTCTCTCTTCCCTTTTTATGAATTTGAGTAGCATTAGATCTATTTTGGAATGCTATTTTGTGAGAGAAAACTTTCAATTACTCTGTTATTTCCTAATAAATTACTTTATTTCTGTCTTGGTTTTACCATAGGAACATAAACAGCAAGCCAAAACATTAGGGTAGATTCTATGCAGATGGGTAATTTTATACTGTCAGATAACGATCAAGGATTTATATCTTTAGCCCTTCTTCTGGCACTAGTAGATACTATGCAAATGTGTATCTGAAAACAAAAAAAATCAATATCCCAATCTCTTTCAAGACCTACTTTAGTATATGAACAGTTAATAGACTAACATGCTAAAAGTATCCACAGTGCCCAAAATAATAAAACAATAGGTCCAAACAATAAAAGAACAAAAAACCAGAAAGATGTTTCTATATAAAATTTTTGGACCATTTTTAAAAACCAATCCCTTGCATCAGAATACTGAGGTGCTCAATTTTGGGTTTCAAGCAAAGAATTACTAATTACCTGATGCCTCTACTTCATTCTGACTGCATGACAAGTCATCCAGACACAGGTCAATAAGAAGGATCTGTCCAATATCAGTTACCACAGCTGCCACACCAAAAAGCCATCGCAGACTTGGGTGTAAATGCTGAGTGTTTGCACTGGCTCCTCCATGATTAATTATAGGTTCAACGGCTGTTACCTAGAAAATAGAATATATGACTGGTTTCTTATATAAAACGAGAAAATATAATTAATTAAAAGCATATATTTTGAGGTTTAAGCAGGTTATTAGGTATAACAGATTTAAACATTTTCTAATATAAACCCTAAATCTGCATTTGGCACTTGTAAATCTGAATAACATAATAAAAATCTTCCAATAATAGGAATTACACCATTATTTCAATATATAAAAAATCATGCCATTGGAATAGTAAGTGATGTTTTCTAAGAGTTTAATACAAGCCAGGCATTGTGCTAATTGGTTCATTTAATGTTCACAATAACCTTTTGATACTAGACTGTATGTAATTATTCTTGTTTAAAGATGAAACAAATATAAACAAAAAAAAATAAAAAATAAAGACAACAAAAAATAAAGATGAAACACCCAGAGGCTTAGAAAGTTTAGCTGAATTATTCAAGTCACACACTCATTAAATACAAAACTCAAACCTAGATTTTTCTCACTTTTAAGCTCTTAACCAGCTATTCTAGGATTATATGGCCTTTTCTCGTAAGAAACAGTAAAAATAAATCATTCCAGAAAAATTTATTATTTACTCTTAAAAAAAGAGGCCTTTTTATGCCTTACAGCCTTAAGAAGTCTAACATTCTTTAAAAGGGCTATATTATAATGGACTTCACACAAAGCTTTAGCAGTGAATGGATCACTGACATTTAACAAGGATTGAAATTAGTTAAAGAAAATCATACTGTAGCTACATTATAGAGTTATCCTTTCCCCCTTCATCTGAGTCAAATTTTAAATGTCTGTACCTAATAGTCCATATATTTTATTCTTAGCTATCTTTTGTTTCCTATTTACAAAAATTAAGTATGATATCTAAGTATTTGGTGATTTCTACTACTACTGATAAATGTCCTAAAAAAGAAAAGAGGAAATTTATTATCAATGGTTTGTTTACACATTAATATAAGATTAAAGTTTGTTTCAGGCTATAATTTATTATTATAGACAAAAGCCTGGCTCTTCTATATTTCATTAGTACACAAAACATTCCATAGTGATTTTAATTCTGAAACGTGTAATTTCAGATTGTTTTCCTTTTCTAAATTATAGTAATAATGTCTACAAATAATAAAACATATTCTCTTTAATTTCCTCAGTGAGGGGTAATGAATCTGTCACAGCTTACATTCCTCATACAAACACTATATGAAGTAAATGATAACGCTACTTTAATTTTAAAATAAGACAGTTAAAAGCAAACAAGTTTAAGAGGGGATATTGTGTCTTAGCCAAAAACCAACTAGTTGACTGACTGAACTCCTTTTAAAATCATCCATCACTACTCTCCCAATCTTTTTCTTCTTCTATAGTCCTTCTTCCATCCATCTTCTTCTATATTCCCCCAGCCATCCACCCAGAACTTACATAAGTTCCTTCTCAAGTACTCCTACCTAAATGATCAACAAGTCCTGTCCATGGTACCTCCTGAATATATATTGAAGCTGTCCCATTCGCTGTTTCTACTGTCATTTCCTTGGTTTAGATCATCATTATTTACCTTACTACCCCAATCTAGCTTTTTACACTCTGCTTTAAACCTAAAGTGACTTCACCACACAATTCAGGAGGTCTTTAATCGCAAACAAGGCCATTTACAATCTCAGTCCTCACCATTTCTGACTCCCACTTCCTATTTCCCCTCTCCCCCAGCTGTTCTAAACAAGCCTAGTTTTCCAAATGTTCCATACAGTGTTAACTTTTTACATGCTGGTCCCTTTGCCCTGAAATATACAACCTTTTTGAGTAGAAATTTTCCAGGTATCTGCCAAATCAAAATGCTTCAACTTATGAAAGTACTTATTACATTTATGCTGTAATCTTGTTACCTGTCTTCTCCTACTAGACTATAAGCTTTTTGACAGCATGAACCAAGTTCAATTAAACTATTCCCAAAATCTAGCACATAGCTTGATTTATAGTAAGCACTTAATAAATGGCTAAATTAATTCTGCCTTTAAAACCATCACCACTGGCCAGTACATAGAAGATACCAAGATATTAAATACTTCAGATCCTCACATTAACCCACTAGGTCAGTTTCCTCAACTGTAAAAATATATTAATTTGTCATTAAGCTCCCTTTTAATTTTAAAATTCTATTCTACGACTATATACATTATATATGTGCATGCATTCATACATTTTTATGTATATCTAAGTGCATACTTTTTCACACCATATATAGAAAAAATTCTCCTCTTCCATGATTTTGTATCTGTGTGTGTGTGTGTGTGCGCGCGCGCGCGCGCGCGTGTGCATGCGCGCACACACACATTTGTAAGTGTATACATTTTCTCACTAAGCATGGATGGAAGAACAGCAATAAACCTGCTGAAGAAACACCCAAATTCAAAGTCCTTCTATAATTACTACTGGATAACATGTCTGGCAGATGGAAGGCATACATATATTTGAATGGTGATTACAAATGCATCTGCTATTTAAATATATTATTCAAATCTTAAACAATAATGAAGACATGTTTTCCATATTGCTTCAAGGCTATATAGCTGACCCTTGAACAACATGGGTTTGAACTGCACAGGTCTGCTTATATGTGGATTTGTTTTCAATAAATACATACTGTACTGTAAATGTATTTTATCTTCCTTAGGATTTTCTTTATAACATTTTTTTCCTCTAGCTTTCTTTATTGTAAGAATACAGTACATAATACATAAAACACACAAAATGGGTGTTAATCAACTGTTTGTGTTATTGGTCAAGCTTCCATCAACAGTAAGCTATTAGTAGTTAAGTTTTTGAGGAGTCAAAAATTATACGCCAAAAAAAAATTATATGCAGATTTTCAAATGCACAGGGATAGGACCGGTGTCAGCACCCCTTAACCCCTGTATTGTTCAAGGGTCAATGATAGTCTCAAAGTAAGAGAGAAAAAAATAGAAGAGAGAAAAATATGCCATAGCAATGAATATTTTTATACTTTCAGTGTCCTCATAAAGCAACTAGAGGTAAGAACAAGACCCAGATGATACTTTTCATATAAAAGGGTATTAGAATACTACATGTCATCACTATAATTTACTTTGTAATTTTCTAACCAAGAATAAGAAAGTTATATTTCAAATGTTAAGTTCCTTTCATAATATAACATTCTTAACCTCTTTTCTATTTTCAACTTTTTAATGAAAAATAATACACTTCCAAAAAAGTGAACTAATTATAAGTGTACAGCTCAATGAATTTTCACAAAGTGAACACACTTATGTAACCAGTAGGGGGTTCAGTTTTGTCAGCACAATGTTCACATATCTTAAATAGTACCTACCCTTCCAGGAAGAACAACTGCTTTAACCACTCTTGATAAACCAACGTCATAAAGACAGAGAACGCTCCCTTCTTCTTCTTCCAATCCAATTAACAATCCAGTTCTCCTCTGCCAAGAGAATTCTTTCACAGCTAGGACTATGGGTGACTGTTCATTCACTCCACTGAATCTATATGCAGACAACCGCTCTCCTGTTAGAGAGTTTACCACTTCAAGTTGTGGACCACAAGCCAAGCAAGCAAGTCCATTTTTTCCTGGAAGAAAAAAAAAAAGCCAAAATGTTGCTTATTTTAATATTGTAGGTATATACAAAACTAAATAGAAGTTAGCTTTTAATATATAATACATATAGCTCATTATATAAAACTTCACATATTATCTCCAAATTGAAATCTAAACATTTATAAAAGTGTGTTCCTCAAATTAGTCAAATAAATTGAATAATAAAGTAACCATTCCATAAAGTTACCTTGCTATTTGATTAAATACATTATCTCATTTGCTCCTTGACATACCTCAATACTGAGATAAGGCAACTAAACTTTCATAAAGTTAAACCAACTTGCCTAAAACCACATGGCTACAAATATCAGAGCCAGAAGTAGATCCCAAATCTAACTCCAAAGCTTATACTTTAACTACATTATACCGTAAGATTTAAACTAGGTGCTAGGGAAATTAGAAAATGTAACACATGATTCTATCCCTGAAGAATGCAAAATCTAACTGAGAAGACAAAGCATAACTGGCATAACAATAGGAAATTTCAGAAGCCCTTTTGGCCCCTTACTAGTCGTGTGTGGGGTTTACTCTACTTCAGTGTAAAGTAACTGGAGGGTACTAAGCAAGACAATGACAATCTAAGTTATGTTTTTAAATGTCACTCCAGCTGCTAAGCAGAGAATGGACAATAAGGGGGAAAAGCACAAAGAAGTAGGGGGATGATACTTAAGCTTAGATGGTGGCCATTAATAGGGAAAAGTGGATTGACTCGAGGATCATTTTAGAGGCAGAACTCAAAGAATCTCCTTGCTGATGAATGAGATACGGGGAGGTGAGTAAAAAAGAAAAATCAAGAAGAGGCCCTGAATTTTCCCTTAATAGATGGACAGTGGTTTAACGTTTACTGTTAAATTTGCGATGTCTCTCATGCATCTACATAGACAGCTGGAGATACGAGATTATAGCTGAGAGGAGGCTATATAGTTTGAGGAAACAGCATGGCACAGTGGATACCCAGAATGCATGGGTTCAAAGCTCATTTTTGCCACTTGCTATGTATGTAACTAAGATCAAATTACTTTATCTATTTGATTCTCAGCTACATACCACAGTGACTACTTAAAAAAGCCTAGTACTTATCCAATGAAAAGTTGTTACAGTGCCTGGCATATATAGTAAGTACTGTTACTACTTTTAATATTCAAGAGAATAACATTGTAAATAGCTAAATGACTGATATATATGTTTTGCTATCTTCCTGCTAGTAAAGATGGCTGCGAAATTCACTTTCAGAAAAGTCTTTTGCAATACCTTTCACTAGACTGAAAACCATAATTAAATGGCTTCTTTGGTATGGTTTTCTGCTGTATTATATAATTTCAATCATATACTGAGATCTTGTTCAGATCAATGGAATTAAGAGGTAAGACTTTCTGAATATTTTGTATCGCCTAGGGCCCTAAAGTCAGAATTTTTCTATTCATAAGACTGTTTAGGTTCTAATCCAAACTGACCAACAAAACTTACTGATTATAAAGAAAAACCAGCTATTATTTCTACTTTCTAAATGTAGATACTCAATATTAAAATATATGGTATTTTTAATTAGGAAAAATGAACTATATCCCCCAAAGAGTCACTAAAAATGTGTTCTAAAGTATGTAGATGTTATTACTTATGTAGATGCATATATGCATGCGCATGTGTATACACACACACACACACACACACACACACACACACACACGGTGCCAAAAAATGTATACATATTTTAGGAAAGGAAAAAAATTTATTAAAATTGTAATACTCAACCTATACCGATAACAAATGATGAATACAAGTCACGTTTGACTTTTGCAATTTCAAGAGGTGCTGCAATTACAAGAGGTTACCATCAGCGTCCAGACACTTCTGATTACGGCAAACTACTGCTTGCACAACACTGACCAAACTGTCCACTTGTATTGCTGCGCATGCCATTTCAATTTCTTCCCGAAGTACCGCCAGCGTAGCCGGTTTTCTATGGTACACCACATCCTTAAGGTCCCCCATAGGTAGAAGTCAAGGGGTGTTAAGTCAAGAGAACATTCTCGAATTTCAAATACCACTGTAAAATGGTCTTGCACTCCTCAAACAGACAATGGTGCTTCCACCATTTTCTCTGTCCTGCCTGTCGCATGATGACGCTAGCACTCATTTGATTAACGCCATCTTTTGAGCGAGCGTCATACTACACATTGCTACTGTAATTCAATTCAACTTTGAAAAGTAATACATAGATAACATCTCTTAAAATGAGTATACATTTTTTTGGCACCCCTGGTATATACATATGACCACTCTAACCAGGTTCTGAATTTTTTCTCATTCACATTAAAGAAATTGCAATAGATGTTATTATTTATCTTACAAATCAATCAAATTAGTAAATTTCCAGCAACATTATTTTACCTGAAGCGAACTTTCCACGAAGCACAGACTCTATTGATATTTCATCTTCTCCAAGGGCTTCAACAGTCACCTCTGGGAACTGTAGAAGACCACTAGTCACTTGTGCTGTTAAGTCGTGCATAATGCCACTGTAAATATTTTTAAAAGATAATATTATTATGATATATTTCTACTATAATACACTTGGATTATCTCTAACCAGAAGAAAAAAGAAAAAGCCACCACACAAAAATAAACTAAAATCTGATTATAAAATACATATTATATGCTTCTGGATCTGAGGTATTCTCTCCTAAGAATATATTTCCCAAACAGCCTTAGGAGAGTAAAGTTTCATTAAACTAGATGTCCTAAGGATATACATGTTTCCCTAGATTCTTTGAAAACTGGTTCAGTGCAATTAATCATACTTCCTCACCAACTCTCAAAGCACACTTCCACTTCAAAAACAAAAATGATATAGTTTAGAAAAATGACTGCTACAGTAAAAGGGGAGCGAATCCATGAAAAATGTCCAAATCCACAGCAACCTCGGGAACTAAGTTTGGCACACATTTTTAACTAGATAGAAAAAAATCTAAAATTATCTTTCATTTCCAACATACTCATATAGAAGACCAGACTCCCTGAATGGCCCTCTCATTATAATCAAATATGATGGTTAAAATATAAATGTATTTTTTTGAATGATTACTGAGTTGGCAAAGCCAAAAGTGAAGAAACAGCAGGACTTTTAGACAAACGTGCTTGGGCCTTGAGGGTTAGCTACCAAATCCACTCCTGGTGACCCTGACCTTGTTTTCAGTACTCTGAAGTCTCCAGAGACAGAAGATAAAGCTTAGCACTAACAGGGTCAATGAAAGCTAAGAAAAGTCTCCCCACTCCACCAACCCACAAGGTTATATCATCAGCATAAAGATAAGTGAGAGAAACACCCGCTGTGCAGGAAAGGGAGCAATAAAGCTGTCTGTTTTGACCTTGGCTGTAAGACCCTACTCGAAAAAAGAAAATTTCCCTTCATACAAATGAGTAGCCAGAATTGAAACTATTATTATCTGAAAATACTCACATGAAGAATTAATTATATTCTCAGGTTGATAATGCTCCAAACAACTCACAGAAACCACCATATATTCTCTGGAATCTCAGTGTTCTACAAGATAAAGTTCAAAGAAAATGAGCTCAGTTAAAACAACAAAATTTAACAAGGTATCATGATCAACAGATGCAGAATCAATCTGTCAAAGACTTCAGATACTGAAATGATCAGAAAATAGAAAATAAGTATATTTAGTATGCTTAAATAAAAGATTTAACTTGCTATGAGGAGGAAACAAAATTAAAATGAAAAATGGTCAAGTAGATTTGAAAAAATAGAACTTTTAGAATGAAAAATGAAATAAGTAAAATTTAGAACTCAATGGGAAAAAGCAGGGCAATGAGAATGTTGCAGCTACATGCAACAACATGGACAAAGTTTAGAATGTAATATTAAACAATAAAAGTAGCAAAAAATACATGTAGAATGATTACATTTATATAAAGCTAAAAAGACTGTAAAACTAAACAAAATATTGTCTAAAGATACAAACATATGTAGCAAACTATGAACAATAATGAACACATAATTCACAATAGTAGTTACTTCTGAGGAGAGAAAAGGGATTAGAATGGAAAGAATACACACAGGACTCCAAGGTCATGGTAAAGTTCTAAAACTTGGTGGTGAGTACATACATAGGTATTCATTGCATCATGAATCTTTATAACTTACAAATATATTTTTGTGCACACTCAACTAATAACAGACAATAGAGGGAGAAGACCTAACATATTATTCAGAATACCCTCCCAAAATATAACATTAATAGTTAGGAAGAGGCACTATCCTAAAAGATAGTTCACATATTTACAGAGACTCACTAATTCTCAGAAATCAGGAAGACGAGTGAATCCTAGGTAGAATACATAAAAAACAAAAACGAGTTCAACAACAGTGGAAGCCAGAAGTCTGAAATAGCTTCAAAATTTTAAGCAAAAATAGCAGTCAACATAATTATGTTTCACTGAAATTATCCTTAAGAACAAATATGCAGCACATTTTTAGACAAATAAAAACTGAATTTACTACAAACAGACCCTTCCCTTAAAGGAAATTCTAAATGATTACAGGTAGAAGACTTCAGGTAGAATACTGATCAAAGAGAAAGTCTGAGATACAAAAAAAATGGTGTGTCAAAGTATTGGTAAATAAACGGAAAAATCTAAAATACAGACCACATAACTAATAATGGTTAATATATGGGATTTAAATAAAGCATCCATAGTCCTCATCATCTGAGAGAATAAAGACACAGTGGTTCACTTTACACTTTTTTACATATCCATGTTGAAAATACGCATATATGCAGTTGACCCTTGAACAACAGTTGAAACTGCAAGTGTCCACTTATATATGGATTTTTTTTTCACTCAATATTATAAATGTATTTTTTCTTCCTTATGGTGTTCTGAATATTTTCTTTATTCTGGCTTACTTTGCCCCCTTCCCCTTCAGTTCAAGGGTCAACTGTATAGGAAAAGGTGTACACAAGAATGTATATACGTATCAGTAGTTTTCTTAATAGTAAAATACTAAAAATAACCAAACAAGACAATGAAGTGGAATTTGCTTTATCAGACAGTAAAAACACACTATTACATTATAATAATTAAAACAATTTGATATAGGCTAATAATAGACAAATCAAATAGACGATCTAGACATAGAGCCACAAAAATCCAGTAGATGATAAAAAGCACATTTTGATATTTCAAATCACAGAGGAAGTATGGACTATTCAATAAACGTTACTGGTACAATATGTTACTTATTTTCTACACATTGGTGGACAGAAAAAGTTACACACATTACTGACACACATACTACACATTCCTCCCTTAATATCTAGAAATTGAGTAAAATGTGTTTGGAGAGCAGTAAACTAAAGGGGTGAATCGATAACTCCAGGAAAACGCCAGGAAAATTTCAGTTCTAGAAGCCTCTCATTACACACACCACAGACCTCAGCAGAGGGCCATCTTCCAGGGCACTGTACTACTTTCTTGGGGGAAAGGCATGCAAGTCCAAAGGGGTTTCCCTGGCAGGAGAGTGATCCCAGGTACAAGTCATTTCACCAGGTACAAGGTTTCCCAACAGTGACTGCACTCAACTGTAACATTTTAGCATTTTACAGTTTATTCTGTTTCCTAAAATTAAGTCTCTGTATGAATTTTTCTATCTGTATATCTGCATACAGAGATGTTTGAAATATTCACAAAATGTTAGTACTGTTTACTTTTGTGTGACCCAAATTTGGGGTGATTTGTTTCTTTCTTTATACTTTTCGCTATGGCTTGGATTTTTAAAACATTTTTCATTTTTATAAAATCAATAATAATGACAAAGAATTTTTTTTAAACAAAAAATCTAAAATAAAACTTTGAAAATACAAGAGATATTGATGTAATCTTAGGATGGGAAGAAGGTGCAAGTCAACTTTAATATTCACTAACAATCAAGAAAATGCCAAGTTAAATCATGATTCCACTTTTGCCAATCACTGTTGAAGGTACAGGGAAACATACGTGCATATATACTCTTGTGAGAGCATAAACCCCAACAGCCTTTTCAGGGAATAATTTGCCACCTCATAATTTTACATGGACAAACCTTTTGACCTGGCAATTCTAGAACATTTATCTCCTTATAGGCAAAAGACTTATGTCCTCTATCTCACTCACCTGGAGCAAGATCACGGAGAAAGAAATCCCTGTCACTCCATGACTTCAAATATCGTATGACACAACACCACAATTCCTTCCAAATCAACAGAGAGCACTAACCACTCGCTATCTGGATGCTACCAAGACACCTCAAACTCAGTATTTCCAAAATGAAACAATCTTTTCCCCTCCTCTTTAGAAATTTATCCCCTTTCTTTTATTTCCTTTCCAGTTAATGAGTCCATTACCTACCCAGAAACTTTAAGAACTCAGCTAAAACAATGATTCTTCAAGAAACTTTCCCTATGACTAAGCCTCCCCTTACTCCCCATGTCTAGGTTGTTATAATTATCCTGTTTGTTCCAAAGGAACCTGGTACATCCCTATCATGTATGGCACTTACCACACTGTGTAACTGCTTCTCTGTATCCTCAACTAGATTGAAAGTTCTTAGGAGACAAATATGTACCTTACTTTATCATTTTAATCCCAGTAGTTTTCACACTGTGGAGTGGGTACAAAATATTGGTTAAATACATGAATGGTGTCCCTTGCCTTTTCCTCCCCTTACCATGCAATGTAAGTGGTCACCAAAAACTGCTCACTTAAAAAAAAAAATTCTGCATTCCAGCCCATCATTTCTATTCCTAATGATTCAGCCTTTGTCAAGTGCCTCGTCTCTAACTAGACTGTCTATGGCAGCGGTTCTCAACCTGTGGGTCGCGACCCCTTTGGGGGTCAAACGACCCTTTCACAGGGGTCGCCTAAGACCATCGAAAACAAAAACATATTTACGTGACGATTCATAACTAGCAAAATTACAGTTATAGAGTAGCAACGAAAATAATTTTATGGTTGGGGGTCACCACAACACGAGGAACTATATTAAGGGGTCACGGCATTAGGAAGGTTGAGAACCGCTGGTCTATGGTCTTTGACCTCCAGTGACTTGTTCTTCCTTGCTATTCTTATTCTTCACCCAAAGCTATAACTTGGCAAGTACTTAGGTCATCCCTGCCTAAAAAATTTATGTAAAAAAATAATTTGAAAAAGTCACTCAAAAAGTTAACAAAAGGTGAGTTTTAATTTTCTGTTCTGTTTAGAAATGCTATTTTCTAGATAAAATTCTAATCAACTGCCTCAAAAAACATACGTCACCATTAATTCAAAAAACTTTTGTTTGAGAGTCCCTACTCATTAAAAGTGGAAGTTTGCCTTTTTAAATCCAAAACAAATCCAAAAGTATACTATAAAGACATTAGGTTATAATTACTATGCTACATAATCAATGAAAAGTAATGACCATTGGCCTCCAATACAAAAACCACTTATATTTATATGAGGGCCCAAGGCTAAAACCCTTATTTCCTGAAAGCATTATATTTACACATATTGATCGCATTCCTCTCCTCCTAAGTATCTTAGTACGAAAGAAAATTTTAGACAAATTTAGGTAGAAAAAGACTCAATCACATTGATATTGTTTCACCCTCTGATACCCTCTAAAGCCTTGAAAAGATCAGTGTAATGGTAAACTGAAGTTAATACATTTTCCTATTAACTTAAAACCAAAGTCATTTCTCTAGAGCTAAACTGTTCAAAATTCCATGTGGTAGCTTTTCTCAAAGTGTATTCAGTGGAGTGTTCAGGGACAGAAAGCAAAAAAGTTCTACAATCATTGCAATTCAATCAAGATCAAGCACCCCAATAGAATTTTTTAAACATTTTCACAAGGAGATTCTAAGGTTTATCTGAAAGAATAATGCACAATAATCAGTTTTTTGAATATGAAATATAAATGTTCTATTTCTTAGGCTGGATGTATTTTCTGTTATTTTTAACATAAAA
>NW_017731643.1:1590397-1600904 GCF_001890085.2 Hipposideros armiger | reverse complement strand
TTAGAATTACTAGATGAAGAAATTAAATCAGTTATTCTAGCTATAATCCCTATGTCCAAGAAGATAGAGGAAAGCATGGGCATGTTAAGGAGATCTGGAAGATATAATAAGTAAGACTAAATTGAACTTTTAGACATGACAAGTACCTTAAATGGGATTAACAGATTAGACATAGAAATTATTAGTAAATTTAAACACCCACAATGGAAAATATCTAAAATGAAGCAGAGAGAAAAATGACTGGGGGTGGGAGTGGGGGAGAAAAGAGCTATGAGAGAATCTCAAGTGCCCTAATATTTATAATACTAATCTCTAAAAGGAGAAAACAGAAATATTTGAAAAACTAATGACCAATTTTTTTCCAAATTTCATGACAACTACAAGCCCACAATCCAAAAAAGTCAGTAAACCTCAAAGGACAAGAAACATGAAGAAACTCCACCAAAATACATCAAAATCAAAGGACAAACAGAAAATCTTAAAATAGCACCCTGCACAGGGGAACAAAGGTAATGACAGGATACTTGAAAATCATGCAAGCTATAAAAGAATGAAACAACATATTTTAAATTCTGAAAGAAATTAAGCTTTTATAACATGCCATCATTGGCAACCTGTAAAAAGTAATTGACAAAGTTTTAACTCCTCCTTGTTTTAGATAGGCAGAGCAAGAATACTGTGCTGGCTGTCAATGAAAATACCGTTCATTTTCTTGATAAAGCACATGGATTATGTCACTCTCCTCAAAACCCTTCAATGACTCCCTACTGCATATTAAAATCAACACCCTCAGCCACGGGCAATCTGGCAGTCCCAGACTATTTTTAGTGTTTTCTCCCAAAACCATTCCTTCATCAGTTTGCTATTGCCAAGCGATTTCATTCTTTTATACTGTTCCTTCCTTCCATCTCCATCTGCCAAAGCCCATCATTCAAGGACTAGATTCCCAGTGTGGTCTGGGCAGATCCACCCTCTCCTATTTAATCTCATCTCTGAGATCACTCCTTCCCACCTTTGTGTTAGCAATCCTAAATGTAGTTTTTGAAACTCATTAATTGTGGTTGCTTGTCTTCTTCACTATAATATAAATTCCTAAAAGGCAAAAATCGTTATCTTATTCCTGTGAATTCTAGGGGATCAAAATGCCTTGCAACATGCAGTAAATTAGGATAGCAATATAGTAGCAGGGACAGGAATAGATATGTTAAACAATAAAATCAATTAAAAAAAAATCAATATTCTTAGAACCTAACAAAACAACCAAATTAAAAAATGGCTTAAGACCTTAAAAGATACCTCAATAAATAAGATATACAGATACAAATACTCATAAGCACCTGAAAGATGCTCCACATGATGTCATCAGGGAAATGCAAATTAAAACAATGACATACCACTGCACACCTATTCAAATGGCCAAAATCCAGAGCCCTGACAACACCAAATGCTGATGAAGATGTGGAGCAACAGGAACTCTCGTTCAGTGCTGGTGGGGATGCAAAATAGTACAGCCACTTTGGAAGACAGTTTAGCGATTTGTTACAAAACTAAACATCCTCTTACCATAGGATCAAAAAATCACACTCCTTGGTATTTATCCAAAGAAGCTGAAAATTTATGTCTACACCAAAACTGCACATGAATGTATATAACAGCTTTACTTTTGTCAAAACCTGGAAACAACCAAGATATCCTTCAGTAGGTTTATGAGTAAATAGGTACATCCATATAATGGATATTTATTCAGTGCTTTAAAAAAAGTTATCAAGCCATGAAAAGTCATGGAGGAAACTTAAATGCATATGACTAAGTGAAAGAAGCCATCTGAAAAGGCTACATACTACATGATTCCAACTATATGACAATTCTAGAAAAGGCAAAACTGTGGAGACAGGAGAAAAGATCAGTGGTTGCCAGGAGTTAGCAGAGAGGGAGGGATGAACAGGCAGAGCACAGAGGATTTCTAGGGCAATAAAACTACTCTGAATGACACTATAATGGTGGCTATACATCATTATACATCTGTCCAAACCCATAGAAGGTACATCACCAAGAGTGAACTGTAATGTACACTATGGACTTTGGATGATAATGATATAAGTTCATCAATTAATTGTTCCGCTCTGTGATGGTGATAATGGGGGAAGCTACCCATGCATGAGTGGAAGCAGGGAAGCGGTATACTGGAAATGTTGATACCTTCCACTCAACTTTGCTGTGAACCTTAAACTGTTCTAAAAAATAAAGTCTATTAAAAAGAAAAAACTCAATATTGGGACCAACTTATTTTTAAGTATACTACACTGTTTCAGTGTTAAAAAGCAAACAAAATTGACAAAACTACTAGGAAAGATACTAACATAGAATACCATAAATCAATTGTGTGAAATACACACATCCTCAAAAGCAGGTGAATTCCACTACAGAAAATAAAGCTCTCATCTATTCAATAATTATACTGCAACATATACTGAGAAAACATTTCTACAAAACATTTTCTACGCATTTTACTTTTTCTTTTTGAATGAAAAAGACAAAGAATTATACGATTTAAATGTAAACTACCAGTGGATCCAGAAACTTTCAACCTTTTAGCAGTTCTTTCAAACTTAATTCAAACATTTATTAATCACCAACTACTTTTAACACATTGTATTGGGTAGGGACTATAGAGGCAAAAAGATGACTTATTTCCTGACCTCAGGAGTTTACATTCTAGGAGATACATAACTGTTAAGACTATAAGACAAATAAACGCTACAACAGACGTATACATCATGCTGTGAGATCCCAGGGAAGAAGTGGAATAAAGAGAAAGGAAAGGCTGCATAGAAAAGATGGCATTTAAGCTAAGTAGGATTTGAAATTTAAGAGCGTAAAAAAGGCAGAGTAGGCACTCCAGGTGGAAGGACATGAGCAAAAAAACATCAAAGTACATCTTCAAGAAAATGCGCCCAGGACTGGAGACAATTGTGGATGTGCTGAAGCATAAATCTGTGAATAGTTGAGGCTGGAGAGTAGAACAGCCTTATTGTAGAGGCTGTTGTCCTAATCTGGGGCAGTGAGACTTCATTCTGAAAAAAGAATGAGTTCCTGAAAATTTTCTTGGTTAGGAAAGAAAGAAACAATGTTTTGTGTCCATCATAAAATTGCTGTATAACAATCCTAAAAAATAATTAAAAAATAATAATTTTTCCTGTCTTGCGAATCGGTGACACTTTAGTACTAGCTTATTTAAAAAATCAGTATCAGGGCAGCCGGTCAGCTCAGGTGGTGCAGTGCTCATAACACCAAAATTGCCAGTTCGATACCCCCATGGGCCACTCACTGAGTTGCGCCCTCCACAACTAGATGAAACAACTACTTGACTTGGAGCTGATGGGTCCTGGAAAAACACTGTTCACCAATATAAAAATTTTTAAAAATCAGTATCAAAAACTACACTGCGGAGAGAATGTAGATTTTCCATAGCGTTCAACACAGAGCATCTCTCAAACATTAACTTGAGCTGGGCTTGTCATTCCTGGTCAAATCCTCCAAAATAAGTAAACCTAGCCTAATTTCTTCTCTCCTCATAGACCCAATCAGTGCAAGTTCACGAAAAAGGGTTCCTAAAATCTCCTGGCTCCTTAGAATCTCTCTGAGAATAAAACGAAGTTTAGAGTTTCCGTAGGACCCAGACCCAGCCAGGCTCTTTAAAATTATTTCAAACTGCCTATTAAAAAAAAAAAAAAGATAGCAGCTAATATGAACCTCGTTGGCTTTTAGAACAAATTAACCACTAACCGCCAACACCCCCCATCCGCCCCCAAAACAGTCAACCAGTAACAAAAATAACCGTCCTCAAGTTTCCCGGTGGGAGAAGCCAGGCAAATTAATACCCATTCCAAGGTGTACGGTTCTTTTAAATCTCTTTTTTCTGACCAATTCACCGCACCTTTCAAATCTCGAGTCAAACTTCTTCCCCGCCCTGGACTCGCCCGAGCCAAGCTCAGGCATGTGGAGCGCGGCCCCACAACGTGAAGACCGACCCAAAATACCGTCAGGTTCCCGAGGAAGGCCCGCCAAGGTCTCAACCGCACCGGAGAACAGCAGGGAAGAGGCGCGGCGGTCGAGGCCGGCCCCGGGAGGCTGAGGACCCGACTGCCAGCGCGGAAGTGGCGGGGGGTGGACCCCAAGCGCTTCTCCGCCGCCATGTGCCGCCGCTCCACAGAAATGGTTACATAACTCTCCCCGGAGCCCGGAGCCCGAAGCACGCCGTACCCACTAACGCCTCGCGTTCGCCCCGCTCCGTCCCGATCCGCGGGCCGGGACACCGCCGCTCGCCGGGCGGGTATAAGGCCGGCTTAGGCCCGGCACGATGGCCCCGCAGGCGTAACGCAGCGGGGGAAACCGAGCCGCCGCTCAGGGCCCAGGCCGCGCAGGCCCAGCCCTCTCCTTCCCTTGCTGAACCGACCTACCGGAGAAGGACCGGTGACCCAAACGCCGCGGCCGCCGAGTCCAGTAAGTCGCTAGGCAAACACGAGCTCCTCCCGCACAGCTCCGTCACAGTATCTCCCGGGAGACACGGTCGCTAGACGCAGAACGCGCACGCAGAACGCGCACACCTCCGCCGCGCGGATGCGGCTTCGAGCCTCGCGGATGCGGCTTCGAGCCTTGCGGGCCGCGCTGCGAGCCTCGCGGGCCGCCGCCTGCCACCTCCTTGGCCACCTCAAATCCACAGTGCCCCGAAAGTGCCTTCGCCGGCCTCAGGCCGGCTGATCGCTCAGCGACTGAAATGCAGACGCTGCCCGCGCCGCGGTTCCGGGCCCTCCACCCTGCGACTCTGCCTCCGCCGCTCGGACAGCGCCGGCCCTGCTTTGCGCATTACCCTGAGCAGACAGACCGAGTCCCACACGCTGGAGGAGAGGAGGGGAGCGAAGGGGGAAGGTGCACAGGGAGGGGAGCTGGAAAAGCGATCGCTGCGCGAGGACCTGAGTTCTCGCGAGTGTTCTGGCCTTGGACGCCACCGCCGCGGGAATTTTCAAACTCCGCGTGAAAGAAGGTGGCGGAAGAAAAGGGAGGAAAGGGAAGCAGGCTCCTTCATGCACAGAAAATGGGATCTCCCTGCTTCCAACAAGCTGAGGGGGAGAAAGACTACGAATCCCACAATGCCTTGCGCGTTTAGTTGCTCAGGCGGCCCGACCCGTGGGCGCGGCGCGGTGTCGGGAATGGTAGTCTTTGTCTGAGGTCGTGTCAGCCGGGCCCTTCCCGCCTGCGGATCCCACGGGGGTGCCGCCTGTGGAGAGAGTCGCCACTTTATCATCTGGCCCCGCTTGCTGGCGGCAAATGATAATTTTTGTCCTCATGGCAGCCCTGTTTGCTCTCGGTGTTTTTCGTTTTCTGTGCTCCTACTTTTGGTGCCTGGGGTCGTCTTTTGCATCAAAATTTTATCCCAAATCAGTGTTACTTTTTGGTCACCCTGGGGTTTCATGGTAGAATTCTTTTTTGTTGTATCTTTGAAGCTAGCCTCAGTAGCAAACAAGTTTCAAACAAATAGATGTGGAATATGTCCGTAAGCAATAGTAAATACCAAATAAAAGGATCATAACGTCAAGTAGAGGGAGGATTCTAGGAGGCCCCTCCGCCCCCCCCCTTTTTTTTTAATCAAGAAAGTTTATATTTTTCTGTTACCCTTTCCCATATGATTTTTGAGATATGCTGCCTTTTAGAAATGTAATTTCCTTTTCTTCTTTAATTTTTGTTTCTTTATTGGCAGCAACCTCTAAACATAACATATTTGCAAAAGGTACTGGACTTAGTTAAGGCAGAGAGTAGTTAAAACAGGTTTTGGTTGTTTGTCTTATTTTAAATAGACCTCTTCAAATAGGAACTACTCCTCTACCAGATGTTCTGATTTATGTCCTTGGTTCCCATTCTAAAACCTCCTTTGGCACCATTTTATGTTCAGTCCATGCATATGTATTTGGTAGTCCAAAGACACAGAGTTTTCAATTCAGGTATGCGGCCAGTGAGCTGTGTGATGTCAGAAGAATTAAATGACCTCTCTGGGCTAAAGTTACCAGATCTGTAGAGCAAGGGTAACTGGATTAGAGGATCTGCTGATTCATTACACAAACATTTGTTAACTTTGCTCTAACGGCCCTGTCAGTTGTAAAATTCAAAAATCTATGTCATCATAATATCCAGATTAATTGACTTTGTAAATGATCTTCCAGACTTTAATTGTTCCTTCATCATTACCAACAATGGTTTCTTATGATTGTCTATAATCTGGATGAACCCTGTCTGTCCTATTTTATTTCCCTACATAGTTTCTGAGAATCGTTTCTTCACTCTCTTCCAAACATGTTTTTGCCTTTTAGTGTCTCTCTGCCTCCTCTCCCCTTATCTAAATCTTAATATTCCTCAGGATCCAGCCCAAGCCTCTTCTCTCTCCCAAATCTTCCCTCCAGCTTCAGCCTACATTAATCACTAGGAATTTGCTCTGAAAATATGCTGTTATTTAATGTCTGTTTCCCTTTTTGCCTCTGACTCCATCCACCCACCACCCCACCTCCCAGCTACACTGAGAGCACAGACTGTATCTTATACTTTTTAAAAATGCTTGTTTCATAACTTCCAGCTTTTTCATTTTAATTGCTTTGTAAACTGAATTTCCACATTTAAGCTCTTGTTCAGCTCTTTTCCTCCTCTTTCATTTAACTAAGCTTATGCCAAATTAATTTCATCTTAAGAGATGTTAATAAGTGTTCAATGAAAAAAGCATCTGGGTTTGGTTGTCAAGCAAGTTTGGGGAAAAGCCAATGAAATAAAATTAAAAATGTCTTTTATGTAATACTTCAATGCATGTAACATGCTTGGCATTTCCCAAAGTTACTTGACCATAGAATGAATTCATTTAGGCTTGTGGAACATCTTACCTCATTAGTGTTCACAGAATGGACTTCGGTAAACACTGCTTCAAAGCTTTCGTTTACTGGAGGAAGCATTGTGTAGTGAAAAGAACCAGACAAACTTGGCTTTGAATCCTTTTTCAATATATTCTAGCAACATGACTATAATCAAATTATTTCACTCTCTCAGCCTGTTTTCTCATCGAGTAAGAAAGGATACTACTACTTACTTTCCTTACAGAGCTGTTGCAAAGATTAAAGGGGGAAGTATGTGCCCACCCCGGACTTCATTCCCTTTCTACCTATACGGTCATTAGTTATTTTGGTAAAAAGGCCTAGAAAAGAATGACTAGTGTGGATTCTCTAGCTTCCATCTGGAATGTTCTATTCAAGAGGCAATATTTCAATATCAATCCATCATCCTGGGAGTAAGCTGTCAGCCACCTGATTTCAGAGAATTTAGAGCCTCATTGAAATGTTCTGAATTAGATCTCATTTGTTTTGCAAAATAACGGAAAAAACCCCCGATATTTTAACAACAAAATGGAGCTTATCTGTCTCAGAGAGTCAATGCCTCTGTCCTAACAGCTCCATTTTCATCATTTTTGTAGAAATTATTGGTTATAGCAAGCAGTGCCCCACCCTTGATTTTCCCACTTGACAGTAAGTTTGGTGAATGAAGTCATGTTTTCTTGTTCCCCATTTCATTTCCAGTGATGGTATAGTGGCCAACACATAAACAAGTGCTAAAATAATTGTTCAGTGAATGAGTATATATGTATTGATTTCACCATCCAAAGCAAAATATACAATATTAGATTAAAAGGGACCCTAGAGATAGTCTAGGAGGCTAACCACCTCATTTTATAGATAAGGAAACAGATTGGCAAATGATTTGCCACAAATATTTTGGGGTAGATTTTATTTGTTTTGATTTAAAAAAATAGATATTAAATCAAATCTTTAGTTTCTAAAGAAAAGAATATAAATATTTTTCTATCATTAAAAATAGTCTGTATACACTTGAAAAATTGTTTTTCATGAGTGGTACAGAAAAACAAAGCCATAGATATCCTTTCTTTCTCTGAACATGCAATATTTGTAATAAACATGGTACCACCATTAATCTCTTCTTAAACATTGTTTCCCTTTCCACCTCTCCCTTTCTTTTACACCTTCCTCTTCCAAAGTTACTTCTAAAAATCTGTATATTTTAACTAAAACTATCACAGTTATGATTTCTGTGTTCCTTAACCCCAAAGAATACCATTAACGATGAATCTTGGAATTCTGCTAGGCATAGCTATAGGCTATGTACTTACATATCATTGCATTTTTTTTTTAACTTTTAGGTCCTCAAAGTTCATGGTTGCCTTGAAAAATTGTTATGCTAGATTCCAGAGCGTTCCAGTAATAGTTTACTACTTTTAATCTATGGTGTTGCAAGTATTATTATTGCTCATGAGTCATAAATCTCTCACTTGATTGAAGCTCCCTGCCTCTAAGGAAACCACATAAGAAAAGTTGGCTCTGCAGAATTGGAAAGTGATAGAAATGAGAACTGTCAAGTCTGATATTCCAGTGAGGGAATAGGTCACCATTTCAATAAACATTTTGTGCCTAGTTTATTAGATCGATTCTCAGCCATATTTTTTCTCGTGAATGTTTTTTAATCCCATTGACCTTATTATGACCTATATTAACTGTGAGGTTTTGCATGGTGCTTTAAATTTTCAAACATTGTAAAATATTAGTCAAAACAATGTCTCTACATGGTTTAAATTATAAACTGTGGGAATTTTTTCCTTTTACCTTTTCTGATCTTTACTCCTCCTTGGGTCTTCGTATGATTTCTTAATAAACTTCAGGTAGATTTGTTGAATTTGATTAAGAGAAAAGCGTAGGTGACGTGGTATCAATTTTTCACCGTGAAATGTTTGAAAATTGAAACAAGATGTTAACAAGGATGCCCTAAGTAGAATGCCTAGAATAAAGTTCAGCACATCCTAGAGCATCTCCTGAAAATAAGTTTAAATGGCGAAGATCTTTAGAGTTTACAAGTGCATTATTTATTAGCAGACCACATAATTCCCATCTAGTGATGAAAACAATATAGAATTTTAATGAAACCAAAATTGTATCCTTAAGACTCTTAAGTCATAATTCTCAGGTAGTATTTTTCAGTACAGTTTTATTTTGTTTCAGTTCTCTAGTCACCTGTTTGTTCACCCATTAAATATTCATTGAATGGTTTTAATGAGCTAGCTACTACTCAAGGCTTCAGGGATACAAAGTTTGATAAGACCATTATCTGTGTGCCTCAGCAATGCTATCAGAACATCATAATTAAATGAAAAATTACTTTGTTTTTGAAATATTTTTATAAAATCTCCTTTAAAATCAAAGAGAGCTACAACCATTTCTTAAGTATCTCATTGGTAATTATAATAATACTCAGTGTCCTAATCAGTCATAGGAATATTCTAGTTTCACTCTCTGGTTTTAGTCACGGCATTTATTCACTCCAATTGGTTGGGTCACAGACTTATTTCCCACCAGTTGGACAAAAGTCACTTTTAAAGAAGGCCTGCCACTTTAATGTTTGGAGTGGTTTTGAATGACAGCTCTATAATCTCTCAGATTTCTTTTGTTTTTCTGATTCTGCATTCTCCTATTATAAAGGGGTCTAATTTTAAAGTTAGGTAACTACCCTTCATCATCTTTGTCACAGATAATGAACATGAAAGTTTAATACCCTTGGCAACTTTCAGTTATTAAATATCATACAGTGTTTTGGTTAAATGAGTGAATAACCAAACATACCTTTGCTACACATGTTCCGCACAGCACTTAAATTTTTGTCTCTTGTAAGGAGGTTTTTACTTTCTCTGGTGATGGCTACTGTAATTAATTATGCAATCTTTTAATCTTATCTCAGACAAACACACATTGCCTCATCAGTGGAGCAGCTTTTGGAAAGGAGACACTTGATAAATCTTTAGTAAATAAGACTGGGGAGGTATCTTGTCAGAGGGGGTCGACAGTGGAACAATCTTAACCTCCCTAAAAGAAGGGTGGGAAGTGAATCACCAGAACCACAGAGTAAGAATTGTCGTCTTCTGAGGTTATAGTTCAAATTTATAGTTCAAAAATTAGAAAACATGATCCAGAGTCTTTCCGTTTGAAGATCAAGAAGATTTCAGAGAGTAAAATACAGTTCCACTAATTCTATAAGACTTAGATGGTGTCATGTTGCACAAACATGAAAGAAAAAGTGATGTGTGAAAAATGGCTTTGGCAGACTTGGATGTAATTCTAGCTATTTGAAAACCATTTGTTTTATAGAAGAAGTCTCAGTAAGCCACGCAATGACAAGTTGCAGGCCGATTCCTAAAGAACCAAATGCTTCTTTTTAACGTAATTTAACTAGACTCATTGCTTTCCTTTTTTGTTCTTGCTGGTACACTTCAAACCTGCATTTTGTTAACTTCTTGCAGGAGAGGAGGTCTGAAAAAGTAGCTCCCGACTTCAAGTCAGCCTTGACACACACCCCCCACCCCACCCCCCCGCAAACTTTTAAGACAGAAGAGCCGCCAGGGGTCAGCAAACTG
>NW_017731643.1:1528241-1590205 GCF_001890085.2 Hipposideros armiger | reverse complement strand
GCAAACTTTTGAGATGGAAAGTACCCAAAAAGCCTAATGTGGCTCGTGAGCTGCAGTTTGCCCACTCCTGCCCCAGACCATTAGAGGCCCACAGGCCAGGAAAGGCCTGAGTGAGCTGCATCCCATTCTAGATCAGCCTTAACACACACAGTAAGGTCACCCCCATCCAACATGTGGTTTAAAGCAGAAGAAAATTCTCCTAAGAATTCCCTGGAATATGCGAAACACTTTTGGAAGCAGCGTGTTGAAACATAAAAAACACTGAATTCATGGGCCAGCCGAGTGGCGCAGTTGGTTAAGAGTTGGCTTGGGAACGCCAGCTCTGAACAGCAGGGCCCTGGTTTGGATCCCACAGGCGGGCCAGTGACACTGCGCCCTCTACAGCTAAGATGGTGAACAACAGCTCGACCTAGAGCTGGGCTGCCCTGAGTTGACGGCTGCAGTGGGGCTGGTCGGCAGTGGGCATGAGCTTTCATGAGCTGCCATGAGCCACAGTGAACAGCTGTCCAATGGCTGGTGAGCGATTGCCTCACCCGAGAAGAGCGCAATGATAATACCAACATGGACCAGTGAAAAACGACGTCCTCCACAACTAGACTGAAGAACAAAAGGACAGCAACTTGTCTGTTCCCCTCCCCCAATCCCCCAATAAAATCTTAGGGGGAAAAAAAGGTTTTTCTTTTAAGTTGCTGGTCATCAATTTTTAATGTTAACCCATCTAATATCTAATTTTGTGTGTAAGTCATAGATTATCGCAGTCAGAGGGCCCTTAGAAATCCCCTAATCCAGTTTGTTTTAATAAGGTGTTTGCTCAAAGTCCTATTTAGTTTTGGCAAACCTAGATAAACCACTCCCTAGGGTTCCTAAGTCCCTGTCTCTCATTTTCTTTAACTAGAAAAAAATAAATTACCCTTTATGACACAACTGCAAATAAAATAAATAAAATCTATTCTTCTTCCCACTTTAAAACATCAACATGGATAATTAGGAAACAATACACAGTGGAGATATGAAAGAGAAACAAAACATTTTCAGCTTAATGAACCAGAAAAAAGAAATGTATGTCAAAATTATCTGATGTTTGGCAACAAGTTAGTAGAAGGGACACTTCAGACAAAGGAAGTTAATGACAATGCTGCTATTTGCACAGAGTTGCGAACCCTGCTACCTTGAAATAAGAAAGGGTTGAAGGATCCATTACAGCATCTATTACACTGTGGTCTGGTTACTTTTTATAAGTTACCTTCCTGACTACATTGTGAATTTCGTTAAGGCAGAAACAGTGTCTTTGTCATCTTTTCTTCCATAACACTCAGCAAAGTACTTAGCATCTAGTAGGTATTCACTTTTATTTTTTGAATGAATGATTACACTTTCTCTTCCATTCATGGAGTTAGGAGACCAAAACAGAAAAAAAAAAGATAAAGAGGTATTAAAGATAAACATGGGGGACTCTCCCTTTAATATCAATTAGAAATAGATTCTGTGAGGGATGTGTTTTAATTTACAACTCACATTGATGCAGCTGGATTGGACCTGGTAGCGATGTACCTCCAAACAGGCAACCTGAACATTGTCCAGGCGGAGCCAGAACTTCTGCCCGACTCTCTTCAAAGCAGCTCCCAGTTCTGACTCTCCGGGTGTGGTGGGTGCGGGGGTGCTTGACAGTTTCTGACAGACTTGTTTCAGTTAGAGAAGCCTTCCCAAAGTCTACTGCCATTTCAAATTGGTAGTGCCCTGAGAAGTTTTAGGCAACAAAAACGATGACAATTTAAAGCTGTGCAATAGTTCCATAAATATGAGTGTATTTACCTGTTTTGTTGCAACTCGTTGTCTTTCTCCTGAAAGACTGAGCAATGAAAATGCTAAACCCTTCCCACCTGATGACAGCCCCGGCCAGCATCTTCAGGTCACTGCATTTCTACCTTTTGATTCCCCTCTGTTCTCCACTTCCCAGCTTAGGATTTTTCATGTTGACCACACTGATTGCTTCCTGATTTTTTTCTGGGCCCATTTTCCTGCTGTCTTTCTACAGCAAGGTTTTACTTTCATTTTCTTCCAAAGCTTGTTCTTTCGTTTTGTCCCTTTTCCAAATTACGTGGTTCCCATTATATTCTCAATTCTTATGCCATCTGATTCCTTCTTCACTTTTAGCCTTCTGCAAAGTTTTCTTACCCCCTTGGACCTTGACTTATTCCCTGGCATTTATATAGCCAACCTGTGCTTGTTTGTGAAGGGTGAAAGGAGGGGTGATGAGAGATGGCACCTAGCTAGCAGGCCCTGCAGGCCCTCTCAGGGTGACAGCACCGTGAACCTAGCTATAGTCTTGGCCCTGGTGGTCCAGAAACTTGGCCATGCCAGGACTCCTAGAACTCATCTGTCTCAAGAAGACTGACTTGTAGGAACCATATTGATAAGTTTATATACAAACCCAAATGATAATTCATTGACTTACGATAGTGGAATTTCCTTGCCTTCACTAAGATCCCCTGTAACTCCTATTCAGAGCACCCTGTTTTTCTGACAGTGAGGTATCTGGGAAGCTGAATAAGCAAAAGATTGCTTGCTGAACATGAAATCAAAGTTTAAAAGGGAGAATTGTTTTGAGAGATATTTCACTCAGGCCTGGGAAGCCCAATGATTCACAGTTGCCCCACAACAGAGGACAGCCTGTGCTGGATAAACACGACCAAGTATGGGCCCCCACATTCCTTTTCTACACGAGGTTCGTCACTTCCAATCTGAGTACAAGGTCACTGCCAGTCTGAGTACAAGGTCCGTGCAGACAGAGCCCAGGACAACACATTGGTTTTCTGCTGGTGAAACTCTAATCAGGCTTGTCTCCCTGAAATTGTTTCTAGGTCACTGTGAGTGGTGTATTGGGTGTTTCCATACCGGTCAATGAAACATTTGTTCACACAGTCTCTTGATTCACTCTCCCAGATGCTCAAGTTTATCCATGAGGTGTGTGGATTTCATTTGGTTTATTCTCAGAGGGCAATCTGATTTTAGATACTTTGCTCCAACCTCCATGCACCAATATCACACACTCTTCTACACTTCTAATAGAGCATGTACAATAGCCATTGGTTTTCTATTATAACATATGTACTGTCAAATGATGGTAAGGAATGAGAGAGAGCACGGTGGAGGGACAACATTGTACAAAGTTGTTTGCTGAAGCCATCACCTATTCCTTGAATACTGGGAAGGCAGTGTGGTATTGGGAAAGTGCACAGTCTGACCTGGATAGGAATCCTACCTCCTCCACCCCTCATTACCCGTGAGATCACAAGTGACTTACTCGACCTTTCTAAACCAGTGCTACTCCACGTGGGATCTTAAAACTGTCTGGACAAGTCTTCAAGGAGAAAGGGACTGGTACCAGAATGTAAAATCATCTGTGCCACTGAGCACATTGACTGTTTCTTTCAAAGGAAAGCTTGCTCAATGAAGGAAGCTGGGGCTCCTTAGCATAAGATTGGAAACAATTCCATAGGGCTGTTGTTTTGCTTGTTTGTTTGTTTTAGTTTTTGTTTTGTTTTTCACAAACTTTTACATACTTTATTGATTTAGGGGCCAAACAAGGCAGCATTTGGTCAGTTAAGAAAGGCACCTCATTGAAAATAATACATCACAGTGCTGTCGAGGGACCCTGGTCACAGGATTTCAGGATGGGAAGGACAATCTTTGGTCCCTGATGTTGCTTAGGACACTTGCTCATTTATTTCAAGAGTCCCTTCACACATCGTGGTTGGAAGAAGGCAAGAGCGCAGGATTGTGGCACACATTGGCTGGTTGCTGAAAGCTTACCCATGAGAGCAGGTGGACGGGTAACTCAATGGCAAGAAGGGAAGGGAGTGAGACCGGCCTGCCCCGCCCTCCCCATGACTCCCGTAAACTTGGTTTGCTGAGCCACTGCCCCCAGGAGCACACCCCAGGTCTCTTTCAAATGAGAGATGATCATTTGATCTCATGGTGTGGGGAAGCAGTGTCAGAAGTGAAACCCTCCCTGTCCCAAGTTATAGGACAGACAGGACAACAGTGTGATTTCCTACATTCCTGGGCTGGCAACCCATGAGGTTGTGAGATAAAAGCTGAGGACTTAGGGCACTGGCTTTAAAAAATACTGTCAATAGTCCAGAGTAAATGAAAACTTGATTTCTTAGAAATACTTCTGCACCTCCCTAATTCTACTTATACCCTCCAATCAGTGTTTTTAAAAAATTAATTACTTATACTTTATAAGACTCCTTCTATATGTAGAAGAAATTGCCTCACTACAACACTGCTGCTCGTCCAGTATTTTTCTTGAGCCCCTCGCCACTCTGCCCTCCCCCTCCTTTAGCCTGACCGCCCCTCCGCTCTGCCCAGCGCCTAAGAGCAGGATGACGCGGCAGGGTGATGAGCAGTGGTGCAGTCTCGCCTGGCCTTCTGTTACTAGGATGTGGCTTTGGAGAAGGCTGCTAGGATGCTCGCAAACACGACAGAAGGGGTCTGGGATGCATCCACGGCAGAATGAATGCCCCATTTCCTGTAGAACTCCACCAGCGGGGTAGTTTGAGTGTGGTACGCCTCCAGAAGGATTTTCTTTCCTTTTTTTTTAAAGATTTTTATTGGGGAATTGAGGGATAGGAACAGCGCTGGAGAATTGGGGGAAGGGGAACAGAGAAGTTGCTGTCCTTTGGTTCTTCAGTCTAGTTGTGGAGGACGTTGCTTCACTGGCCCAAGTTGGCACCATCGTTGCGCTCTTGCCAGGTGAGGCAGATCAGTCACCGGCTTCTGGACGGCCGCTCACGGCGGCTGCTGGCCGCTCACGCTGGCTGCTGGCCACACATGGTAGCCCATGGCAACCCACTGCCACAGGGGCTGCAGCCTACGCCGTCCCCAGGGACTCACGGCAGCCCAGCTCCAGGTTGAGCTGTTGTTCAGCATCTTAGCTGTAGAGGGCAGTGTCACTGGCCCTCATATGTGGGATCCGAACCGGGGTCCTCTGGCATCCCAAGCCAGCTCTTAACCAACACACCACTCAGCCGGCCCTCCAGGCGGATTTTCAAGGCCTTCTCATTATCATCTGATCTGCGGATCAAGGGTCCCCCAGTGATGTCATCTTTCCTGGGCTTCTTTGAACTCCTCGTGGTAGGAACGGCCACCCAGGGGGTGAATCAGCCTTCCTGTGATTCTTCAGATCAGCAGAGAGTCTGGGATGCAGAATTCAATCACAGAATGAAGCTTCTCTTTTCCCTTCTCCATGAGGTCATCAAGCATTTCTGCCTGCCTCACAGTCTGAGGGAAGCCATCTAGAAGAAAACCATTTTTGCATGGAGGGGTGTCCAAATTCTCAACGAGCTCCATTACAATTTCATTGCTCCTTAGTTTCCCCGCCGCCATAGTCGCCTTCAGCTTTTTTCCCATCTCTGAGCCAGAAGCCACCATGGCCCTCAGCATGTCCCCAGTAGCCAAATGGCAGACACAGAAGTTTCTGGCCAACTTGGGTGCCTGGGTACCCTTGCCAGCCCTGGGCGGCCCCAGCAGCATGGCCCAGATGCCTTTAGGACATTCTGGGGCCGGTTCGGACGCGGGCACTTTGGGAACCATGGCCGCCGAAGCCTCTCACTGTTCAGCCGGCCAGTACACCTCTCCTTGGGCTGTTCTTACAGGGATCATGGTGATGCACGCAAAGTGCCTAACTAGCTACGTAGGTGTACAATAGTTATTGGTTGTTATTTTTGTCTGTCTGAGTTGCACAATTTAGCATGGACTTTTCCAGCAAGAATAAAGCCACCAACAGTCTCACAGAAGAGAAGACAGGCAAGAGGCTGAAGGTTTCACACGCTGCCATTCACCTCAACATTCAGAAGACTCCCAGCCTTGCCTCTCTAAGCATCTATTTCCTCCTCTGTAAATTGTTGTAATAATAGTGTTTACCTCATAGAGTTGTTACGAGAACTAGCTTATATACCTTATGTAAAACACCTAACACAATGCCAAACGCATAGTAGGTGGCCAAGAAATATTAGTTTTCTTCCTTCCTCTTCACCAGTTTTGAGGACACTTCAGAGAATATTAGCATGGGGTTTAGGGGAACAGCAACCAAATGTAAAAGTTTGCTATAGGGAACAGCAACTCCAAACCTCCAGGAAATAAAGATAAGAGTAATGAAGAAGGAACCCGCTGATAAAAATGAAAATAGGAATACTGTATAATGGTACAGTAATACCTTGGTTTGCGAGCATAATTCGTTCCAGAAACATACTCGTATTGCAATACATCGCTCGTTTACCAAGTTAAAATGTATTAAAAATGTCTGCTCGTCTTGCGGAACACTCGCAAACCAAGTTACTCGCAATCCAAGGTTTTACTGTATTTCCTTTAAATGAATTCTGTGAGAAGCAAGTCAATTTGAACTTTGGCTCAATCTAGTTATATTGGAAGTAGGGACTAGTGTCTCCTAAAGAGTTCTCTCTCTTGAACCATGGGCTCTCCTTCCTTCTTGAGCTGAATGTTCTAATTCTGGCATGTTCCTCAAAGTGACTGACCCTTCCCCCTCCTCAAAGGTCCCTCACCTCCCCTGGCCTTCTTGCTACAGAGTTTGTGGTCACTGTGACTTTTGGTATCTTCCACATTGCAAACACATAGAAAAGACTAATTACTACTCTGTTATATAATATAACCATCAATTATATATTACTAATTGTGTATGTGTCTATTAATATAAATGTATAAAAGGCACATTTCACAACAGTTAAATGTATAGGGAATTCTAAGCAATTCAGCTTCAGAATTTATTGTTCAAGTAATATTTATTTAACGCGTGCCAGAAGAAGAGATGGCATTTCTGTTTTATTTTTTAAGTGGCTGTGTTCCCTATTTTACAAAAAAAAAACCAAAACAAAAGCCCCAAGAACTTATTGTACTAAAGTTATGGATTAGACCGGAAGCCACATGAGTGAATAAGCTGTTGGCATGACTCAACATGAAAGGCTCTTTATATTAAGAGGACAGTATGACTCACCATTTTTATCCAGTTGCCTCCTGCTTTTGCATAATTTCCTTATTGTGATCTTTGAGGAGAAACACAAAACTGGTGTTTGCTTCTAATCAAAGGCAATGTTTGAATATACAACTGAGATGGTCCCTTGAATGGTTTAAAAATAGTTATTGAAGAGATTCAGATTTGCTACCCTTTGCAATGACACATAATCCTTTTAAAATAATGCTTCAACTACAGAAACAGGTAAAAGTCACAGGGATTTGCAAAGGTCGCAGACATTTTATTGCTCAAATGGCTCTGTCACTTGCAAGTTGAGTAACATTTGGAACATTACTTAGCTACTCCATGCCTCTGCTTCTTCGCTTCCACAATACAAGAAGACAATAGTTTTTATCTTGTAGGGTTATTATGGAAATTAAATGACTTAACATGTATAAAATACTTTAGAACAGTAGGTGGCATCTAGCAAGTGCTCAAAAAGTATTAGCTATGATCACTTCAAATTTAAGAAGATGACCTTAGTTTCTTCAAATCCATATCCCCTTGTTTACTACCGAACAATATATGGTTAGTAATAAACCAAGTTTGACCTAGTCATCCTGTTACAGAATGGGTGCAATTCACATTGTAGGAACATTGTGTTTTTCACACAAAGTCTTCTCATACAGTTGGCCTTCAAGACACTAAAACACCCTGGCTCAGTCACTTGTTTTGGAAACAATTGGCTGAACTCTTGGTCTTTGCTGTGGGTTGAATCATGTCCTCCCTAAAAGATATGTTGAGTCCTAAGCCCAGTGCTTCAGAATGTGACCTTATTTGGAAACAGGGTCACGCAGATGTAATTAACTTTTCATACTGGAGTAGGGAGGGCCCTTAATAAGAAGTCCTTAGAGGAAGAGAGACACAGAACCAGAGACAAAGAAAGAAGGTGCCACGTGAAGACAGAGGCAGAGATTGGAGTTAGGCTTCCACAAGCAAAGGACCACCAGAAATTATAAGAGACAAGGAAGGATCTTCGATTAGAGGTTTTGGGAGACGCATGGCCCTGTTAATGCCTTAAATTCAGACTTCTAGCCTCCAGGACGGTGCGAGATTATGTTCCTGGTGTTTTAAGCTACCCAGTTGGTCATTTGTTACGCCAGCCCAGGAAACTGATAGGCTCCAAGACCAGAAAATGGAACTCAGAGGCAAGTCGCAGGTCAACCACAGAGAAGGACCGGTCCTTAACTGCAAGGATCCATGTTGTCCACATAATCAGCTTCTAGGTGGAGGATCCTTCACGTGGGGGAGGTGGGATCTGGTCAGCCAGGTGCCTGCAAGGTCGAGCCAGCCCTCTGGGACTAGAAAGGGGTGGAAGGAGGTCCACAGGCCTCATCAGAGAGGCTTTCCCTGAGCACCCACCTGAAGTGCATGCTTCCCTCCCTCACTCTTTATCCTCTTACCTGCTTTTTCCGCACAGCCAGCTGACATATTTATCTTTGTTTGTTTACTGTCTAGGTCCCCAAGAACTACCCCAAGCACCCCTAGAATGGAAGCTTCATGAGAACCAGGACCACAGGTAAAATTACACCGATTTTGTTTTCATCCCCTGTATTTTGCACAGGCAATTAAAAAAAAAATTCTCCTTTTGTAGCTCCCTATATAGTGCAAGTCGTTTTTGCCTTTTCAATCAGACAAAGGGTACTAAGAAGGACAAGCGTTTTCTGAAGTTTTGTTCGCTGTTCATTTGTGTCTCTGGCATATATTAATTAGGTACTCAGTGAATATTTGTTGAATGAATGATTGAATAAGTGATGTTACGTTTCTTTTATTCTCTATGTCCAATTCACCTTTGTCTTCCCACAGTATTCAGTAACTCCTTTTTGGAATTATTATGCTTCTCTGCCCTGCTGAAGAAAATCTAGGAGAAGGATTTGACCATGCTGGGCCACACTTTAAAAAGGGTGTCCCCACCACCATTCTCCAAGGGTTCCCAATAGCCAGGTTTTATTACATTCCTAGAATTTGGGTTCAATACTGGGTTTGCTCCACTGCACTAAATGTTTCCTTCTCATTTGCTCCAACCTCAGGCTTTTGGAGAGAGGCAAAGAGAACATGGCAGATTCCAGTCTTTTCAAATGGGTTACTGTGACACTGCTAGCTATTGTTTTATTCATTGATGAGTTCTAAAACTTCATCAACATTGTAAATCTGGACCTACATGCTGATGTTTTATTTTAAGAAAGCCTACAGACTATCCTCAGTAATGAAAACAAAGAAATTTCAAGCTCAGGGTAAGTGTAGCACATGGGGCTCTGCTAAGACCCTCAGAAGTCCCAAGAGGCTAGCCATTCAGCATTATCATAAACCCTGAAGTCCTCCATTCTGCCATCCTTAGAACAGCTGTTCCTGAACACAGGCACACCAGCACATGAATGAACAAATGACTTCAATTTGTCCTCAGCTGGCCAGGCCCCCTTGCCAGTCAGGCTAGCCCTACACTAACAGAAGGAGTTTGTCCCGAATTTCCCTGAGATCCAACAGCTCTGTTCAACAGGGAGAACAAACCCCCCAACTGTTGGCGTACACTCCTCAAACACACCACCCAGCAGCCTAAAGCAAAGGACAGGTACAGGCAGTGCCTGTCAGCTGTTCCAGGGGAAAGACTCAAAAACGATCTACATTTTAGCTTTGCTATGTTCAGCCCGTATTGCTGGAGAAGATTCGCTCCCCTTCTCTCTGGCGTGAGATTGATCTCCAGGCTGGCGATCACCATGACACAAAGGCTATCTTACTACTTCAGCTCTCACAGGACAGTCAAAACAGTCAGGTCAAGAAAGCCGAGATGACGAATAAAGATCAGGGTAACATGAGGTTCTGATCTAATGTGCAGGATTTCGAGAGCGGGCTTCTCCATGTGGAAACCACGTGTGTCTAGAGCTTTAAGTTTCATGAAAATGCCTCTGAAATGATCACTGATGAGGTCATCTGTAAAAATGTGGAATTTGGATAAGATGACCTCTGAGGCCCCTTCCAGCTCTAACTTCTGTGAGTCTCACCATCTCTGTATTCTAGTGTGGGCTTCTTGCTTATTAGGTGTTTAGAAAAATAATAACTGAGAAAGTCAAAATGAGCCAAAACAGGCACACCTTGTTTTATTGTGCTTCACAGATGTTGCGCATTTTACAAATTGAAGGCAAGACCCTCCACCAGCAAAAAGATTACCACTCGCTTTCTTGTGGTGGGCCTGGAACCCAACCCACAGTATCTCCAAGGCCTGCCTGTATTATGTGACAAAATGCACATGCATAATTTAATTTAATTAGAAGCAGAAGACCCTCTTTATACAGTATTTTGATATATGCTATACTCCAAAAATGTCATTCTGTTCAGTACTGCTTCATCGAGTTTGCCAAACACCTTTACAAAACAGGAATAATTTAGTTTTAATCCAAATCAATTTTATTTTGTGTAGAGGGGTGTTTTTTCAAGATTTGCTTCAGTCCTTTAACACAAAATGCTAATTCCATGTATTTACATAGCACTGTTAACTTTCAAAGCCCATTCTTTTCTATTATCTGTCTAGAGTATAAGTTCTATGAGAACAGTACTGTCTTCTGGAACACATAGTAGGTGTTCAATAAGTATCAGCTGAAGTAAATGAATGTGATGCTCACAACAGCTCCACGGATAGACAGGGATCTTGTCACTGAGTCCTTATTTGACAGACTTGAGTACTGAGGCACAGAAGCCAGGTCACAAACTAGTCCAAGTACCCCACATTAGATCCTGATTTTAAAAAAAGAAGAAAAAGCTATAAAAGATGGCCATGAAACAATTGGAGACATTTTAATATAGAATGGGTATTAGATACTATTATGAAACTCATGTTTTTCTCAGATGATAATGGTGTTGTGATTATTTAGGACAATGTCTTTATTCTTAGGAAATGTACCTTGCAATAGCAATATTTAGAGGCAGTATCATGATACCTGAAAATAACTTTCTGTTGATTCAGTAAGAAAAAAAAAAGCAAATATTGCAAAATGTAAATATTTACTGAACCTACGTGGAGTGTAATTGCGTGTTCTTTGACCTACTCTTTCAAGTTTTTCATTCCAAGTTGGGGAGAGAAAGCAATGGAAGAAGCCACGGGGGAAAATAGTATATGTGACTCCTTGAAAACTTTAATCCTCTTTAACTGTGGCTAATTTGGACTGCATTTATAGTTTTCTATATTTTCTGCATGAGCAGATACTATATTTATAATAAAATGTATTAAAATTTAAATCACGGGATGAATCTCCAATACCTTTCTAGAAGCAGAGGGAAGCAGGTTGTATTTTCCCAAGATGCCTGCCCCTCTATATTTATCCGATCCTGTTGTTTTTCTTACAATGAGACTGACGCCTCAGAGAGGTAAGCTCTATGTTCCCTCCCTTTGACTCTGGGTAGGCTTGTGACTGTCCTAAGCACTGGAGTTTGGGAGTGAGCCATAAGATACGTGACTTTGAAGGTTAGGTCATAAAAAGGATGCAACCTTCACCTCTTTCTCCCTCTCTCTTGGGATACTTGGCCTTAGATCTCAGCCACCATGTTGTGGGGAAGCCCAGCCTACATAATGGGGTCTATTGAGGACATTCTCGCTGACAGCCCCAGCTAGCCCCCAGCCATGAGCAAGCATCAACAGCTATCATATCATGTGAGTGGATAATCCTTCAGATGACTCCAGCCCCAGCCTTGTAGCCTTCCAGTTGATGCTCTGGGCATTGTAGATCAGAAATCAGCCATCTGTTCCATGCCTGGTTTGATGTTTGACCATAGAATACAGTAAGCAATAACACAGAATATAACGCATGATTGTTGTGCTTCAAGCCACCACGTTTTAGGGTAATTTGTTATGCAGCCATACTAACACATAAGGATAGTGAAATCCTCTAGAGGTAGAAATGTGCTTGTTATTGATTTAGAAAATTGAGTATAACTTTCGGGAGGGAGAAGGATCAAAATGCCCTGTAAGTTACCATTAATCTTCCCAGCCATCACCTAATCAGGTGTAGTCTATCTCCAGAAAGGCTCATTTAAATGTTGAAAATGAATGTCTGGTTACTGCAGAGAAGCCTAAAAAGGGCATTTTGTAGAACTCAGACTACTGAGTCTGTCCTTTTTGCCTACAATGTGCCACATCTCTGTGGCAATAACACAGGAAGGTAGAAGCTTGGTGTTCTTAGGTCTCCCTCTCAAGGAAGTTTCTGAAGATAGGCCGCAGAAGTAGAGTATTTTCCTGGACAATAAAAATACTCCAGTGTTTCGGATTCATCAGCTCTATGGCAACTGTATTGATTTTTACAGCTATGGTTAGATATTTTGGTAGGTTGTTGTCCTCATGAAATAAACAACTTCACCTCAAGCCAATCCCTGTTAGTGAGTGTATCATTATATATTTCACAAATGTGAACCAACCAAACTGCACTGAAAAGCCCAGTTTTGACCAGTCTTCACTTTTCTTCCCAGAAGCCTTTCTTCAAGAAGTTTCATGAATCATTTGTAATTGTGTGCTGTTCCTGTCAGACTTCACACATTTTGCCATGTCATTATTGAAGGAAACGTAATCACATTGTAATACTTCCTCTTTTCTGTTCAGACAAAGAAATTGTAAACATATGAGCAAAAAGGGAACCATAGTTTTATCTAAACAACACTGCCACCCTGAAATTTCTTGGTGACCCAAATGCATTCTGCCGTACTCATGCAAGGTTTATAAAAGCCCCAGAGATCAATTTATTTTCGTTCAGTGAAAAGTCTATACAACATCTGCTTGGCTATGCAAGACGAGTTAGTTTCTCTCTTTCTGCCCACTAATTCAGGTCAATTTTCAATAGTTCAGGAAAGCAATCTACCCTCCAAAGAACAGTACGAATAGCTGCAAAAGAAAAAGATCTAGGAAGATCTTTTGGGCTCAAATGTTTTTATTTCATTTATCATTTTCAAAATGTTCATCATAAAGGTGAGCCTCCTGACTTGAGTCACTTGTTGAAACTCATAGCAGGGTCAGTTGATGGCCAAGAAGATAATCTACTTCAAAACCATGGGAGAAAACTCTTAAAGGTATATACTTAGCTCAAAATTGCCATCTGTAGCAGTATCATTAACAAAGAAATTATACACATGTCATTCTTCTAATTAGGCATAACACTTCATTACAAGTTATGTATGTATCAAAAGCCACCTCCAACTGCACCAGCCTATAATCTTTTCAGTCCATTTATGTGGCAATCTTGTGTGGCTGCCTGTTGTTTTACGTGCATGGAGGTACTTAGTAAAAGCTCTTTAAATAAATGATTACAAATATTCTACCTATAGTGCATGCCTTTAAATCCCAACCCCCATGTTTGCCGCTCTCTACCACTTCTATTCCATAAAATGTAAGGCCATTACTGTATACCCTATTTGTATCCAAGTGAGTTGCTTTAACAGCTCTCTCCATACTCCCAGGCAGGCTCTGCTTCTCTTTGCCAGACCCTGAGGGAATCTTTTCAAGATGCTTCTTTTCTATCCTATTAAATTGACTTATTCCCCCTTGGTAACTCTGTTTATGGTCCCTTTGCTTCAGACCCAATTTTTACCCATCGCCCTGGTTCCTCTGATAGGTGAAAGATGCTTCAGAGTCTTTTTTTGGGTGCTGTCCCCCAGTGCCACACCGTGCAGCCTGCCCCATTTCTCTGTCCAGTTCCAGTCTGGGAGGGAACTTCACACAGCTTGAATTTAATGGTAAAGGTGCTCTGACTACTGTGACCATTGACTCCAAGGTTGGCCAGCCTGGCTTGCAAAGCGTCTACATCACTACTCCCCTTGCCACGCAAGGGAAAAGATCTTAGGAAGGCAGAGTCATCAAGTGGCACCTTGAGGGCACATGAGATTGGTTTAGTGTCTAGCACTTTGCTTTGCATAAATATTGGTTGTCCTGGTAGATGATGGAAGTGATGATCCCTGCTACCTCTACTTTTGTAACCTTAGACAAATCTAAACTTCTCTCTCTTGCTAACTTTATTAAATGTATTGGGGTAACATTTGTTAATACAATTATATAAGTTTCAAGTGCACCATTGTATAGTACATCTTCTGTATATTGCATCGTGTGCTCACCACCCAGAGTCAGTTCTCCTTCCATCACCATTTATTTGACCCCTTTCACCCTTTTCTTCTTCTCCCCCACCCCTTTGTCCCTCTGGTGAGTATTTGTTTGTTTGTCTTGTTTGTTCATTTGTTGGTTTCGGTTTTATGTCCCACACATGAGTGAAATTATATGGCTCTTGACTTTTTCTGTCTGACTTATTTCGCTTAGCATGATATTCTCAAGATCCATCCATGTTGTTGCAAATGGCAGTGTTTCATCTTCTTATGGCTGAGTAGTATTCCATTGTGTATGTGTACCGCATCATTTTTATCCAGTCATCCATCAAAGGACACTTTGGTTCTTTCCATTTCTTGGCCACCATGAATAATGCTGCAGTGAACATTGGGGCATATATACCTTTATGAATAAATGTTTTAAATTTTTTTGGGTAGATGCCCAGAAGAGAGATTGCTGGGTCATATGGTAATTCTATTCTTAATTTTTTGAGGCACCTCCATACTGTTTTCCATAGTGGTGTCTCTTTAGGGAAACCCACGCATGTATTCCTTCTCCAGTTACTTCATAGGGGAGTCAGTGTGGGGCAAGAAGCCACAAAGCCCTGTCTACAAATTAAAGCAATATTTAAATATTTATATGTATTATAGGCTTGGTCTTCATGATAGAAGGGAGGCAGCTGACTAATGGTGCTCAGGTCAGACTTCCTGCATCAGCTAGACTTATACATGTGGTGAATGGATGTGTATAAGCTTGTGTTTTCTGCCTTTCATCCCTGGGACCTGGTTGTTCAGCAATAGGAAAATGACTAGTGAGGCGTGTGACTTCTTACCATTTGTGTTCACCATCCCTCAAGTCCCCCCATCCACCCCGCCAAGCTCTTCTCTGTTTCTTTGGATTCTACAACGGGCTTACCTGGTAGGCCCTTTTCAAATCCATTCCCTACATTGCAGCCAGAGGAATCTTTCAAAACACAGATGGATCCTGTCACTTCACCCCTTTCCGATGAGGGGAAAACCTTTCAGTGCTTCTTTCTGTGAAGATGAAGACCACGTTCCATCAAAAGACAAACCAGCCTGCTCTGGCCCCCATCACCCCACAGCCTGAGTTAATGCTGCCAGCCTTTAGTTTCTCTTCTCCAATCTCACTGGCCTAGTTTTCGTCTCTCATATGCACACACACGTGTATGTGATGTTTGCCATGAGGGAATAACACAATAAATTTTAGAGTAGATAGCAGAAGGTCCTGTGACCTGCAGTCCAGGGAAAGTTTCTCTGAAGAAGTGACGTTTGAGCTGCCCCTGAAGGGTCAGGAAGACTGTGCTCGACAGAAGGAACAGAGAGAAGCAAAGTCCTGAATGCAAGAAAGAGCTTGTCTTATTTGGGGAATTGAAACAAGACCTGTGTATGGGTGTGAGACAGTGAGGAGGAGAGGGCACCAGATGAGATGGTAGGGAGCCTGGTCTTAATCCTAAGAGCAATCATAAAATCCTGAGTGATCTTTGCATTTTTTTTGTTTTTTTTAACTTTATTGGGGGAACAATGTGTTTTTTTGGTGAGCAATGTGTTTTTTCAAGGACCCATCAGCTCCAAGTCAAGTTGTTGTCTTTCAGTCTTAGTTGTGCAGGGCGCAGCTCAGCTCCAAGTCCAGTCGCCATTTTCAATTTAGTTGTGGGGCGGCGGGGGGGGGGGGGACGTAGCCCGCAGTCCCATGCGGGAATTGAACTGGCAACCTTGTTCTTAAGAGCATGCACTCTAACCAACTGAGCCATCTGGCCGCAGCTCAAGTCGTTGTCTTCAATCTAGTTGAGGAGGGCGCAGCTCACTGGCCCATGTGGGAATTGAACCAGCAACCCTGTTGCTCAGAGCTCACGCTCTAACCAACTTAGTCACCCAGCTGTCCAGTCCTGGGTGATCTTAAGCAGGCTGCTATGGATTGAGGGAAAGGCCATGAGGGACAGAAAGAAAATATTTAGGGAGGAAGCTAGGCGAAAGGGTGGTTTGGATCAAGGGAGAAGGAAGTGGAAATGGAGAGAAGTGGGTGGATCTAAAGAGTATTTGGATTTGGGAGAACTTGATAATGGATTGGAGGTGGAGAGTAGACCCAGGATTCTGGCTCGCACACTTCTCTCTGTTGCCTTTACAACAAATTATCTGTCACTGTCATCTTCCATCCTAAACCTCATCAAGCAAACATCGTTTTGTGCCTCCCATATCTAGGTACACGATAAATGGATGAACAAGCTGTCTTTCATGACAGGCAGTTGTGCAGTTCTTAAGTCACCCAGAAGGTGGCAGCACGAGAAAACCAGCCGGTCACTTTTTCTGTGACCTGAACTTGGTTTCCCCACAGCCTGCGATTTTGACTCCCTCTGGGAGTTTTTCCCACATTCCAAATTCCCAGAAAAGAGCCCTTTCTCCAGCCATTCTGAGCTGCCTCAGTGGAGGGTGTGACTTAACCAGGGAACTTTTCATGTGGGGGCCAAGGCCTGAATTTACTCAGTCATTCTGCGGCTAGGGCCTCTTTATTTTCAGCTGCGGTGGCTGGGCACACAGGCTTCTGTTGTCACCGTTCTCCGCCTTTCGCAGAGCACTCGGGCAAAGCTGATAGGGCCAAGCAGGACAGTTCTGCTTTCTTCCGGTTGCTCCAGCCTGGGCAGCAAAGACCGAGGTCGTCTAAGCAAGCCCTTCTCAGTTATGTCAGGGGAAGATGGTAAAAGCCCAGGGAATGTCCCCTCCAAGAGTTAGAAGGTGGGTTTAGATCTAGGAAAGGGGGGTTAGAATGAGCATGGCCAGAGAGGGGAACACTCATTCTGAAAGGGAACAGGTTCAAAATACACCTGGAGGATGTAAGTGAAAGCGCTGATTTATCAAGTAAATAGAACCAGTCTGGGTAAGGAAAGAGAAAGAGGGGGGGGGGGGCTAAGTGGCAGGTGACAAAGGGTGTCGACTCAGGTCAAGTATCAAGAACAAAAACCCAGTGAGGGACACAGCAAGTTGAAGGTCAATTTAGGTGTAAAGGTCTGTGGCCATATGTGACAGGACACTCAGGACTTTGTCTTCCATCGCTCAGATTCTTGGTCACTAACAGAACACCGTGTGAAGGGTTTTACTCTGTACAATAAATAACAGGGATCCCCATCCACATTAGCACTCTCCTCTGCAAGATGCTCAAAATCTGACCCCTAAAGGGGGTCTTTTGTGCCCCACACTCCTACTTCTACTTCTTACCTCGTCTGACTTCTTCATCTTCAGAGAGTAGAAAGAGCGAGTGGTTCCCAATTTCAGGAACCTCAGTCTCTCCTGACCTCATCCTATCTCCCTCAAACTCTGGCTGATTTTTATTTATTTTATTTTTTGTATTGGGGAACAGTGTGTTATTTCCAGGGCCCATCAGCTCCTAGTCACGTCGTTGTCCTTCAATCTAGTTGCGGAGGGCACAGCTCAGCTCCAAGTCCAGTACACCACGGCCACCTAGTTGCGTGGGGGGGCGGGGGGGGGGCGGGAGTCGAACCAGCAACCTTGTTGTTAAGAGCACACGCTCTAACCAACTGAGCCACCCGGCTGCCCCTGGCTGATTTCTTAGTGTTGTCACTTCATTTCATAGCTTTATTAATATTATCTTATTATTATATTTTAGTGTATGTTATATATTTGATGATTATTATTAATATTATTTTTATCTTAATGCTTTAGTCAGATCAAATCAACAAATACGTGATCAGAATCTGGCTCGGTGAATGGCCCATCCATCACTCAATTCAAACATACTTACTTCAAGAGGACAATACATGTATCTGTCATCAGTCATTTGTTCCTTCATTTTGAATGCTGGGGCTCATGGGTCACCCCTAACTAGTCTGTATAAGTTCCATACTGTGGTACCCTGGCTGGAACTGCCTGATAGGCTCCACATCGTTTGGCAAATATGTCCCCAGACTTGTCTCTGGTCATTGGGATGTCATGTGCTTCAGCCAGCTGGTATTTGCCAAGCTCTGTGCTAGACACTGGGGATGCAAAGATAAATTAATCAAGTCTGGAGCTTAAAAGTGCCCACAGCCTAGGGCAGAGGGCTGTGTGGTGAGTGTGATGGTAGAGGCAAGCACAAGGTGCTGTGGGAGTGTTGGGAGGGCACCCGGCCCAGTTCCAGGGGGAGGAGACCCAGACAAGGTGACACTTCAGCAGAGTTAGGCAAGCGAGGAAGCAGAGAGGAGGAGATATACCACATCAAGAATTCCTGCTGAGCGGGTGGCTGGGTGGCTCAGTTGGTTAGAGCAAGAGCTCTGAGTAACAGGGTTGCTGGTTCGATTCCCACATGGGCCAGTGAGCTGTGCCCTCTGCAACTAGGTTGAAGACAACGACTTGAGCTGAGCTGCTGGTGGGCAGCCAGATGGCTCAGTTGATTAGAGTGAGTGGTTGCCGGTTCCACTCCTGCATGGGATGGTGGGCTGCTCCCCGCCTCCCCCCCCCAACTAGATTGAAAATGGTGACTGGACTTGGAGCTGAGCTGTGCCCTCCACAACTAAGATTGAAGGACAACAACTTGACTTGGAGCTGATGAGTCCTGGGAAAAACACTGTCCCCCAATAAAGTTTAAAAAAAAAGTTTGACTCTAAAAAAAAAATAATTAAAAAAAAAACTCCTGGTGAGAGGAATTGTAATTGTAACACAGTTGGGCACCTGCTAGTCATTCAGTATGAGCTCAAAAGACAAAGCTGGGAAGTGGTAAGAGATAAGGCTTGAACCAAAAGATCTTATGACCAAATCATAAAGGGCCAGGCTACAGAATTTGTCACTCTGAGGACTTTGGACTTTATCCTGAAGACATTGGGGAGCTCCCTGAAGGATTTTAAACAGCGGAAGGAGCTAGAATTGTCAAGCTGGAACTGAAAAGAAAGCCATGTAGGTCTCTTAACACTTGAACAGATGGTGGTGGTATTTGCCAAGATAGGGAGTGTTAGGGAGATCAGGATGGGGGGAAATGATTTGCTTGGGGCAAGTTGAGTTCAAGGTTCTCTGGGATATTCAGTAGGCAGTTGGCTATACAAGACTAGAGTTAATAAAATTCATTTGAATCTCACACCCATTAAGATGGCTAATATCAAAAAACTAGAAGCTAACACATATGTTGGTGAGGATGTGGAGAAATTGGGTCCCTTGTGCACTGTTGGTGGGAATATAAAATGGTGCAGCCACTATGGAAAACAGTATGGCAGTTCCTCAAAAAATTAAAAACAGAACTATCCTACAATCCAGCAATCCCACTTCTGGCTATTTATTCCAAAGAATTGAAAGCAGGGTCTTGCTGAGATTACTTATCTACCCATGTCCATCGCGGCGTTATTCACAGTACCCAAGACGTGGAAGTAACACAAGCGTCCATTGACAGAAGGATGAATAAACACAACGTGATCTATACACACAGTGAAATATTACTCAGCCTTAGAAAGGGAGGAAATTCTGACACATGCTACCTCATGGATGCAACTTGAGGACACTATGCTAAGTGAAATAAGCCAGTCACAAAAGGACAGATATTATATGCACGATTCCACTTATATGAGATACCTAGAGTAGTCAAACTCATAGAGACAGAAAGTGGAATGGTGGTTGCAGGGGCTGGGAGGAGGGAGAATGAGGAGTTATTGTTTAATGGGGACAGAGTTTCAGTTTTGCAAGATGACTGAGAGTTCTGGAGATGGGCAGTGGTGATGGTTGCACACAATGTGAATGTACTTAATGCCACTGAGCGGTACACTTAAAAACGGTTGTGATAAAAAAATAACCAAAACATGGTTATGATGGTACATGTATGTCATGTGTATTTTACCACAATTTAAAAAAAAGGCATTTGAGTCACAGAGGGTGGTTGGGGAATCTTTAGACTACACAGATGGCAACCGAAGCCATGACCTCACTGAGGGGAAACTGATAGAGAGGAAAACTATCAGTTGCAGGATTGGCAGAGAAAAGGGAGGATGCAAAGGGCTCTGAGAAGTAGCAGCCAGAACACAGGAGGGACCACGGGAAGGAGAGGTGTGTGAAGGTGGACGGAGGGGAGCCGGTCTCAGGGTCAGAGGCTGCAGACCTGCCAAGAATGAGAAGGACTAAAAGGAATCCTGTGGTCAGCAACAAAGAGAGTGTTTGTGACCTAGGTGAAGGCAGCTGCAGGGAGAATTGGGAGGAGAATCCACATGACAGTGGGGTGCAGGGTATGGAGGACGTGGGCTGAGGAAGTAGAGAAGAGTATAGATAGCATCCTGGAAGCTTGGCTACAGTGGGAGGAGAAAGGTGGTCAGGCTTTGGATGCCATAAGTTGATAACAGACCTTTGGCTTTGTGCCTTGCTCTAATTTCATGCTCACGCAGCAACCCTCTGCATAGATCCGGATTCCAAGGCCCACATGAACACCTGGCCCGCCAGCTAGAGCCACTCTGACTTAAGAGGTTGGCACTCTAGTTGCTACGCCCGCCATCCTCTCGAGAATTTGGTTAGCTGAAGGATGCTTGCTGGATTCCAAAACAACTCTGACAAGATCAAGTTTTTGGAAGGGCACAGCTCAGGAGGTTGGGCTGCTTGGCGGTCCCCACGTGCCCATGCTACATCTCCCCTTTAGGTCTCCCTTAAACTGTCCTCTCTGCCTGAAATGTTGTCCCCTCTGACCCACACAACTTGGTTTTAGTCCCACACATCCTCTTTGGAGACCTAGTTTGGGTTTCACTCCAGAAAGCCTTCCCAGGCCCTTCCCCTCCTGTCCTGTGGTGGGTGATGGGCCCCTTCTCTGTACAACCGCCACAGGGATCCCGTGCTTATGAAAGGGTGCTTGCCACATTGTGTGGTTTGTTCCCCGCACTGAGCCGTGAACAACCAGAGAGCTTCTTGTTTTTGCAGCCTCTGCTTATTGTAGGTACTCAGCAAATATTTATATAATTAATGAATAAATGGCAGTGAAAGATTGATTGTAACAGGACAGGATAGCCATTCTTAGAAAGCAATTCTTACTGCATGTTTGCTGGGCATACACCAGGTATGATGGGTAGACAAAAAGATAGGGACCTTATCCTCAAAGAGCGTGTGCCTGGGAGACTTTTTCATCACATCTTTCATGTTTGAAAGAGGAATGGTAGTTATATTTGGCCTCTGTGCTCTCAAAATTATTTGTTCATACTTGAGACTGGCACATTGTGCACAATAAATCTTTGTGGAGTAGATGAATGAGCCTTTATGAGAGAACTTATAATATGATTTTCTAGTTTTTATGTGTGATTTCCTCCTCTAGACTGTGAGCTCCTGGAAGTCAGGGACTGTGCCTCACTCATATTTGTTAACAGAATCTAGCATAGAGCTTTGCATACAGTAGGTATCAAAAAAATGTTTATTGGCTAAAAGGATTTCTAATTGAGATACGAGCAAGGCACCCACACCCGCACTCACATGTGTTCGACACTCTGTTTTTCCCGCCCCAGATATTATGTTTTTCCATAGGAAACCAGGTGAGAAATCCATTTCTTGTTATTGGTGTTTAATGGGCCTAAATGCTTCTGCAGGCTTCCTTGGCAGTTGGCCTTGGCAGCAGCGAATAAGCTTCCATTGCGATAGAGGATCTGGGAAGAAGCACAACCGGTGTGTGTGGTGGGTGGGGAGTTGGTGCACCTGGTCCTCATAAAGCTTTTGTCTGTGATGGCACGGGAGCGTTTCTCTGAGGGGTGGGGCATCTATTGAAAGAAGCCTGCCTGTTTGGAGGGCGCCATATTGCAACACAGCTGTGCACCTGGAGGTGGGGGTGCAGGAAGGTAAGCTGAGGCTGCCCAGCCAAGATGCACGCTTAAATTTATTAAATTCTACAGTAGGTAACCAAAAGGGTGCCCAGTGGGTATCCAGTCTAGATTTCCCCTCCTCTGGTCCTCTTGTGCAGCCAAAAGAGCTCCCCTTCTCCCTTCCATCTTTGTCCTGTCTGCAGGGGAAATGGGTTTGTCTTAGCAAATACGAGGTTCTCAGGCGGGGGTGAAAAGCACTAGTGGCTCCCGAGCTTTACTTCAGCACATGTTCTTACACGTCCCAGCTTTGATGAGTGACACCAACTATAGACCAAGGTCAGCTGGGGAGGGAAGTGCCCTTGGTGATGATTCTCTCTTCTAGGACTTCCTGCCTTTGGCTCCAGTTCCATAAACGGGGATGGGAAAGCCTCATGCTTTAATGATCCATCGCCTGATTTCTCTTGGACTAGCTTGATTTCTTTCCTGCTCTCTTCAGAAGGAGGGTTGTTCCAAAGCATGTTGTGTTTATTCCCAAGGAAAGGAGCTGACTTCTTCAGCTGGTTTTCTGCTCTTGGTTATTTTGTAAGTTCCAACTCTCCAGCCTCCAGCTAGGCAAAGTTATTATTAGTAGCTACATGGAAACCTCATAGTCACAATGTTTTCTGATAAAAGAACCAGGGCATTATTTGTTTTTTTTTTTTTAAATGTTTCAGAAATACTTGTTTCTCTCTGTGCTAACTGCTCCCCTCTGTTCACCTGCCCTCTCTCAGCTCATTGCCATATGCAATCATTTGCCAGCATTAAAAAAAAAATGCCTTTTAATTTGACACAATGTTACCAGTTGTTAATTTTAGGTGGTGGGGCTATGGCTTTTAAAGAGTTATGTAGACTTTTCAGTAACTTTTCTATTTATCAGAAAAAAAGAAACCCCCTACAGTAAATTGCTTTCGGAGCTCTTTCCTGGGGCGATGTCCGTGGTTCTGTTGCTATCTCAGTTCCCAAGCTGTTTGCAGGGCCACACTGTTTCCTTTGAGCACAAGGAGACCTCAGTGTTCCAGGCCAGCGTTTCTCCCACCTAACAACCGCTGCTTGCCAACCATTCTTGCTGGACCTGGAAGCGAACCACTGATCCTAAAGATTAAAAAACAAAATAGGGAGATACAGTGTCCCCAGGGACCGCTCTGCTTAACTCTACTGTGGATTATCAGCTTTGCTCCAGTTCCCAGGCTCAGGACAGGGACAAACCCGCTAACGCCACGGGGGTGGTTCGGACCAAGGTGACATGGCTTGACACTTGGGGGAGCTGAGGGTGCAGGGCGACAAAAGTATTAGAGTCCAGAGCTTCAAGCTTTAGCTCGACTTGGTCACACCCTCCTTTGCCACCTGTTAACCGACACACTGGATCCCTGTGAGGTTCTCGGTGTCTTCATTTAGAACAGTGGTTCTCAAGCTTACTTACATACGCATCAGAATTACCCGAGAATTTGTGGAAACACAGATTTCTGCACGCATGACCCCAGAGTTTCTGATTGGGTAGGATTGGAGTGGGGTCTGAGGATTTGCATTTCCAACAGGTCCCTAGGTGATGCTGATGCTACTGTTTGGGGACAACACTTAGACTCGAACTACCGATTTAGAAGATAGGACTGGTGGTTTTATCTTATCTGTGTGCTGGGGTGAAAAAACAAAGGTCAGGTGAGGAAGCGATGTGATGGTTTGGTACAGTTCTGTGCTTCTAGGTGTGGTTAGAACTTCGCAGCACACCATTTCCAGTTCTCTGTGCTCCAAGTGTTGGGGAGAGGGGCTGGTTGGGAAGGGGCACATCAGTGTGGATCTCCACCCAGACGATGTTTTCTCTGGCTGGTGGTGACCCTTGCTCACATCCCTGAGTGGACGTCAACTTGCAATTCGCATTTCCAGGTTATTGCAAGTTTACCAGTGATGTTTCTCAAAAAGTTTCATAGCAGAACTGGTGTTTGAAGCCATGTTTCAGGGTATCCTAAGCCTACCTCCTCATCCCACTTCCTGTTCCCATGGCATTTCGTCCCCCACAAATTGGTTGAGTAGCTGGTTGTCATTCATCTATGTCAGCCACCCAGTGCCACAGAGAACGCCTTTCTTGGGGTTCTGCAGTAAGCCTTGATGCACGGTGGACCAGCTAGCTGTGTCCCTGAAATTCCTGGGGTTCTGACTGTTCTCTGCTGTGATAGAGTTGAATTATTGGTGACACTTAAAGGAACTGCTCAGGAAGTGGAAAAATCCCTAATATTTGTGTCCTATGTGTTTGGAGAAAGGGGAGAGCATGGAAGTGGGAAGGGGCAGTCTTTGTTTTCATTGCTTAGTAAATTTTCCCAAACCATCTCCACTTCCAACATTTAGCACTGGGACGAAAATCTCTGAGTACATTTTCATAATCTAAAATCTTGACCAGCAGGAGCAGAGGGCAAAGCGTTGGCAATATGCTACAGTTTTCTTATATAGCAATAACATTTAATTTTTGCTATGGGACTTTATTTCTAGAGCCACAGATAGTCTCTGCATAGAGTTATGGTTTAATTTTTTTTTATCCTCCTCTCTGTGTGATAATTCATTGTACACATACTGTATTTTACAAATCCTTCTGTGGTTACCAAATCCTCATATACGGGAGAGTTTAAACAGCATCTATCTTAAATAATAGTTTTAACTTGCACACTTTGGGAGTGTTTTAGAAACCTTGCTGTTCTCTCACGTGCTTATATAATCGTTTTTTCGTTACTTTCTCCCTACCAGGGATCTTAGATCTGGGGCCATTTCTTTCTGAACTGTGGGGACTGTTTGATGAATTATCTAGAGAAACAGGTACATTATAAATATTTGCCATAAAAAAAAATTGAGAGTAGTCAGTGGTCCCGAGACTAGGTTGCATTTGTGTTTTAATGCACCTTGCCATTAGATGGTAGTATAGTAATAGACATACTAATTTGGGGGCAGAGGCACTCTCTTTCCTCACCCATTTAATAACTCAGAGAGGTCGAAGTTGATCTAGCACAACCATCAGGTCTTTTTCAGGTCCCACAGGGTACAATTGGGCCCTAGACCTCTGTCCTAAGTGAGACTCCAGGGAAAGTCAGCCTTGGGGGGCAGGGCAGGGGCGGTCAATGTTGTAAACAGAATTCACTTTTGGTTACAGGAAGCCCTGCGACCTCCCTGTCTGGGATAATTATCATCTAAACCTAACAATGCTTGGATGGGGTTGGAAGTGTTATTCTGAGACTCCTTAGCACAGCTTTTGGCTTCACTACTTTTCTAAATTTGGATGTTGGAATATGTAATTCATCGCTACTCTCTAATAGAATGGCTGTTTTTCCAACATTGAAATCAGATGCGTTTCTTTAAATTAGAGTTTAATTTCCCCTTCCTCGTGTCTCCACTCTCCTAAGTCGATATTTAAAAAGCAAGCAAGGCTAGTGTTTGGCAACTTCTCTCCCACATAATTTGTGACCTGGGAAAGAAAGAAATGGTTCTTCTCAGGTTCTGTCCCTCCTCAGTTTCAAGAGTCCACTGCCCTCTGACACTGGTGTCTTTCTGTCTTCTGCAGTGAGTCACACGGTGTCAATACCAGGGATTTGGTGCCCCAAGAGGACAAAAGAAAACCAGGTCAAGGGGACTTGCGTGGAAATTTAAATGTTGTTAAGAATGCCAAATTTGGCTTAATTTCTAACATAATTGAAAGACTCTCTAACAGCATTATACAGTTAATGGGCCTATACATGGTGGGTAGAAAAAGAAACCCAATTAGACCTAGATTCAGGGAAGGTAATGAGTCCAAGAAGAAAACAAACCTGGAGAAATAGAGAAAACAAAGTGGAATTGATTTGTAGGTTTTCCTACCTTAGGAATCACGGTGCTAACCTCTCGAACAGGCCTGAGGAGCCGTCGATTCCTGATGCGGTTCACCGACGTGGGGCTCTGTTTTCTCACCCCCAGCATGTCAGTGCTCTTTTAGGAACCTGGTGTTCACTGGGTCATTGCTACGGGCTGTTTGGCTGTTTAGTTACAGGCTTTCCTCTGTTCCCCTACCCTCTCCAGGGAACATTGTAACTGTCACAGTCAGGAACTGGCCCGCACACCCTGAGCCTGGGGCACTCACCAACCCTGGCTTTGTGCTCTTGGTCCATCCTTGCAAATGAAGGGAGGGGGGGGGGAAGCTGTCAAGCCAGGTGAACAAAAACCTAGAGTGCAAACCTACCAAGAAGGTCCCCACTGTCCCCAATGTCTGCTGAAGCCCCCTCTGTTTCCTCCCCGTGGAGTGGCCTTCACTATCCTAGATTCTGCAGCCTTCAAAGCCAGAGAGTTGAGCACAGCTATGGTGCCACCAAGGCCACACTGCTTGTGGGGCTGGAGTGCACCTCCTTGCTGCTGGGCATGGGGAAGACCTGTAAGAGCTGAGACTTCTCTAGGCCTGAGAATGGGGGAGCCCTGCCTGGAAGGGCCACTGTGCAGCCATCCCAGCTGCATTCCCGCTTGAAGGACTACAGACCACTCCTTTCTCCCGTCCGTCGGTAAATTACTTTTCCTAGAAAACAGGTGCTTCCTCAGGCCCTGAGAACTCTATTGTCCTCCTGCCCTTCATCTTTGTGGCCACTCCCAGAGATAGTCCTACGTGAAGAAAAGGCCTCACTCTTCTGCCGGTCTTCTTTATTGTGTCTCTAATTGGGGGCCTTATCTTCCCGCCGTCATGTGAAGTCTCCAGACAGAGAAAATATATAACAGTTAAAGATTTATTGCATTTACAATTGCATGCAGTGGTATGCTGGTAAATGTTTAATAACCAGCTTTGGGTGGGGAAGGAGGAAAAGACTCTAACTTGTAGCATTTGCTCATTCCCATGGTGTAGATAGATACCTGCACCATGGCCAACTTCAAGCTACCAATATGCTATCATGGAACTTGGGTGTTGGGAAAGATGGCAGACGCAAGCCGACTCCAGCATACCACTGATGGAGCACGTTCCCACAACTTCTCATCTCATCTTGTCCAAATCCTGAAAGTACTTCTGTGAGGTGGGGAGGGCAGATATTATTTTCACCTGGTAGATGACAACTCTATGTGCCCCACCCAGGTGGTGGATTCAATAGTACAGCAGGTCAGTTTCTCAACCTCATTTAGTTCAATGTAGTTTTGTTCAGTATCCTTTCATTATAACATTGATGAGATGCCCTAGGAAGTTAACTCTTGTTTATATCACTTAACCTAGGGCAAAGTTGATATTTCATGATACGTCATTTCACTTAAAATCACAGAACCTGTCAACGTTAAGGGACGACTCACTATATATTCATTTGAGGCATGTGTGTTGTAACACAGGCCATATGCAGATTTTCAAAGGAAAGAGCTGAAAACTGGTTTTCACAACCCTTAGAAGCCCTCAACCATGAAGGGCTATAGAAGAATGAAGAAAACAGAGAGAGGGGAATTTGTGAGGAAAGTTGTGATTGGACTGCTGTCCCTAAGAGGGGTGGGGCTGGGGGATGTCACCTCCTTGGCATCAAAGTCTTGCAAGAGAAGAACCTGCCTTTGGGGAACTGAGAAAGCTATGGCAGCCTTAGCAATGGGAATAGGCAGAGAAAGAGAAAATAGGACTCGTTTAGGAAACAGCTGCCCTCCATAGAGAGTAGGGACCTTGTGTGGGCGTCATGATGGAGAGAGCAGACCAGAAGACACTAAATTTGATCCAAGAGTTGGCCTGAGAGGGTGAGGGATTGAGGAGATCCTCAGAGGGAGAATCTGTGTGTGTGGAGCAGCCAGCAGGAGGATGGATGGCATCAGGGTGCCTAAATGAGATTAAAACAAACAAAAACAAAAACAGACCCAGGAAAGAGTGTGCCTTTAACCATCTGCCAAGCCCTTAGCCTGGTACGAACCCTGTTATTATCCCTTGGCCTCTGCTGAAGTGAATATGACAGTGTTAATATTCTGGACACTTGGTCCAGACACCTAATTTCTGAAACGAGACTGTGCTTTGTGATTTAAATGTCTGCCCTTAGAATGATCTAATACCTCAGAGAGAGCAGAAAAATTCTGGAGTCCATGGAGTTTTCATGTCATGGCAGGAAAAGAGCTTTCCCCATGGAGTAAAGTTTGAAGGAGCAGCGCACAGCACAAATAGAGCTGCTTTTGAATCACATCTCATGAGTGCTGCTGGTCCAGTGTGTTGGTTTGGTGGTTTATGGTGAGTGTGGCAGGCCTCTGGGACCAGCCTGATCTGCAGGGTTCTCTGGGGCAGGGTTACTTCAAGGACTGAATTGTAATGAAGGCTGAATTTAAAGATGCATCTTTGAATAGGATGATACTTTTGTAGACGGAGTTTATTGCCTGAGTCAAAATTCCATGGGACCAACTCCCACTCTCATTTGTAGTCTATGCAAAATCTTACCAGCCCCTTCCATGACTCAGAAGGGTGAGGATTGCATCCCTACCCCACCCCCAGTCTCCTTGAGAAGCCAACACTAAAGTTTACCACACTTGCCAAATTTTATCCTGTGATATTTCAGAGGGTTAGAATGAGATAGAGCTGTGCTTGTAGGCTGTCTACTGGTTCCAGTTTGGAGAATTTAATCCCAGGGACACATGGCCTGCTCTGTAGAGAGTCTTGATAAAATGTGTTAATGGAAAGCTGCTTTAACATGTAACATCCTCATACGTTCTGCCAGGTTCAGAGGTCCGGAAATCTTGTCTGCAGCACAAAAAGACAGAATTTTTGCCACTCTCCAGGGGGTGCAGTGTTTGCACATGCGATGTGCATGTGCGTGCGTGTGTGTGTGTGTGTGTGTGTGTGTGTCCGCCCGCTGTCACCACAGGCTGCAGCTGGTGTTGATGGTGTAGAAGCGCTGAGTCACTCTGGCTGTTCAGTGGCCCTTACATCACGTTCCATTGTCCTTTATTTTTTTCTAGGCTTTTAAGGCAGCTTTCATTGTTTTTGTTTTGTTCTTCCCTCGGGCCTCTCCTCATTAGGAAATCGGGGTGTAAAAATTAAGAGGCACTGGGGTGTCTGAACAAAGCTGTCCAGACAAAGCATCCTTGCCAGCTGCTGAGAACACCCAGTCCCCCAGATTCTCACTGGGGAGGCGCCCGCCCAGCGCACAGAGGCGGCAGCCAGGGTGCTGTAGGGTGGGCCCCGGCTCATTTTTCTGCAGCTCTCCCTGCTGTGCTGGTTGGAACTGGAGCTAATGAGTTTAACAATCTCTTTATACATTCTAATTCCAACCTTCTTCATGCCCTGTTTTAGCACAAGTGTAACAGGTGGTGCTAATTATCTGTGACATACATTCTTGCAGAGTGCAGTGCAAATTTGTTTAAATGACTATTTTGACCCAACAAGCTTGTCATTCTATTGAAAAAAAATGTTTTTGGTTATAAAAATACCTATTTATCATGGAAAACACAAAAAAGCATAAAGGATAACATAAGAGCTGGCTCAAAATGAAATGCCCAGATGCCCAGACTATTCGTTAAAGGAAATAAAAGTTATCCATAATCCATCACTCACTCGGGAATGATCACTGTTAACATTTTGATGTATAATTTTCCAGTATTTTTATATATCAATTGATATGTGCATATATTTTGACATAACGGAGCCCACATTGTACATTTTATTTAAACGGAAGAATATTCTGTGAATATGCTGTTAGGTCACCAAACCATATTCTAGAACTGCCACACATTAATGCAGTATGAGCGGGTAGGGCTATATCTTTATTTTATTTGCTGTCACTTCATTTCAATTTCTAGGATCTTTCTCTCGCCAAGATAGCCTCACCCATAGGTCCCATCCCTCCCGCCCATTTCTGCAAGGTCTTTAAAGCATTTTCTCAGGTACGCACCCCACACACCTCTTCTCTTGCCTTCTGAGACCCCTCAATGTGCATCTATCTGGGTCAGGGGTTCTCAAAGCTGAGGGCACATGGGAATCACCTATAACGCTCAAAAGCAGGTGCTGGGCTCCATCCCCACCCAGGGTTTCACATTCAGTAGGGATGGCTGGGTGACGGGGCACGTTCGCAGCTCATGTGGCCTGTGTTGGTTCACTACTGGGACCACTGATACGGGGGGGAAATGGATGAACAATTGGATTACTCCAAGCCCTCTCCCAGCATTCTTTGGCTCCTTGTCCTGTTTCCTTAGGGCACTTATCTAGTCTCCAAAGCCTTGTTTTCAACCTATGATACGTCCTCCTGGTGTCACTACAAAGAAAAGAAACTCTTTCTTGATGGAGGATTGGAATGAAAGGGTTTGAAGAAGCCTCCCCGCAAGACCCCTGAGAGTAGAAGCCAGAGTGATTTGTCCTTCACTGTCACCACATCACACTCTCCTGAAGAACTGGCTCCAAAGGAAATGCCCAGATGCCCAGACTCTCTGTGAAAGGAAATGACACATTATCCTCTTCCCAACATCTGGTCATTCCTGAAAGAGCCAGGCCCTGATAATACTGTTGGCTCTCTAAAAGCCTGTGTCTTCTTTCCCGAGGGAGGTGGGGGTGAACCAAGGAGGACAGAGCCTATTTTTGGTGTCGGCCGGAGGGGCCGCCTTGAGGAGGGGGAGAAGGGTCACCAGCAAGCTGTTCCCACTCTGTGAGGCGGGAAGCAGCTTCCTTCCTGTCTAGCCCTGGGCCACAGTCTCTTCCTTAAGTTTCAGATCATTCACGGAGAGCCGAGATGATTTAAAAATGCCATCACGGGCCGGAATGGCTCGCCACTAGGGCAGATGGACTGATGACATGGGGAGAAGAGATCTGGCAGAGCGTGTCAGTTGAGTGGCTGTCACAATGTGCAATGGTGGCTCAGCAGTATCTGTCTGCCCCTTGGCTGGGAAGTGCATGTATTTTTTCAGCCCTCAGGCATCCTCTGGAGGCAAAATGCAACGTGCAGAAAGAATAGGGGAGGGGTGAATGGGGTGCCTGGCATCCCCAGGTAAATTGATTTCACGCAGGTGAGGAGGAGCAAAGCCTTGAACTGAACCAGAGATCTGAGAGATGGTGTCTTGGGACTGACTCCTATTTAGCCTCTGGACCAAGGGAGCAACCTGAAGTCAAGGTCTGAGCAAAACAAGTCCTCCTCTTGTTAAGTTAGCACAGGGCTGGGGAGTGAGTGGCAAGGGGTGGGGAGGGCACCTCTGCCTCTGGATCTAAGGGCGTTTGTTGTGCCAGGCCTTTGTTTTGTTCCAACCGGGGCCCTCTGGTGAAAGCATCCTGGGAATTCGGCCTGCAAACAGAAAGGGCAATTCCTTGTGTGGGTTTCCTGTTTAGGTCTGCGTAGAAACCCAAAGGCTCGCTTGGCCTCATAAATCCTCTAGACATTACTGATGTAGATGCTCTGGCTAAACGCCATGGGAAAACTGCACAAAAATAGAAGAAGGGAGGAGCGCGCATTCACTCTCAGGATTGTGGGTAGGTCTCAGGCTTCATGGTTTTGGATCTGTAAATAGAGGGGGTTGGGTGAGAGGCGATGATCATTAAGGGCCCTTCCAGCTTTGACATTCTCAGATTCCATTTTCCTCTCAAGGGTCCCCCGGAGCTCATGCGGGCTGGCTCAGTGATGGGGGTCTGCTGAGCTACTCACCAAACAGAAGCAGGATGAAAGTTTCAGGCAAAAAAACAGGAAGTTGCCCTAGAATATCTTTTCGGCTCCTTCACAGAAAGAAGGTACTTTTGAACTCTGGTAATTCCCAGACTTTCCTAAACCCTTAGTTTATTCCAAATAGGACAGACACCAGGCTCAGGAGTATTACGGGAGTCCTGTAGCTGGGTTTTTGGCACAAAGCAAGTTCACAGAGCTGACCCCAACGTGGTAAATACAGTGTGTGTTAGGCAGTGTGTGTTAGGAGACATCACCCACGTCAGGAATATTTTTTACTTCCTGTTTCCCTCATTGTCTATTTTGGCCCAATAAGCTTGTTACTGTATGGAAAAAATTTTTTTTGGATTATAAAACTATCTATTTATTATGGAAAATTTGGGAGAAAAAAAACAGAAAAGGATAAAGGACAAAATAAAAATTATCTATAATCCACCACCCAGGAATGATCAAATGGACATTCTGACTTGTTGATTTGATGGGAGACGCGATGTTTTCATACTTATTCTGTGACTGAACCCACAGGTTCTGTGGTAGATTCTGGTTGGAGTCTAACCAGGCATCAGGTTAGCTGGGAATATGATGGAGCGACAATAGGGTTTCTTACCGAAGTTTCTTGGTCAACCAGGCTTTGTTCCAGGGAGGACATTCCCATTGTGTTAAACTATACTTCCTGGGTTCTTCTGCTTTCTCATTTGCCATTGTTTGGATCATTAAAAAAATTTTTCATGTATGACTGTTCTTTTTACGGGAGAAGTACTCAAGTAATATTGAGTAACATGAAGTTAATCTCCTTAAGTCTGGCAATAAAGTGTTCTAGTAGGTTAATTGGATTTTCTACTTGAATGTGGATAAACCCATTTGTGCAGCAACATTTCTCAAGACAAGATTGCTCCCTGAGAATCCAGCATTGCTCAGCATTCAGTTCTCTCAGGGATGAATTGTGATGTTTGTTTATGAACCTCACTCCCTCGAACATGTTCTTACAAGGAAGTAAATCAGCAAAGGAAAGAAGTATTGGGTTGTTGGGAAAGTCATGATGCATTTTGGCAATGAAAAAGATAGAAAAAAATACATCATGACTTTTCCAATAATCCAATACTTCCCAGGTCCGATTCTGTTATTTCTTTTCCAAATTTTGCTTTTATATATCTGAAATACATTCTCTTTTCCCCTCTACTGATTCTGATCTGGTTCTTTAAGAATGAAGTGGGAAGACTAAACCACGTGACTTTCTAAGGTTTCTGGGTCAGGCCTCCTTAGAACACTGGTCCTGGAAAATGTGTTTTCAAAGGGGATTCTGTGCTCAGGTGTGTTTGGAAATGCTGCTGCCTTTGAGAGTTACATTGCACTCTAATGTGTTAAAAGCTCTGAAAATTTATGCAAAATTTATGTTCAACTTTAACTCAGCATTTCCCAAACTTATCTAAGAAAATTTCTTTTTATATTATATCTAAAGCAGCTGTTAACAAATGGAGGAGTAAGTGCTCTGTGGGACATGTTTCGAGAAATTATTTTTTCAGCCAAAAAGAGTTAACCATCCTATACTTAGCAGCTGAGTATACATCTATATCTATATATCTCTATATCTGTATCTAGCTATAGCTATAGCTATAGTTACACCTCTACTATTATCTATCAATCTAGCTATCTGTCACAGGTAATGGAAATGTTTCTGTTCTTTTCAGAATTTTAATAGCATTAGACTAGGATAATCATAGCTATGAAAAATTTTTATAGAAAAATATTAGAAAAGGCACACCAACATTTCAATTGTGGCTATGGATGGCTGCTATAAGGACAAGTCATTTTTTTTTTCTTCTTTCTATTTTTGTTTTCCCCCATATTTTCCACCAGAAACATAAATTATTTCTATATTTGGGGTGAGAAGCAAAATAAATTTTATCTCTAAAAAAGAATCAATATACAAGGATCTTTTCATTTGTTCTTAAGTGAACATATCCACCTCCCTGCAGAGAACACATCAGAAGCATACTCTTCCAGTCATTTATCCTAGTTTGCTTGGGGTTCCATGGCACTTGTCTTCTAAGGGCCTCCATGTCCGTCCTTGAAGTACATACAGTTCCTTCAGATTTAAGGGACAGTAAAGCAATTCACACATGACACAAGGGTCATCCTGAGGGAAGGAAATGGCCCAACCAAGACCACCAAGTTCTTCCTGGATCACTTGCCCACAAAGAAAAGGTAGGCATATCTGTCGGAACCCTTGGTTGCCACCAATGACAGTTCCCTCTAGTTGACTCGAACGGAAGATGAATTTATTGGAAGAGTATTGTGCAGCTCACAGAATCAGTGGGAAGACTGGAGAACCAGGCGATGGAAATGAATGCAAATCAAGGGAGGCAAGGCACCGCCAAGATCTTGCCACAAGGATGGTCTGCTGAGGATGCTGCCACTGGTGCTATCACTGCCAGACACTAGTCATAAGGCTGGTGGGCTCTGCCACCCCTGAACATTCATTCCATGCTGCTGGCCACCCAAGTCCACCACAGCCACTGCAAACAACTGCTGCCTCCCCGGATGCCTCATGTCTCAGGTGGGGCTTCCAACAGGCTGAGCCCAGAGGATGTGCTAGTTTCCTCATTGCTGTGGCAAAGATGGAAACATTGTGCCCTCTTTGGCTTCTAAAGTAGAAAGCGGAGCCCCACCTTCCGTCTCCTCTGGGGTTGTCCCCAAATGGGAAGAATGTTTAAAGTCTGAGTAGCCAAAACAACAAATATGCACAACATTTAGATATGCCATTAAAGGACTGATAGCATATCTAAATGTTGGAGTGTTAGGAGCGAGCTGGGGCCAGCTGTGTTGAGGAGTGAACTCATCCTGTCAGAGCTGCGTAATACGTGGTTTTCCTTCAACCTGGATACCTAAGATGGGAAGGCTTCCGCCAGATTTCTTGATCTGTTTGTAGAAAATCTGCCCCACAGAATAACTGATCTCTCCTAATGAAAACCACACGAAATAATAAAATAAGAATTACCATTTTTCAGAGGAACCAGGAGGCAACTGTACGATGCCCATTTGACTGCGAGGCTCGAGTTTGTCGCTTACTCTGTCTGTCAGCCACATGGGTTATCTGTAGGGCACGGACCAGGAGAAATGAAGGACTAACAAAGCATGAGAAAGAATATTTTCTCCGAAGAACTTAGGGTTTAAGGAAGGTGATTAAACAGAGTGCTATTGCCTCAGAGAAAGGCCCTGTAATACAGGGAATGGGAAAGGAGAGGAATGTGTAAACATGGATCTTTTATTGACTTCCTTATTCGGGAAAGTAGCTTTCTGCTCGCAAATGTCCAAATGTTGGGGTTGAATCCAGAGACCAAATGGTGAGGTCCAAGGACAGAGTCAGTGCTGCCGCGGCTGCTGACAGATTCTTAGATGCCAGACACAGACCCAGAACTGGACTGTGTAGGAGAAAACTGGTGGAGTTGACCACTTCAGAGTGCAGAATCGTAGGAGAGGAACTAGAAATCAGCAGTTAAAACGTGAGGAAAGTCCCTTTATTTTGGAACTAATATGCTCACCTCAGAGTAAGTGAGGTACACTTTGAGAGCCTCAGGAGCTGACCTTATGTAAAGTCTATGTCATTATAATTTTCTACAGCGAGTTGCTCTTCTTTTGTTTGTCAATTGTCAAGACAATTAACAGCTCCCACTGTTGACGGGGACCTTTTGTGGGTTGTCAATATATTTATAGGGAAGGAGTTTCCCAGCTCAGATAATCAGACTCTTCATTCGGATGGGGACCAGGAATGTGCTTCCCAGAAATGCAGCAAACAAGAAAACCAACCCAGTTCATCTCCTGAGGTAGAATGCATTCTTGCACATTGACACTGAGATTTTAATCTCCCTAGGAGTGCATGCTAGGAGAAGATCAGAGCTCCAGGAATGTGGGAAATCTGCTGCACCTTAGACAGTGTAGCTACGTGCAATCACCTGGACCCGAATCCCCCCTAGAACTGAATTTCACCGATATAGGGAAGATTTAATGGCCAGTATGCAAGAACATCGAATGGGTCATGAAAATGGAAGACATGATTGAGAACTCAAGGGCCCCCTTGGCATTGGAGTCACATCCATTCCTAGGAATGTTCAGATAAACCCCGTGATGTCCCTTCTGTGACTGTAGCATTTTTCCAAGGAAATCTCTGAAGGAAAAAGGTCACAAAAGGGTAGACTGAAGGATTTGAGTGGAGACGGCATGGGATGGTGGAGGGGATGTCCCACTTTTCCCTTCACTGTAGAGGCTGTTGGGAACGTGTGGTAGGTAGAGTAGACTGAAGTTTTATGTATCCAATGTAGGGGCAGTGTCATTTCACCTTTGGCTGTGTCCTTGGGTGACTGAACAATGAACAGTGAGCCTAAGATCTCCAGGAAGGACCTGACATGGCAAAACTGCTCGAGACCAGGGAGGCTGGAGGCAGGGAGAGGGCTCATGCACTTCAGATGTCAGGCCTGGGCCCAAGAAATGAGTGGAGACACAGGGGGATGTCTTTGTTCTTAGTTGTGTTAGAAGGTGGTGTCTGTAACCAGACAACGTGTGTTTAACCCTACCTCTGCACCTTTTACCAGCTCTGTGACTTTGGAGAGATTACTTTACCTCTCTGTGCCTCAGTTTTATCATCTGTAAAAGGAGTATGACCTGCCTCATAGGATTCTCACAAGTATTAAATATGTTAATTTGCATAAAGTGCTTAGAATAGTGCCTAGCTCACAGTAACTGTAATCAGGCAATTGCGAGATAAGCATTGGGCTTCCATATTTATCATGGTTGTTCAGAATGCGCCGAATGAAGTTGACTTTCTTTTCTTTTATTTTTTTATTGGGGAACAGTGTGTTTTTCCAGGACCCATCAGCTCCAAGTCAAGTAGTTGTTTCAATCTAGTTGTGGAGGGCACAGCTCAGTGGCCCATGTAGGGATCAAACCGGCAACCTTGGTGTTATGAGCGCTGCGCTATAACCACCTGAGCTAACCAGCCACCCCAAAGGTGACATTCTTAATCTACAGAGCTTGTGTGGGACATCCAGGTAAAACTTTCACTGAGATTAAGCTCAGAAAATGCCACAGCCATTTCCTTTAATGTGACTGAAGTTCGTCAAGCGTCTCTGGGGTGGAAATAATTAACCTACATCTATAATATTAACAGATTGCTAGTGTTAAAATCTTATTAGTAGCAAATGCTTTTGTTTCATCAAAGCCTGGCCTAAGCAGCATAGAAACATGGTTGCAATGCAGCCATCCTGGGTCTTACTATTATGATCCTTGAAAATGGACTACTTAAGACGGGGAATACCATCATTTCTTGTAGTCTCTCACACAGAGGTCCCCAGGATTTGGGGAGAACTTGAGAATTTTTAAATTTATGTTTTCATGGAATATAACTTTAGTTCCTTAATTCAGTTGTTTCTCAAAGTAGGTAGAATCTGTGAGAGTTTCTTTTCCCCGCTGAGGTATTAATGAAATTTGAGGAATGTTGGTGTAGTGGAGAGGACATGGGCTTTGAAATCAGATAGGTCCATGGAAAATTCTATCTTTACTATTTACTTGCTGGGAGACCTTGGACGAGTTCCTTGGCCTCTCTAAGCCTCACTTTTTTCATCTGTAAAATGGTGACAATAGCTACCCACCATCTGGTTAAGAAGAGTGCATGTAAATTATTAACATGTTAGTAGGGGCTCCGTAAAGTTATCTTACATCCTTTTGCCCATTTTTCTTCTCCCTAAAGAAAGAAGAGAGTAGTTATTCTGCCTTATTGAAGAAAAGTAAAGAAAAACTCAACTAAGGTATTAATATTTAACAGATTTGTACCAGAGACACAGTGATTCAGTGATGGTGTGGCAGGCTGAATAATGTGTGTCGTTCCTCGCTTCAAAAAATGATAGCTATGTGCCGGCCAAGTGGCGCGTTGGTTAAGAGTTGGCTTGGGACACCAGTTCTGAGCACCAGGGACCCGGTTCAGATCCCACATGAGGGCCAGTGACACTGCACCCTCTACAGCTAAGATGGTGAACAACAGCTTGACCTGGAGCTGGGCTGCTGTGAGTCACCGGCGATGGCATAGGCTGCAGTGAAGCTGCAGTGGGCTGTCATAAGCTACTGTTAGTGGCCAGCAGCCAGCGTGAGCTGCCAAGAGCTGCCGTGAGCAGCCATCCAGGGCCCAGCGACCAATCTGCCTCACCTGGGAAGAGCACCATGATAATACCAACATGGGCCAGTGAAGAGATGTCCTCCACAATTAGACTGAAGAACAAAAACACAGGAACTTGTCTGTTCCCCTTCCCCAATTCCCCAATAAAATCTTAAAAAAAAAAAAAAAGATAGCTATGTCCTAATCCCTGGAACCTGTGAATATTATTTTATCTGACAAAAAGGACTTTACGGATGCAATTAAGGTGAAGATCTTGAGACAAGCAGGTTATCCTAGATTATCCAGGTGGACCCTAAATGGAGTTATGAGTTCCTCATAAGAGGGACGCAGAGGGAGATTCAAGAACAGACAGAAGAAGAGAAGGCTGTGTGACCAGGGAAGCAGAGATTGGAGTGATGCTCACAAGCCAGTGAATAACAGCAGCTACCAGAAGAAGGAAGGAATGGGTTCTCCCCTGGAGCCTCCGAAGGGAGTGCTGCCTTGCCAAAAACCTTGATTTCAGTTTAGGAGACTGATTTCATACTTCCGGTCTCTGGAACTGTGAGAGAATAGGTTTCTGTTGCGTTGAGCCCCAAGTTTGTGGTTAATTTGTTACAGCTGCAATAGGAAACTAATACAGATGGTTGGCGTGACTCTGTAAAGATAGAGTAACAGGGAGATGGATTGGAAATGGATTGTGCTCAATGGCAGACATGTAAGAGCTCCCAAGCAGACATTTCAATTCTCTTGACTAGTCCTTGACAGCAAGGCCAACTGATATGTAGAAGAGAAAATTCTTTTATTACTCATTTTCACACTGTGGGTTGAGACCTTAGTGGGCTGTGAACAGCATTTTTTTTTAAGTGACTTAGGATAAAATAAAACGCCTGACACTTAATGCCCTTGTCATTATAAACCACGTGCTTTCCCACCCTTCCTGGGGGGTAGCCATGGTCTTTCTTTAGTCTCTCTCCATCTCTTGCTATCTTGGCTAAGGGCCCTCTTACGTGTCTCCATGACACTGGGTGCTTTCCTTTGTTCTTGTCCTCATCACCTTGCAGCACATATGGCTCATTTGTTCATCCAGGTGTGTTGCGAGTCCTACTGTGTGTCAGGCCCTGTGCTGGGTGATGGTCCTATCCTCACTGGACAGTCGTTTCTCTGAGGAATAGTGTTTTAACTCTGTATGTCCAGAACCCCACTCATTGCCTGGCACCCTCAAAGCCACTCAATATGATTATCAACTATGGTTTTAGTTTTTAGAATTATTATTATTCATTTTTTGACTCAATGAATTCTTGGAACAGCATTCAGTTCCATAGCAGTAGCCCATTATAAACATAATACACTTTTTTTCATTTAAATTTTGCAATATGTTTCCTTTTCTTTTCTTTTTTTATTAGTTTCAGGTGTACAAAACAATGTAATAGTTAGATATTTACACCCCCTCACAAAGCGATAACGCCTCTCCCCCAATCTATTACCCCTCTGACATCGTATATCGCTGTTACGTAGAATTATTCTTTTAAACAAATTCAAATGGTGGTTGGGGGAAGGTCATCTAGTATGGTGCTGCTGGGCTTGGGACAGGACATTGCTCTGTGGGGACAGATCTGACAAGCAGAGACTTTCTAGCATGGCCATGGAAGTCCTCCATGTGGGCTTTCACATTTTGGTAGCCGTTCAGTAGAATTGGACACATTCCCCTCCTCTCCTGGTCACCCTTTGCCACAGCCCTGACCCATTCTAGAGGAGAAATCACTGAACCAATAAAGAAATAGAAGAAGTGCTTTGTGAACCTTGGAGGCAGTGCTACTACAGGCACAGCTGGAGAAGAGAGCCAAAAATAAATTTCTGTCACGCAGGCATTTTTCAAAGAAGAGGATGCCTTACCTTCCCAACTTAGGCTCTTCTAATTTATTGTAACATCCTCATGTCCTTAAAACATCAAGCACGAGATCCAAATTATATACAGCAGTGTGTTAGGCAACAACCATATGTGTAAAATCAGATGATAATATCACTGCAGACCCAATATAATTACACCTCTGCATGTAAACCTTACTTATCTTTCTTTCTAGGCATTCAAAGCACACAATAGATAGTATCTGTTTGTTTTCCCCAACACTTTTGCCAGGTAGGTAAAAAGCAGGTATCATTATTGTGTGTGTGTGTGTGTGTGTGTGTGTGTGTGTGTGTGTGTGTGTATATATATATATATATATATATGGCTTTTCTGAGAATTATTTGCCCAAAGCTCCATTGGCAATAGGAGCAACTGGGAAAAAAATGACTGGAGCCTTAATCTAAAAAACAGAATTCCTGTTGAGGCAACTTCAGGTCACAATACTGAGATATTTCTAATTTCAGGCATTCTTGGAGCACACGGACATAAAGTGTTATTTCCCTTTATTTGTGGGTATATAGGAAAGAATGGGATGGCAGATAATATAATTAGATAAATTCAGCTATTGGTGCTTTTAAGTATTCAGCATATATAGGGAGCTTCATATATATTTTTTTCACCACGATGGCAGTGGCGTTAAGCATAGCTCAATAAAATAGGGCCAGCAACAAAATCTGGAACACAAATGTGATTCTATAGCAATTTTCTGCTATTGGAGATAATTGTTATAGTGATAAAAACATTTAGAGTTGTAAAGATCTGAATGGGAATACTGGCTACCAGCTCTGACATTAACTTGCTGAGTGATTTTTGAGCCAGTCTCATAATCAATCTCTCTCTCTCTCTCTCTCTCTCTCTCTCTCTCTCTCTGCAAAATAAGCACAGCATTTACCTTAACCCATAGCTATGAGGATGAAAGGAGATCATGTATGTAAAGTGCTTTATGAATAGTGAAATACTGTGGGAAAACGAGGTAGTATGAAGGTTGGACCACTAAAATAATAGGCCCTAATACAGGTTATATTTTCTTCCAATGGGATCTATTTCCAATGGGTCATCAGTGCAAGAAGCCTGGCTTTAAGTCTTTACATTATTATCTCCCTGAAAAATCAGGAGAAAAGAAAATGAGGGGAAAGGAGGCCTGGGGCTATAGGTATATCAAAATTTAAAGAATGCGTCAAGTATGAACTCTAGTCTATGTAGTGGAATTCAAGTATATATACACGGTAGGGGGCAGGAAACTCGGAAAATAAAGCTTTCCTATGCCTTCTGGAATGTAGCCCTTTTGTTCAGGATCTATGAGGTAAAGAATTCCATAGGAAGTATTTGTTTAATTAATTGTGGCCAGAACTTAGCTGTGGGTAGGCCAGATGCCATTATGCAATGTTATTGCTTCTCCAACCAAGATACGTGCATACTTTAACCCAAGTGCAAACCCACAAGATTTGAACTCCTAACCTTTAAAATACAAGGCAGCTACTTTGGCTACCAGGCATCCCAGTTCTTGTTTACCAGTACTGGAAGTTCTCATCAGACAGAGCCCCATTGATTCCATGATCCTAGCAGTGTAACATTGAGAAACCCAAAGGAATATCCATTTTAAATAGTGTCTGTGGTACCAAAAGGGTGCTGGGGCTCTGCATCAGACCCTTACCTCAAAATTTATAGGCTCACAGAATTGAATGACAATCAGGTTGGAATGTATGGGCTTCTATTCTTCTGTAATGATCCATTGTGAGGAGAAAGAGGGCGATTTTCTTGGACATTCCTCTCCAACCAGTGTACTTATGGTGGTTGGTTTTTGTTTACAAAACTATCCCAAACAGACCCAGGGTCCACTGCCCTCTCTGGGTGCCAGGACTGTGGGGGCACATAAGCCATTTGTCCAAGGACTGGAACTACTGTAAAATCAATAATCATTCTTTTTACTGGGCACGTGTTAGCCTCTTCTCAAAGCAGTCAGAAAGTGGACTGTAGGACCGCCTTCTTTCTCTGCAGTCATTTAGTGATAATATAAGAAAATCAATCTTCTAAAATATAATCTTAGACTTTGGCTCCACCTACAAGTCGAAAGAATTTTGTAAGGAAAGAAAGAAAAGGAAAGAAATGTGTCTGTTCCTCCCATCTGACTATGAAAAACCCATAGACTGTAACCTGAAAAGGAAAAATAAACATAGTCTATGAAATTCTGTGGCAAAAAAGGAATGAAAATGTTCTTAAAAAAAAAAAAAAGAAAACGAACTTTATTCTCTGCAGGTTTAAAGGCAACCTTTGCCAAAATTTGCTTTCTGGAATCTTTCCTCTAGACCTGGCTCCTACCAGCAGGGTTGGCTGCAAGAGAACAGCTTGGAAGACTGTGGTTTGGAATGTGTGAATGTTAAAATCAGACATTGTTCTCTTTTCTTTCTAACAACAACAAGTCTTTGGTTTTGGCTATGTACGTGCTGGGTTTTCCAGCACTGCCTTGTTTCTTGTCTTGCCACAGGTCAGAACGACTGAGTAGATCTTGATATTATCAGTTCATTTTCTTTCTGACCACCCCTTTGCCCTTCTTCACAATGCCCATGAGAAGCTCATAGGTACTGTTTCCATGCCGAAATGAAGAAATGACTAAGTGAGTACGAAATGACTCGTGAAAGGCCACACAGCAAGTTGGAAGAAGGTTCTGGATTGGAACTTGCACTTTCCATGTCCTCCCCAGGTCTGTAAACCAGGTCCTGAGTGTTTCTGAGACGTTGAGGCCCACAGATACGTGCTGGTCCACAGGCATATGGTGAGACTTCAAACTGGGAGTCAGCACTATGCAGAGTGACTAGATACTGAATACTTTAATAAAATAATTATCTCCTGCTGGGGCAGAGTTATAACTCAAAATTGTTGTACCATGGATTAGTCTAATGTATAACATAATTCAGATAGGACTGGGGTAATATCCAGCCTAATCCCATCTATGAAAAGGTTTGCTAAACAAACAATAAATATAAATATAGGGACTATGTCTCATGTCATCTATCATATGTCACCTACTTAAGACACAGGAGGGCTGGCTGAGTGGCTTAGTTGGTTAAGAGCACAAGCTTTGAGCAACAGGGTCACCGGTTCAATTCCCAGTGAGCTGAGCCCAAGCTGAGCTGCCTCTGAGCTGCCAACGGGTGGCAGGATGGCCCAGCTGGTGAGAGCACATGCTCCTAACAACAAAGTTGCCAGTTTGACTCCTGCATTGGATGGTGGATTAGGCCTGCCCGCAACTAAAATTGAACATGGCACCTTGAGCTGAGTGGACGCGAGCTGCCATCAAGCGGCTGGATGGCGAATGGACTTGGAGCTGAGCTAGCTGCGCCCTCCACAACTAAGATTGAAGGACGACAACTTGGCTGTTCCCCTTCCCCAATTCCCCAACACTGTTCCCCTTCCCTAATTCCCCAATAAAATCTTTAAAAAAAAAAGTAAGACACAAATCTTAAAAAAAAAAAATAAGACACAGGAAATAACAGATTGAGTGATTATTGTATCATGGGGAAACTATGTGTTCAGGAAGCACTACTATACAAACATCATTGATCCTGTTGGTTTCCATGTCTTGTTTTTTAGTAGGTGACATATGATATATGAATGAGACATAGTAGTAGTCTCATAGTAGACACATAGGTAGCCTCTGTAACCTACCATGTCACATAGCAGCTGCTGCCTCTGAAAATCTGGTCCCAGGAAAAGGACACATGCAGAAGTCATTTTTTCTGGAACTTGGCGGTCAGCCGATCTCCTTGTGTGTCAGTGGTATGTAGAATCATTCAGGAGGAAATTGAGAATGTGCAACGCTAGAAGCAGAGAATATGTTGAAGCGTCTACTTACAGGAGCGGAGAGGCTGAGAATTCTCTGAAATTAGTACAGAAAGCTTTCTGATAGATAACAGGAGATTTACTGGTAGAGGAGGCCATGGGATGTGGATCAGTGTGGGATATAATAAAGGATCACTAGATGACAAAGAACCAGTGGATTAAAAAATGGGCCAATGACCTTAACAGAGACCTCACCAGAGACGATATGCAAGTGGCAAATAAGCACATGAAAAGGTACTCCCATCATGTCACCAGGGAAATGCAAATGAAAACGTCAAAGACATACCACTACACACCTATTTGAATGCCCAAAACCCAGAGCACTGAGAACAGCAAATGCTGATGAAGATGTGGAGCAACAGGAACTCTCACCTCTGGTGGGAATGCAAAATGGTACAGCCACTCTGAAAGACAGTTTGGTGGTTTCTTACAAAACTCAACATACTCTTACCATAGGATCCAGCAATCATGCTCCTTGGTATTTACCTGAAGGACTTGAAAACTATGTCCACACAAAAACCTGCACACAGATGTTTCTAGGCCTTTTATTCATAATTGTTAAAACTTGGAAGCCACAAAGATGTCCTTCAGTAGGGATGGATACATAAACTCTGGTACAGCCAGACAATGGAATGATATTCGGCGCTAAAAAGAAATGAGCTATCAAGCCATGAAAATACATGGAGGAACATTAAATGCATATGACTAAATGAAAGAAGCCATCTGAAAAGGCTACATACTGTATGATTCCAACTATATGACAATTCTGGAAAAGGCAAAACTGTGGAGACAGGAAAAAAGATCAGTGGTTGCCAGAGATTGGAGGAGGAAGGGATGAATAGGTGGAGCACAGAGGATTTTTAGGGCAGTAAAATTATTCCGTATGATATAATACAATGATGGACACATGTCATTATACATTTGTCAAAACCCAAAGAATGTACATCAAGAGTGAACACTGATGTAAGCTATTGACTTGGGTTGATGATGATGTGTCCATGTAGGTTCATCAATTGTAGCAAATGTTCCATTCTGGTGGGAATGTTGATTGGCGGGGAGGCTGTACGTGTGTGGGCTAAGGAGATATATGGGAGTTCTCTGTGCCTTCTGCTCAATTTGCTAGAAACCGAAAACTGATCTCAAAAATTAAAAGTCCATTTAAAAAATAAGGAAATAAGGAAAGAGAGATGGATAAAACCCCTGCCCTAATAGAGTATACTAACTAGCATTTGTTATTCTTTAAAAGCATTGGGAAAGTCTATAACTACTTTTAAAACATTTTTTTTAAAGATTTTATTGGGGAATTGGGGAAGGGAACAGTTTGGGGAAATTGGGGAAGGGGAATGCTGTGTTTTTCCAGGACCCATCAGAAGCATTGGGAAAGTCTATAACTACTTTTAAAACATTTTTTTTAAGATTTTATTGGGAAATTGGGGAAGGGAACAGTTTTGGGAAATTGGGGAAGGGGAACGCTGTGTTTTTCCAGGACCCATCAGCTCCAAGTCAAATTGCTATCCTTCAATCTTAGTTGTGGAGGGTGCAGCTCAGCTCCAAGTCCAGTTGCTGCTTTCAATCTAGTTGCAGGGGTACAGCCCACTATTCCATGTGGGAGTTGAATTGGCAACCCTGTTGTTAAGAACACGTGCTCTCATCAGCTGAGCCATGTGGCCGCCTGTCAGCACCTCACCTTGGGCGCAGCTCACTGGCCTATGTGGGAATCAAACTGGTGATCAGAGTTTGCACTCTCACCAACTGAGCCACCCACCAGCCCATAAAACATTTTTTTAAAAGTTGTTTCTAAAACTTGCTGTGCCAGATGTGGAAAGACCAGACAGGCACCTCCTTACAGAACGGTGCCCAAATACAGCCGCCCCTGCCCAGGTGTACCATACAGGGTCCTCACAGTGCCTTTCATCCACAAATCAACTAAGTAGGGATGGCTTTGAGAGCGTTAAAACTATATATAAAAACAAAATAGAAAATAACAACACAATCTTTGCACCAGCACGGTCTGAAAAGAAGTTAAGTACAAACCCATTGTTTTACAAATGAAAATAATGGGGCTCCAAGAAATTCAGTAAATTAAGGGTAGAGTAAGTTTAGTGGCAGAATTCGTTTGCAATGCATCGTCTCAAAATACCCTAAGAAGTATGTGATATTAGCGTTTGATGCTGGTGCATTGCATCAGTAGCTGATAGGACCAGATTCAAATTTCTGAGACCACCGATTGCATTTGGATGAATCGTGTTCCTTCCAAAAGCAATGAGTGTTCCTGCTTTACAGTTGAAGAAAATGAGAGGCTAAGAAATTTGCTCAGGTTCCCACAGCAAATTAAATGGCAGAATCAACTCAACTCCAGAGCATGTGGTTTAATCTCTATACTAGACTTCCTCTTTTAACACTTGACTTCATGAAAATAAATTTATTTGGTGGTAGTATTATTTGATTTTGAGTTTTGAATTTTCATCATAATTAATAACAATAGTAATCAATGAAAAGGAAGTTCACCCTTTTCCTTGGATTTCTAGGCTTCCTTTTCAGGATAAATTATCCTAACTTTATATTGCCCTAAGAGTACTGTCATCAAAAGAGAAGTGAATTTTTTTTTTTTTTTGGTAACAGCATTCTAAAAGTTTCAGTGTCAACAGCCATTCCTATCTTCCTTTTATACACATCCAAAATGTATAACCTAAAAAGGTTTATCTGAAAATCTGATGTTTTGTTTATTCATTTATTTATTGTTTCTTCAACAAATATTCATTGAGCACTTACTAGGCCTTGGGTATACAATGAATATAACAGACATAGTCCTTGCACTCATGGAGCTTACCATCAAATGGGGGAAGATAGAACATCAAATAAGCAAACAGAACAATACTTAGAAGGACAAGATTCTGAAACAAGAAGGCGTTTGTGGGCCGGCCGAGTGGCGCGTTGGTTAAGAGCTGGCTTGGGACACCAGAGGGCCCCGGTTCAGATCCCACAATGAGGGCCAGTGACACTGCCCTTCACAGCTATGATGCTGAACAACAGCTCAACCTGGAGCTGGGCTGCCATGAGTCGCCAGCGACAGCGTAGGCTGCAGCCCCTGTGGCAGTGGGTTGCCATGGGCTACCGTGTGTAGCCAGCAGCCAGCAGCCAGCGTGAGCGGCCAGCAGCCACCGTGAGCAGCCGTCCAGAAGCCGGCGACTGATCTGCCTTCCCCGGGAAGAGTGCAATGATGGTGCCAACTTGGGCTAGTGAGGCAACGTCCTCCACAGCTAGACTGAAGAACAAAAGGACAGCAACTTGTCTGTTCCCCTTCCCCCAATTCCCCAGCGCTGTTCTCATCCCCCAATTCCCCAATAAAAATCTTTAAAAAAAAAAAAAAAAGAAGAAGGGGTTTGTGTATTAAGAGCCTAAAACAAGTTGTGTGGCCAGAGTGTGTGTAGTAAATGAGGAAGACAGTGCTTAGAAATTTAGAAATGAGGTTGGAGAATTTGACTGAAACTTGATCATGCAGGCCGTTGCGGGCCATGGAAGGATGTTTTATTTTCTATTAAATGCAATGGGAAGCCAGTGAAGGTTTTAAAGCATGTTCTGGCCACTGTGCGGAGCACGAGAGAAAGGGGCAACATACAAGGAAGGGATGGTGATTAGGAGTTCAGTGGCAGTAGTCCATTGGAGAGATGATGAGGGCATAGAGATGGAGAGATGTGGACAGATTTGAGAAATACTTTGAAAGTGGAATCAGTAGTATGTGGTAGTGGGCTGGCTGTTGTAAGCAAAGGGATAGGGGGAGGGGTTGCAAAAATGACTCTAGGTTTGTGGCTTTAGCAAATGAACAGATGGTCGTTGCATTTATTTAGATAAGGAAGATGGGAGGAGGAGGATCAAATGTTCAGTTTCGGACAAGTTAAGTTTGAGTTGCCTGAGATATCTGAGTAGGCAGTTGGATATACAAGCTCTGGGCTGGAGATAAAAATATGGGCGTTCACAGCATTTTGGTGATATTTAAAGCTATGGGACTGGATGAGATCACCCTGGGGGGAATGTAGAGAGAAAAACTGCAACAGGCTCTAGAGGGAGTGCTGAGCATCTCTAATAATAGAGGCAGAGGAGAGGACGAAGAGCTGGCGGTGAGGCTTAGGTTAGCCTGAGCACAGGAGAGAGGAGAGGACAGCATGGCTGACTGGAAGGCCAAGGGGAGAATGTTTCAATTATGGTGCAAGCAACTGTGCTGAACACTGCTGAGAGGTCAAGTTGAGGTCTGTTAAGTATCTATTGGGGGCCAGCCGAGTGGCTCAGTTGGTTAAGAGTTTGAACTCTGAGCAACAGCGGTTCAATGCCCAGCCCGAGCTGAGCTGCCGCTGAGCTGCCAACAGGTGGCAGGATGGCTTAGCTAAAAAAAAAAAAAAAAAAAAAAGGTATCTTTTGGATTTTGCATTATCGCAGTAGTGTGCTGAAGTTTACTTGTCTCCACCCCAAAAAAACCTATTGTAGGCATTTCCTCCCAATTCTGTGTTTAGTAATAGACACATTGGTAGTGTGAAATCAGCTGGTGGGAGTATTTATGCCATGGAAGTTGGCAAACACTATAAATTAGTTTTTCTTTTCTTGGCGAGCAGATTGTTAAACAGGTACCAACCACCATGCCACTGGCATCGTGATTCCATTTGTATTAAGATGAAGGGGAAAATGGCCTCTGCTTTCTCTGGTCCCATCAGAAAGTTTTCAGAACATTTTTCATGGAAATGAATTATCTTCAAAGAAAGCAACTGAGTTTCTGAACTTCCTTTGAAGTGGGCTTCTACCTTTGCCATAGGACTCTCTAACGTCTTAGCCTTTTAGTCACTAACCTTCCCCAATTTAATGCAGACCAACGGGAAAAATATTCAGTGTGGTCATATGAATAATTTCTTCCAACTCTGAGATGCTATAATTCTGAGTTGGCTGTAAGAAATTCCAAGAGCATAAGCAGTAAACCACATTTCATTTACTCCTGGGTTTATTTACTCAGTAAAAAAAATATATCATTAGAAGTTTCCAGAATTCAGAGGCTAAGAGATGACATTTAGTCCATCTTGCTTTTTCATTAAAAACAAAACAAACAAACAAAAAACCTTGTTATTCTATGAAAATATAGATAAGAAAAATAAGTGGAAAGTTTGAGATTTTCAACATCACAACAGAAGTTAAATCATTTGATGATAAAGCTAATTATTAGATTATCAGTTGTTAAGATAAAATCATTTAAAGAACTATGCTTTTAATACTATTTTGGTTGTGACATGTAGTCACAGACTAAATCCTGTTCTTGTCCAAAAGTGGACTAAAGATTGGACTGAATTCATTGCAGTCTTCAATTCACTAAAGAAGTTGGCATGCAAACCTAGTTCCGGCATCTCTAAAAGTTTGTTCTTTTAACATATCTTCTACTCCAAACACATAGCATTAATAATTGAAATTTATCAAGCTTAAAAATGAAATAAATACTTCTGTGACCCAGAATTGGGACAGAAATACAAAGCTGTGAGCTAAGTGGAAGCCACAAGCTTACTGGGCTCTAGGTCTGGAACCGGGCAATATTAGCTAGAGTCTTGCTCTTCCAGGGTAAATTAAAATAAAAGAGTTCCATGCTGAGATGGGAGACTGAAGCCAGGCTCACTGCTTGAAGCCAGAGTCAGAGACAGGCTCCCCCTACTCCTGAAAGGAAGCTGAAATAGAAGCTATTCCTGCCTGGGCTACAGCTTTTAGTAAACTGTGTGGACTTAGGGGAGATGGAGGACCCAGACATAACCTTGCGGTTAGGTCCACCTTGAGCTGTCCGTTGCCTGGGTTGGTGCCTGGATCAATGTTGTCCTCAATATTTCTCTGGGCTGGATCTCTGAAGCTCTCAGGGGCCCAGGGAGCCAAGTGCAGAGTGAAGGCAATCACAAAACCACCAGATGGGGAGGGGAAGGCACGCTGGGTGTAGTGGGAGGAAGAGAAAGAGAGGCAGAGGGAATGAAAGCCTAGTCTCAAAATGGGCTTCTCAACCAAAATCCAAGGCTGGAAAGACAGCCAACAAAACAACAACAAAAATAAGAACATACATTTATTGCTGTTGAAACTAATTTTATGGAACCATCTTAGAAAAGGTCTAATATGTTTAGAGTGCTCAAAGAGATGAAGGAATAACTTCCTTGAAAAAAAAAAAGGGCAAGACATTATGAGAGAAATGCCAGCATACGTGAAATCAGAATGCATGGATACTGGGCCCGCCGAGTGGCTCAGTTGGTTAAGAACTCACTAAAGAATGCATGGATACTGAAAAACAACAACTAGAAATCTTGGAAATGAAAAAGTCCAAGTAAATGAAAACCCAGTCATTGAGATAAGCTCTAGATTGGAAATAGTTAAAGAGAAAATTAGAGAACTGAAAAGGATGCTGAGGATTTCACCCAGAAACAGGACAAAGAGAGACAAGGGATTAAAAAAAAAAATGTGAGAGAGCAGTTAAAAGACAGCATCGGTTGACAGGCTTCAATATACATCCACAAGGAGTCCCAGAAGATGAGAATGAAAGGAATGCTGGAGAAGCAATTTGGAAGAATTAATAGCTAAGAATTTTCCACAAAGTAAGATCTGAAATCTGAGATTGAAGGGTCATATAAAGCTCCAAGCAGGATACAGATAAATTCACATACCTTAGTGAAACTGTATAACATCAGAGATAAATAGAAAACAAAAGTTATTAGAAAGAAGACATATCACCATCATAGGAACAAGATTTGACGAAAAGCGGACTCCTCATGGGCAGAAACGGATGCCAGAAGACAATGAAGTCATGTCTTTATAGTGCTGAAGGAAAATAGCTGGGAACCTAAACATCTTCTACCTCTTTAAAGTATTATTCAACAGTGAGAGCCAGTTAAAGACATTTTAAAAAATACAGCGATTGAAATATTTCAACTCATAGACCCTCATAAAAATAACTAGCAGGAATATATTTCAGCAAAAACAAAAGGAAACAGAGGTTGAAAATAACACAGAAATGGATAAACTAGTGAATTTAATTTTTTTACAAAACCCATGACATTTATTTATTAAAAGGATGAACTCTACACAAAATTTTAGACAAAAATAAAACTGCAAGGGGTAAAGGCTGGGAAAAAAATGAGGATCATTCAATGGGAAGTTAATATAAGCTAAGATCAGTGTCATGTCAGGAAAAAAGATTAAAAACCTGAATAACTTCAGGTGTTCTTACAAAATGGAATAGTTAAGAATTATGTTAAAAATTTAAAACTAATGACTAAAATACTATGTCTAAGCCAGCAGAAGAGGTAAACAGGAATACAGAAAATATTTTTCATGCCAAAGAAGGCAAGAAAAGTGGAAAAAGTAAAAGGATGATAAACATAAAATGAAAAAATAAGAGTTAAAAATAAGTTTAAATATTACCATTAACCTCAGCAATAATAATTATATATCAAAAATTTATTTTAAAATAAGATGAGAATAAATAAAAAACAAAATAAATTATATACTACAAGGAAGAGACATCTAAAATAAAGACATATGGAAAAATATAAAATAAAAGAATAGAAAATGATTCACAGTAAAAATATTAACAAAAAGAAAGCTGGTATAGAAATCTTAATATTGGATGCAATTGAATTTAAAAACAAAAAATTAATAGGGATAAAGAGGGACACCATGTATTAAGATATGCTATATATAACAGTTATAAACTGTAGGTACCTCAAAATACATAAGGGAATAACTGATCATATTATAGAGAAATTTACCGATCCACTATCATGGTAAAGGATTTTAACACACCTTTGATAGATCAAGCAGAATTTAAAAAAATTAGAAACTACCCAGAATATTTGAATGCAAAATTTAAAACTTTGATCTAATATATATATTGAATATGTATAATACTCTGAACCAAGTAAATAAAGAATATATACAGTGTATTCTTTTTAATCACCTATGAAACTTTTACGAATGACATCACATACTAGGTTAAAAAGTAGTCTCAACAAATTCTTAAAAAATCAATATCGTACAGACCAAAATCTGACTATAATTCAATGACATTAGAAATCAACCCTAAAAAATATAACAAATTTATGAATGTGTTGAAACAAAAATTTACAACTAAATAGCTCAAGATTAAAAGGGAAATCACGATGAAAATGACAAAAATAAATCAAGCAGTATCTAGAGATAAAGGTATGTTTCCAACTGCATTTATTTAGAAAACAAGATTGAAAATAAATAAGTGTTCAACATAGAAATGAAAAAAAACCCAATAGAGTAATACATTGAAGAGTGGAGAAAAGTGGTTAATTTTTTTTCTAGGGCTGCCATAACAAACTACCACAAAAGTCAAATTCTATTGACTTAAAACAATAGAAATGTATTGTCTCATAGTTCTGGAGGCCAGAAGTCTGGAATCCAAGTGTAGGCAGGGCCATGCTCTGGCTGACGAGGCTATGGAAAGAACTGTTCCAGACCTCTCTCCTAGCTCCTGATAGCCTCATGCATTCATTCCTTGCATTGTAGATACATCACTCTAATCCTGTCTTCACCTGGTGTTCTCCCTGTGTGTCTTCACATCACCTTCCCTTTGGGTCCAAATTTCACTCTTATAAGGACACTAGTCATGTTGGATGAGGGGACCATCCTCCTCCAGGATGGCCTCATGACAACTAATTACATCTACAATGACCCCTATTTTCAAGTAAAGTCATATTCTAAGGTATTGGGGGTTAGGACCTTAACAGCTTTTTTGGGGAGGAGACCACAATTGGACACATAGTGGAAAGCATTAATAAAAATAAGAGCGCAAAAGGCTGAAATAGAAAACAAAGTCATAATAGAGTAAATCAATACAACCAAAAATTATTAGAAAAAAAATCTATGAATAACACAGTCTTTAACAAGGCTGATCAAGAAACAAAAAGGCACAAATAAACAATATTTGGAATCCTAAAGGGGACACAACCACAATACAGAACTGAGTTTCAAAATCATACATCATTGTACTATGAAAAAGAGTACTGGCAATAACTTTAGGCCAACGAATGTGAAAACTTAAGATAACGTGGATGATTTTTCTTTAGTACGTAATTTGATGCAAAAATTAAAGGCCCCATTTGACATGTGAATTCTTACAGTAGTCTTTCACTTTGAATTGATCCTGACTAGATGTTAAACTCTATCTTCTAGAGTTCATGTTTTAGAAAAAGAAAACAAAGCAAAAGTTGAACATGCAATTGAATTTTGTCAAACAAAAGCTAGTTACACTCACTCATTTTGGTATCTAATGATTAATCTTAGCTGATTCATTTCATACAGAAATGACAGTTGTCTGTAGCCATAAATCAGCATAGAAAGAGTGACATCAGTCTGGATTTAAAGGCTCATGGTCAAATGCGGGCATGGATTTCAACCACATATTTAATATACATTTTTTGTTAAATTCTATAAATCTTGGAGAGAGTAGCACTTCGATCTATTTTTAAAACTTGGATGGATAGATGATCACATAATATCGCTTTATAATAGCTATGTCTCTACCCTTGACTTATATTGGACCCTATTTTCAGGTTTTTAGATGAAGAGTGAGGGGTTGAGACATGTGCCCTTAGCCAGCAGGGAGCTGTGGGGTTAGGAAAACAATTTCTAGGGATTTTTAATTTTAAACATTAAATATTTTAGTATATTTGCACACACAGAGCATATATTTTTACTGACTCTCATTTTTCTGTGTGGAGCTAAATATAGATAGATATGGAGATATCTATCTCTATATATCTATATCTATCTGTCTATCTATCTATCTATCCATCTATACATATAGAGGGTGCCAAAAAAATGTATACACATTTTAAGAAAGGAAAAAAACTATTAAAATTGTAATAATATATACCGATAACAAAAGATAAATACAAGTCACGTTTGACTCCTGCAATTACAGGAGGTGCTCAAAGTGGTTACCATCAGCATAATTCTAATACAGTTTTTTCCTTTCTTAAAATGTGTATACACTTTTTTGGCACCCTGTGCATATATATATATATATATGTATGAAATGATAATGGAACTACTGACAGATGCTTTGGTGCAGCTGCAAAATGGAATATTTCTATATATTCATATTCACTCTAGAGATAGAGATCTACAAACTTGCTGAGCTGGTATTTCACTTAGGCACTATTTTCTGTGTCCTTCTTAACAAGAGATTCCACATTCCACATATGATCTACACTTTATTTTAACTACCATGTTCTTGGCTTTGCTCTTTGTTCTGGTCAGCTTTACCCTTTAATAGTCTGTTGAATAGTGATTTCTCAGCTTAAGACTCTGACTTGCTTCTCTTCCCCCTCAGAGATGTCCTGTAATTTTATTTATTGTTTCCTGAAGTGTGGCTCTCACTCATGTTTTTCACGAATGATAGCCTTTCCCCAAACAGAACCAAATTAGTAGAGTCATTCTCCAGCTCCACTTAAAAAACACATTTAAATGCAAATATAGGGCCAGCCAAGTGGCTCAGTTGGTTAAGAGCTCGCTCAAGAGTGCGAGCTCTGAGCAACAGGGTCGCCAGTTCAATTCCCAGCCCGGGCTAAGCTGCTGCTGAGCTGCCAAAAGGTGGCAGAATGGCTCAGCTTTAAAGAAAAAAAAAAAGCAAATATAATTGCTTTTATTCTTTCTGCTTTGCTTCTCATATTTGATCTATCAACATGCTACCAAATGAGGGCCAGCCAAGTGGCTTGTTGGTTAAGAGTTGGCTTGGGAGCATGAGCTCTGAGCAGCAGGGCCCCGGTTCAGATCCCACATGGGGGCCAGTGATGCTGCGCCCTCTACAGCTAAGATGGTGAACAACAGCTTGACCTTGGAGCTGGGCTGCCGTGAGTCACCAGCGATGGCGTAGGCTGAAGTGGGGCTGCAGTGGGCTGCCATAAGCTACCGTGAGTGGCCGGCAGCAGGTGTGAGCTGCCATGAGCAGCCATCCAATGGCCTGGCGACCGAGCCGCCTCAGCCAGGAAGAGCGCAATGATCACAACACTAACATGGGCCAGTGAAGAAACGTCCTCCACAACTAGACTGAAGAAAAAATGGACAGCAACTTGTCTGCTCCCATTCCCCTTTGTTCCCCTTCCCCAATTCCCCAATAAAATCTTTAAAAAACAAAAACAAAAAGATGCTACCAAATGAAACCACAGAAGACTCTGAATAGCCAAAGCAATCCTGAGAAAGAACAAAGCTGGAGGCATTACACTTCCTAATTTCAAACTATACTACAAAACTATAGTAATCAAAACAGTATGGTATTGGCATAAAAACAGTACATAGACCAATGGAACAGAATTGAAAGCCCAGAAATAAATCCTTGTGTACATGGTCAACTAATATTTGACAAAGGAGCAAAGAATACTTAATGGGGAAAGAACACTCTCTTCAGTAAATGGTGTTGGGAAAACTGGATAACCACATACAGAAAAGTGAAACTGGAGCCCTATCTTATACCATTTACAAAAATGTACTCAAAGTGGATTAAAGATTTAAACAGAAGACCTGAAACCATAAAACTTCTAGAAGAAAACATAGGGAAAAACCTCTTTGACATTGGTCTTGGCACTGATTTTTTTTTTTTTTAGTATGACACTAAAAGCACAAGCAACAAAAGCAAAAATTAATGTGAGACATCAAGCTAAAAAGCTTCTGCTCAGCAAAAGAAACAAGCAACAACATAAAAAGATAACCTATAGAACGGGAGAAAATATTTGCAAATTATGTATCTGATTAAGGGTTAATATAAAAAAATTATCGAGATCTCATATAACTAAAAAAATCCTATTAAAAAATGGACAGAGGAACTGAATGGACATTTTTCCAAAGAAGACATACAGATGGCCAACAGGTATATGTGACACAATGGAGGTGTTAGCTAGCGCTGTGGTAGTAAACGTTTTATAATATATAAGGGTATCAAATCAACACACTGTATACCTTAAACTTACACAATAGTGTATGTTAATAAGAGTTCGGGTGGAGATGGGGGAGAAGGACATTACCAAAATCTAACTTTTGTTTCTGCGATGGTGGATTTTCATTTTTTAAAACAAAATTTTTGGAGTTGTCTTAAAATTATGTAATGCCCAGGAACAAGTTATAAGATAGTTGTATGGTGGCTGTACTTCAGTGCTAACTAGACTATCCAATTTCCTGCACACACAAACCCACCCTCTTACCCCTGTACTTTTGCTTACATTGGTCACTCTATCTGGAAATTGATTTTTCCTTGGCTCTTCTTACTCAGTTGATAAAAAAACTGAGGCAGGGGCCTGACTTACCCAAGATCACACAGCTAGGTCACACATAACTGAGCCTACAAGATTATCTCCAGACTCTCCATTCCCAGGGATCTTATTCTATCATACCCCACTGCCTTTGCAAAGGTTCAACTCAAATAATGACTTATTTCAGAAGCTTTCTTAAAATCTCCAAATATTGGGTTGTCGGAAAAGTCATGACGCATTTTTGCAATGAAAAACAAGGCAAAAATATGTGATGGCTTTTCCAACAACCCAGTAGAAGTAATCTGTCCCTTATTTAAATTCCTACATGCTTTAATTGTACCCCTGTTAGAATGCTTATCACTTTTTATTTTGTACTATGGTTATTCGTGTACACATTTTTCCCCCCCTTCTAGGTATTAAGCTCCCTGAGGACTGGGATGTGCTTTATCCACTTTTGTGTCTCTCATGCCACCTAGTCCTGTATAGTAACTCAATGTATATTTGTTAAATTAATTAACCCCCTTTTGGATTTTGGACACCTTGTGGCCACAGAAAGAATATAGAAACCAACTGGCTTGGAAATTCTTTCATGCTTGGCTCACCTGCCTCTTTCTTTACATTTCTGTGGCTCTAGACCTGCAGTATTCAAGAAAACATTCTGTAATGATGAAAATGTTTCCTATCTGCACTGCCCAAGATAGTACCACTAGCCACATATGGCCACTGAGCGTTTGAATGTGGTGAGACTGAAGAACTAGACATTTAATTTTATTTAATTTTAATTAATGCATATTTAAACAGCCACATGTAAACTAGTGGCTACCATATTGGACAGCACAGTTCTGGACTATCTTGGTACCCTGTTTTTATAAATCGACTTGTCTTATCCCTTTGAACTTGGTTACACAGTTCCCTGCTTAGTGAGAGCAGCATTGTTGTCCTCCAGGCTCTAAGCTTCTAGATTCCCTGCTTGACCTTCCTTCTTCCTCACTTTCCTCCCCAGGAGAAAGATGAAACTCAGAGCCTTTTCCTAAGCACTCCCATCTTCACTGACCTCTCTTGCCTCAGATTCTGATTGTCTGTAAAGTGTAAATTATAATATTTAGATGGTATATCGTGTTGTTTGCTGCTGTTTTGAATCTTAGTGTTTCCTAAATATATTATAAACTACTTGAGTGCAAGGATCATGCACTCCATATCTTTTGGTGCCTATTATATTGTAAATATACTATATTGTAAATATTATATTATAGGCAATATATCCTAACAGGGGTACAAGTGTAATATAATAGAAATCTATTACATTGCAAATATACTATAATAGGCACCAGTTATAGTGTAAATGTTCCATAAATATTGATCAATTGATTGACTGAAGGTAGAGAAAAGGAACCTCATATGAGCAAGAAAAGACAGTATCCGAGACATAGGGAAGAGGGCATATCAGTATCTTAAGATTTACTTAGCACCCTGAAAACGAAAGGACTTTTAGAAATTATTTCTCTTAATTGTTTTGCAAATGCCCCTTAGTATTATTTACCAGCCATCTTGGGAACTCAATTCAAAGCCTTTTTCTGAGTACCGATGTGGCAAAACTACTTATCCATGTTGAATGTATTCCTTCTTTTTTTTTTTTTTTTAAGATTTTATTGGGGAATTGGGGGAGGGGAACAGTTCTGGGGAATTGGGGGAAGGGGAACAGACAAGTTGCTGTCCTTTTTGTTCTTCAGTCTAGTTGTGGAGGATGTTGCTTCACTGGCCCAAGTTGGTACCATCATTGCGCTCTTCCCGGGCGAGGCAGATCAGTCGCCGGCTTCTGGACGGCCGCTCACGGCGGCTGCTGGCTGCTCACGCTGGCTGCTGGCTACATATGGTAGCCCATAGCAGCCCACTGCAGCATATGCCGTCACCGGCGACTCATGGCAGCCCAGCTCCAGGTTGAGCTGTTGTTCAGCATCTTAGCTGTAGAGGGCAGTGTCACTGGCCCTCATATGTGGGATCCGAACTGGGGCCCTCTGGCATCCCAAGCCAGTTCTTAACCAACTCGCCACTCGGCCGGCCCTGTATTCCTTCTTAATAGAGTCTCCTATCAAAGGCACTTTCTGAACACATTTATGAGTTTTATTGTAGAACATTTACTGGGACATTTTGAGAGGTTGCTAGATGTCCAAAACAGCACATTTGGTGGAACCAGGGTTAGAATTTGGCAGTAGGTTTGTTCCAAATCTCCCCTAGAAGGTAGACTCTTGAAGGTGTACAATGCGATTCCTCTTTGATGGAGAAGGACATCAAGGCAATGTCTTAGTGTGGTGCCCAAGTTAAGGAAAATACTTTGGTTCACCTTTCCTTCTTCTTTAAGTACCCAAATTACACTTCAGCAAGACTGGGCTCCTGCAAGGAATCTGGCTCGTGGCAAAATTCCTGCTGACCACACCCTGTGTGAGACCACAGTGAGTCTTTAAGGGGTTCTGGCAAGAGGACTTCGTAAATTAATGATAGCTGCGAAGTGAAAAGGCCCAGCCCTGGAATTCTCTCTCCTGCTGAGCCATACTGCCTGCCTGCGTAGGCTCCGACCACTACTAACTCATGGTGCCCAAATTGTGAAAAGAAAATAAGGAGCCAGAGGGAGTTGTCTTTACGGGACAAGAATTTTAGCTGGCAAATGTTAATCCCATTTTTTTCCAGCTATTTTGACATGTGTTATATAAGGGACCCAATTCCAAGACAAAACAAAAAAATAAAATAAAATGCTTCTGACTACTGAAGTGCAAACACAGAATAGATTAGATCTGACTTTTCCTTTACTTATTTTTGTAGGATGGCTTTGTTTAAGCAATTTTTTTTTTTAATTCCATCAAGCCGCAAGTCTAGTCTGGTATCCCCCTCACTATCTTTTGTTCGTTTTTATTTCTGCTAATTTCCATACGTTTAAAATATGTTTTCAATTTGCCGAAAATACTTATGAATCATATGCACACATGCATATGTATAATAAATCACTTTTATGGGACCAATCAAATCTGGCATTCTTTTGTAGCTCGCAGTAGGGTTCAAATTTTCAAGGCCTTCGCCCAGTTTTGAGCTGCAATTTGATGCTCACAAAATTGGTAGGTCAAAGGTCAAGATTCTATTTACAGGCCTTTGACCAGATATATCTAGATTTCCTCCTGAGTAACATGGAGAAAATAACTTCTGTCTCATTCCCATTTATATCAGGACTAATAATGAAAATGAACTTGGTTGTCTGGACCTACACTGCCCGGTGTATAAACAACAAAGGTGACATTGATCTGGTGATTGTTGGTTTTGTGGTTATGACATAAAAATACCATCAAAATGCTGATGAAGCTCAAATTATACTTCCATGTCTGACTTCTCTTAACTCCAAGGTCATGCATATCATTTCTATTACTTGAGCTTCTAATAGTCTTCTCAAACTTGTCGTATCTGAAAAAGAATTCTTGACTCCAGACCCCTTGAAACTTGTTCTTTCCTCAGTCATCCCCATTTCAATTAATAGCATCGTCATTCAATGGTTGGTCATTCTGTGAGTTTTGACAAATGTATATGGCCCGTAAACACTAGCACAATTAAGTTATAGAATAGTTCTATTACCCTAAACCATATCCCTGTACTACTCTGTTAAGTCAATCCTTCCTTCTACCTCCAGCCCCTGGCAATCACTGATCTATTTTCTGTCCCTGTAGTTTTGCCTTTTCCAGTATGTTATATTAAAACAAAATCACACAATATGTATGTAGTCTTTCTGGTTCTTTCACATAGCATAGTGTGTTTGAGATTCATTCATGTTGCTGTGTGTTTCAGTAGTTCATTCCTTTTTATTACTGAGTAGTATTCCATGGTATGGATGTACCATAGTTTGTGTATCCACTCACCCACTGACATTTAGATTGTTTCACGGTTTTGGGGGATTATAAACAGAGCTGCTCTAAACATTCACGTATGTACCTTTGAGTGAACAGATTTTTATTTCTCTTTGGGTAAATACTCAGCAGTGGCATTGCTAAGTTGCATTGTAAGTATATGTTTAACTTTCTAAGACACTGCCCAACTGTTTTCCAGTGTGGTTGTATTATTTTACATTCCCACCAGCAATGTATGAGAGATCCAGTTTCTTTCTAATCTCACCAGCATTTGTATTGACATTTTTAATTTTAGCTGGTCTAGTTGATGTGTAATCATATCTGCTGTGGTTTTAATTTGCATTTCCTGGATGGCTAAAGATGTTAAACATCTTTATTTGCTATCCATATTCTTCTTTAGTGAAGAGTCCAAGTGTTTTGCTATTTTCTAATTGGATTGTTTGTTTTCTAACTGTTGAGTTTAGAAAGTGTTTTTTTTTTAATAGTCGGGATGTAAGTCCTTTGTTGGATATGTAATTTGCAAATATTTTCTCCCAGTCTATGGCTTGGTTTTTTTTTAAATAAATCTTATTTTTTAGAGTAGTTTTAGATTCATAACAAAACTGAGCAGAAGGTACAGAGATTTCCCGTATACTCCCAGCCCCAACACATGCATAGGCTACCCCATTATCAACACCTCCCACCAGAGTGGAACGTTTGTTAAAATTGATGAACCTACCCAGACACATCATAATCACTAAAAGATCATAGTTTACTTTAGGATTCATTCTTAATGTTGTACATTCTATGGGTTTGGGCAAATGTATAATGACATCCTTGTCTTGTCTTTGATCTTAATGGAAAAGCTTTGGACTTCTCACTATTTTAAGTATTTGTTATCTGTAGGTTTTTTTGTAGATATTTTTTATCAAGTTGAAGAAGTTCACTTCCAAACCTACTTTCCTGAGAGTTTCTTATCATGAATGGGTATTGGATTTTGTCAAGTTCTTTTTCTGCATCTATTGATATGATCATATGATTTTTCTTCTTTAGTCTGTTGATGTGATGCATTACTTTAATTGATTTTCAAATGCTGAACCACCCTTGAATACCTGGGATAAATCCCACTCGGGGTATAATTCTTTCTATACATTGTTGAATTTGATTTGCTAATATTTCATTGAGGATTTTCACATCTATGTTCATGAGAGATACTGGGCTGTAAGTCTCTTTTCTTGTAATGTCTTTGTCTGGTTTTGGTATTACGGTTTAGGTATTCCCTCTGCTTCTTTCTTCTGAAAGAGGTTGTAGAGAATTGGTATAATTTCTTCCTTAAATGTTCAGTAGAATTCACCAGTGAATCCACCTGGGACTGGTGCTTTCCTGTTTTGTAAAGTTATTAATTATTGACTCAAGCTCTTTAAAAGACATAGATCTATTTGGATTATTTTTGTGTGTGTGAGTTTTGGCACATTGTTTCCTTCAAGGAATTGGTCCATTTTATCTGCATTATGAAATTTATGGGTATAGAATTATTCATAGTATTCCTTTGATATCCTTTTAATGTCCATGAGATCTGCTTACTTTAAATTTAATTGGCTCTTCTTTTTCTAGTTTCCTAAGGTGGAAGCTTACATTATGATTTTAGGTCTTTCTTCTTTTCTGATACATGCATTCACTGCTATAAATTTCCCTCTACACATTTCTTTCTATTGAGATATCCTCAAGTTCAGAGATTCTTTCCTCAGCTTGTCCAGTCTACTAATAAGCTTTTCAAAGGCATTCTTTCTTTCTGATACAGTGTTGTTGTTTTTTAAAATCTCTAGTGTTTCTTTTTGGCTCTTAGAATTTCCATTACTCTGCTTACATTGCCCATCTATTCCTGGATACGGTCTACTTTGTCATTAGGCCCTTTAGTGTATTAATGATAGTTGCTATAATTCCCAATCCGGGAATTCCAACATCCCTGCCATACCCGAGTTTGGTTCCGATGCTTGCTCTGTCTCTTCAAACTGTGGTTTTTGCTTTGTATTATGCCTTATAATTTTTTTTCTTGATAGCTGGTCATGATGTACTGAGTGAAATAAAGTGCTGTAAATAGTCCTTCCGTTATATGGTGGTAAGGTGTGGGGAGTGGGGAGGAGAAGCCTTTTGAAGCCTGATGATTAGGCCTTAGGCTTTTGGTGAGCTTCTGCCTCCTGTCAACTGACAAGTGCATGTCAGTTTCCCCGTCCCTCCTTGGGTGAGACAGGACCCCTAGGAGGGAGGGCCTGGAGCTGGGAATTTCCCTTCCCCAAGGTCAGTCAGGCTCCTACAGTACCCCAGCAGGTTAGGCTCTTGTTAAATTGTTTCTCCTGAGGAACAACCTTGTTAAGAAGAACTGAGTGCTCTGGTTCTATTTCAGAATGGTTCCTTTCCCCCCTCCCACTGCCGGAAGCACAAGGGGATTTTTCT
>NW_017731643.1:1522423-1526626 GCF_001890085.2 Hipposideros armiger | reverse complement strand
GCAGAGCAGATGCTCAATAAATAGATGTCGAAAGAAATGAATTACACATTACCGAAAACTACATCTAATATACTGGGAAACTCAAAATAGGATTGTTGGGATAAGGGCAGAGAGTGAGACTGGGACAGGGTAGGGCTTGTTTTGAAGCAAAAGAAGAATGAAAGGTTTCAGTGGGATTATTTAGATGAGAGGGAGCCTGTTGAGCAGGGGTACAGCCAGTTCCAAAGAATGGTGACCCATGCATGTTTCCATCTCCTTAACAGAATCCAGGAATAGATCTTCTGCAGTTGAAACCCATCGCTTTCTTCTAGGGCAAGATTTCTCTCAGGACCTTGAGTTTAGTGTAATTTCAGGAACCCGTCTGAACTTCAAGTTTCATTGCCTCCAATTTAATTATTGACAGGGACAACGTCTTTCAATCCACAATGAAAGATAAAAAGTTTTTAAAATAGTATTGGCATAAGAATAGACATATAGTTCAATAGATAAAATTGAGACTCCGCAAATAAAGCCTTACATTTATGGTCAGCAGATTTCACAAGGGTACCAAGACATTCAATGGGGGAAAGAATAGTCTTTTCGGCGAATGGTGCTGGGACAACTGCATGTATTCACATGCAAAAGAATGAAGTTGGACCCCTACCTTAAACAGTTCACAAAAATTAAGTTAAAATGGATCATAGACCTAAATATAAAATCTAATGCTGTACAACTCTTAAAAGAAAACATAGTGGTAAATCTTTATAATCTTGGGTTTCTTGATATGATACCAAAGAGTAAGTGACAAAAGAAAATATATATAAATCAGACTTCATCAAAATTAAAAACCCTTGTTCTTCAAAGGACACCATCCAGAAAGTGAAAAGATAACCCACAGATGGGAAAATTTTTTTATAAACCATATATTTGATAAGAAACTTATATCCAGAATACATAAGGAATTCTTACAACTTAACAATAAAAAAAATGCAATTTGAAAATGGGCAGAGGAGTTGAATAGACATTCCTCTAAAGAACAAACGGCCAACAAGCATGTGAAAAGATGCTAAAAATTATTAGTTATTAGGAAAATGCAAATCACCCACCAGGATATCTATAATCAAAAAGAAGGACAATCACAAATGTCAGTGAAGATGGGGAGAAATTGGAACCTTTGTACATTGCTGGTGGGAATGTAAAATGGTGCAGACACTTCCGAAAACAGTTTCACAGTACCTCAAAAGGTTAAACACAGAGTTACCATATGACCCAGCAATTAAACGTCTAGGTGTATTCCCAAGAGAAATGAAAACATTTGTCCACACAAAAACTTGTAGGTGAATATTTCAAGTAGCATTTTCCTTCTGCTGTACACCTGAAACCAATACAAAATAATATTGAATGTCAACTATAATTTTTTAAAATGTATAAACATGGGATGTGAAGTACAGCATAGGGAATATGGTCAATGGTATTGTAATGGCTATGAACAGAGTCAGATAGATAGTAGACTTGTTGGGGTTATTGCTTTGTGAGGTGTGTAAATGTCTAATCACTATATTGTTTTGTACACATGAAACTAATAATAAAAAAAGGAAAGGAAAAAAATGTAATATAAAAAAATAAAGTAGCATTTTTCATAATAGCCAAAGAGTGGAAACCAATCATTATCAGCTGATGAATGAATAAACAAAATGTGGTCTATCCATACAATGGAATATTATTCAGCCATTAAAAAGGAATGAAATATTGATAACTGCTACAACATGCATGAGTCTTGAAAACATTATGCTAAGTAAAAGAAGCCAGTCACAAAGGACCATATATTGTATCATTCCATTTCTATGAAATGTCCAGGATAGGCAAATTTATACAGAAAGAAAGTAGATTAGTGGTTGCCTAGGGCAGGGTATAGGGTTAAGATGGGATTCGGGGGGTGATAGCTAAAGGGTATAGGGTTTATTTTGAGGTGACAAAATATGTCTGAAATTAGTTTGTGGTGATGATAGCACAACCCTGTGAACATACTAAAAGCGATTGAATTGTATACTTTACATGGACAAATTGTACGGTATGTGAATTGTATCTCAGTAAAGCTGTTAAAGAATGTTTTTAATTAGAAATACCTGGTTTCGGTATCACATTCCTCCACCATTTGCCCATCAACCTCTATGTGTTACACGCTGCAAATGCCAAGAGAGATAAAACCTAATGCCGCCCTTGAGGACCTTAACTCACAGTTAAGTAAAAAACCCAAACACATAAACAGAGAAACTGAAATTCAAACAAAGTGCTACAGGAAGTCAGGACAGGTTACTACGCCCAAGATCTTGGAGAAGGCTTCTCAATGGAGGCAAAGTTTAAACTGAGATGTGATGGACAAGTAGGAGTTTGCTAGACAATGAAAGAGGAATTGGGGGTGGGGGATTCCAGGCTCAGACAACAGTGTATGTGAAGACACAGACAGAGTCACAGGGGAGCTTGGAGTGTTCAGGGAACAGCAAATTCGTTTGACAAGAGGGTATGTTGACTGGCGGTGGTGAGAGATTAGTCAGAATGATAAGCAAACCTAGGTTGCAGGAAACTTTGAATACCATTTTAAGAAATCTCAACTTTGGGGTGGCCGGGTGGCTCAGTTGGTTAAAGTGCGAGCTCTGAGCAACAGGGTTGCCAGTTCGATTCCCCCATGGGATGGTGGGCTGCAACCCCCCACACACACACACACACACAACTGGATTGAAAACAGCCACTGGACTTAGAGCTGAGCTGCACCCTCCACAACTAAGGTTGAAGGACCACTTGACTTGGAGTTGATAGGTCCTGGGAAAAACACACTGTTCCCCAATAAAGTTAAAGAAGTCCCAACTTTACCTTACAGGCAAAGGAAAGCCAAGCAAAAGACATACATAATCAGCTTCTCAAAAGAAAGGTAACTCTGCAAACAGTGCAGTATGGAGCTGAGCGAGTGGAGGCCAGAGACAGGAAACCAGTTCAGAGGCTCTTGCAGGAGATGACAGGGGTGCTAACACCAGGAATGGTGGCTTGGCCATGCTCAAGAAACACTTCTGAGGGCCGGCTGAGTGGTGTGATGGTTAAGAACTGGCTTGGGACGCCAGAGGGCCCCAGTTCGGATCCCACATATGAGGGCCGGTGACACTGCCCTCCGTAGCTGAGATGCTGAACAACAGCTCGACCTGGAGCTGGGATGCAGTGGGTCGCCGGTGACGGCGTAGGCTGCAGCCCCTGCTGCAGTGGGTTGCCATGGGCTACCATATGTAGCCAGCAACCAGCATGAGCGGNGGAGGTGATTCTCTGTGTTCTGTCCAATTTTGTGGGCAGCAGTTTGCCCTGTGAGCTCACTTCTCTTATGGCTCTCAGAAGGCTGGTTGATTTTTCAGGTGGTTCCGCTTTCTACGTGTTAGGATGCAGCGGCGACTTCCACCCTCCTTACATGGGGACCTGCGTGTGCCATCCTTTCATCCTCTAAACCGTGTTTCTCAGAGAGCCGGAATTCTTAATTTTTATGAAGTCCAAGTTTTCAATGTTTTCTTCGATGGATCAGGCTTTTGTGTGTTGTGCCTAAGAAAACTTTGCCTAACTCAAGGTCACAAAGATATTCATTTGTTTTCTAGCAGAGTGATCTTTTTAATGTGTAAATCAAACCACATCCCTCCCTCCTTAAGACTCTCCGAGGGTTTTCCCTCACCTTTAGAATAAAACCTAAATTCCTAATCCTGGTCTATAAAACCCTGCATGATCGCACCTTCTGCTGCTTCTTTGATCTCAACCTCCTTCCCCTTTCTCCCTCATTTGTTCTGCTTCCAGCCACATTTGCTTTCTGGGCTGTTCCCTACACTCTCCTTGCAGGCCTTGTACTTAACTTGCTGTTACCCCTCCCTGCCTGGATGGATTACTCCCATCTTAGACTATGATCCACTTCTCAATCCTTAGGACCCTATTCTAAGACTACCTCCTTGTGGAGGCTCGATTTGGCCAGGTATTTAAAATAGGACCCCTCATGTACTTGTGATCCTATCTGGAATTACTTTAGGTATTTTTTTGATCACTTGGTGTGTTTTTTTTGGTTTTTTTTTTTGTACTTATTTGCACCTTTAAAATGTAAGGTCTTGGCCGGCTGAGTGGCGTGATGGTTAAGAACTGGCTTGGGATGCCAGAGGGCCCCGGTTCGGATCCCACATATGAGGGCCAGTGACACTGCCCTCT
>NW_017731643.1:1513801-1517828 GCF_001890085.2 Hipposideros armiger | reverse complement strand
GAGTCTGAGAAGACCCTGGAGTTTCTAACCCTAGAGGCAGAATGGCTGGAGACACAATTCACTCTGATAATAATGTAGATGGGAGAGCAGGTTTGGGGAGTGTGGGGGGTGGAATAATATGTTCGATTTGGAACATGCTATGCCTCACCTCCCTGCAGGACATCCAGATGGAGTTGCCAGGTGGCCGGAAACCTGTGCCTGGAGTTCAGGAGAGATATCTGGGTTTAAGACACAGATTTGGGGATCTTAAGCCTGTAGATGAACACTGAAGCCTTAAAGTGGCTGAAACGTCCAGGGAAAATCTTTAGTCACAAGAGAGAGAGGCCTACGTGTGGGACCCATTGAAGATGCAGGTTGATGAGAAGAGCTGGTGAAAGAGACAGAGGAGGAACCATCTGAGACAGGAGGGAAGGGTGATGTGGCAACCTGAAGTAGGGTTTGGAGCCACCCCTAAGAAGAGAAAGAAGGAAGAAACTAAGGAAGCTGAGAACATATATAAAAATGGATTTTGAATCAATCAAGGTGAGGGACTGGGATCAGAAGGGCACTGGCCATAGTGGGGCTGAGCCGTTGCCTGGACCTAAAAGGGCATCAGGGCAGAGCTGGGAAGGCAGAGTGCATCTGCCGTCCTTATAACCTTGCCTAGTGCTGGTCTTTCTAAAATCATGTGTTGGAATTTGGGTTACAAGAATCCTTAATAATAAACAAGCAGTCGCCTTTTGAAAAGCGTTTGAAAAGGCTGTAGGAAAACAAAATGCCTTTGAAAGTTTACAGAACCTCTCCCACTTTAAAAAAAACAGTCATTTAGATGAAGAATTCTAACACAGACATGGAAATACGTTCAAGTATCCTTTCTCTTGTTAACATTCATCTAGTTGTTTCTTTACTCCTTTTTCTGCTGTCTTTTTCTTCCTGCAAATCCCTCCGCTCTTGGGGGGTTGGCTTTTATTACCCTGAATTGTGCAGAGCCCGGAAGCAGATGGTCCCCATGGAGGTATGTTGTCGAGTACAGCCACACATGTGGGGGCTAAACGGCGCCAGATGACACGTGTCAACACTGCTTCACGTGCCTCCTGAAGATCAACGTGACCAACTTGCTTATGAAAAAGCTTCATTTCCAAGAGACTAATTAATTACGAGATTAATAATAGCATGATTTGGGGATGAAGTAAAGGAGGCTTCAACACAGATTTGCTGTGTGACCTTGGCAAAGTCATCACAACGTTCTAGCCTTCATCTCAGTATCTATAAAATTCAGTGGTTGGATAAGAATCAGTGCTTCTGGAACTTACCTGATGACAATCATCTCCCAGGGTTCTTGTTAAGTCTATACATTCTAGACCCCACCCCAGACCCACTGGATCCAGTCTTTGGGGGATGAGCCGGGAAGGTGTATGTTTAACAAGCACTCTCTCAAGTCCCTCCCAGCTCTGATTTTATCTTTCTATGATGCTGGCTTGCATCAGGGCAGAAGCCTGAGTGAACAGGAGATTCTCCTTAAGACCGACCTGAGCGTCACTGCTGGGAGGTTTGTTGGAGGTGGTGTGCCGAAACATGGGTAACAATGCCATTAATATGCATGTAGGGCACCTCGGCCTAGGGAAGAAGTGAAAACACAGTGGCTCCACTTTTCTCCACTTCTTTTGCTAACCCCAGACGTGCCCCTTTGGGGGAACTGGGCACCGTGGCGTGGGGAGAGAGACTTCCAAAGTAATGAGGAATCTATTCTACATGATGGTGTTGTGCTTTGAAAACACGGTGATGTCATTCAATATTCTGCTTCCAAAGAGAGAGGCAGTTCTTTTGGTATTTCAGTTCATTTAGAATCGTGTCACTCAGGGCCTCCCAAAGGCTCCACTCAGAATAGCTTTTTAAGTCCCCACTTGAGTGCCATGAACCCATTAAAATAGGCATCGTTTCCACTCTGTCTAAGCTTTCCATCAGGGTGGACAAACATGTCAAAGGGCGGACAGACGGCTATACAACATCAGGAGAAACAGAAGCAGAGACCCTGCCCAGCAAATTAACATAATTTGAAATATTGACATTCTGAACAGGGGTTAGTACTTGTTCTTATGTTCTGGATTACAAGGGTTGGAGCCTGTCCAGGGGTACAGGATTCACCATCCTCTGCCAACAGTGATTGGATTATTTCTTCCCTCTTCATTTCCCCTGTCTCCACATTTGGGATTTCAAATGTATTCATAAGCCCTTATTAAGTTTCTTCTATTTTCTAGGAGGTACACGAAAAATAAGACGCCTTCTTGTCTTTGCCGGGTTTGGCAATGACAAAAACTAGGAAAATACAAGAAGACCTTTTCACTAAGAAAATATTGGGGACCTTTCTTATGAACTTGAAAGAACCAAACTCCAAAGAAGCGTGCAAACGTTTAGACACTATTTAAAATCAGCTTGGCCTCCAAGCTTTTTACCCAGGATTAGTGAAAAGCCCATGCTAGCTTATTCCATGGGAATTGCCATAATTGTTTTACTGTAAATTAATTGGATTTTTTTTTCTTTTTTTTCTTTGTGGGTCAGATGAGTTGATCTCATTTTGACTGGAAGCTGTTTTTTCCTTCTCTTTGTGTTTGTAGGAAGCTGCAGGCCTAAGTAGATCAGCACTGCGGTGTGGATACATATGGATAGCTGATGTTTCTAAGGCATGTTTAGATATGGAAGATTCTGGATACAATTCTGTCAGCAGGCGCAAATGCAAAGCTGCCCTGAGTCTGTGTTCAACTTTTCTGACTTGAGAGGTCATCTTTTAGAAACAGCTGAGCCCTACCCCCCCCCACCCCCGCATATTGGTCTCTTTGAAGACCTGTTATGAAAATAGTTAATGAGCCAGGGGCAGAGAACGTAGACCTGGAATCCTGCAAACATCCCCCAAGGACGTAACAGCTACCACAAACCAACATCTTTATACCATCTAACTGTGCTCATGGCAAGAAGCTGCCTACTGAAGATTGGCTGTATTTGGCCGAAGACATAATATAAATTTTTTCCATATGTTGGCTGAAACTTTATGGGCCTATAATTTGATTTTCTGAGATGTAATTTGGTTTCACTTGCTGCTTTAATTCTAGATTTGCCTCCCAGCAAGCAATAAGTTGGGTCTTACCCCAGCCTTGTCTAAAGTTTTCCCTCCAAGCTAAGATACCTCTTCTCAGAGCTCCCCTAATACCTTTTGCATTTCGCTACTGCTTTTTCCTTATCGTTTTATAACCATAATTATCTTTATTCATCTGACTTCACTACTAGATTGCCAGCTCCTTGAGGGTAGCAGTGTTATATTGTGTATCTCTTTCTTGCTTGGCACATGGCAGATGTTCAATGAATGCTTTTTAAATAAGTGATTGAATACATGGATACCTGTATGTATGTATGAATGAATCATGCAAGGATAAATACATCATCAGACACAGTGGATTTTAGTGGTTCTGTTGTGGTGCTAAAAATTCCCCTAAGGGCAACCAATTATCAGCTGTGGGTGTTCAAAGTGATTTAGATCCCATATTGCATGTGCTGCTCAATTTGAAATACAGACATACCAGCTAAGTTAGTTATAAAGTGAGATTCTGTGTCATGAATCCTATTTTGGGGAGTTGAGTTCTGGAGAAGGTGGAGTCACGGGAGAATGGGTTAAGACATCAAATAGAGGGGTGTCAGGCAGAGCAGGGAGAACATTGGGTCTTTGACCCAGTGGGGTTGAGACCTGGGGTTGAGAGAGTGGGGCTGAGGCCTTGAGAATCAGTGTGGGGTTGGGGGGTAAGGCAGAGGGAAGGGGGTCTGGGAGTTGGGAGTCTACTGGATTAGAGATTTATGGTTTCCAGGCATTTGTCAGGTCCTTGGAAAAGAAGTAGTGTTGAAGGGACTGTTGGAAGTGGCCTAGAAGCACATGCACTGGTACCTGTGGGAACTCACAACTGTCACCAGGTAGTGCAGAGCTGCTGCCACTCTGCAGCTCTTCCAGCCAGGAGGACAAGTGCCGGCCATCACCTGCCACACTGAACACAGCAATTTCAAT
>NW_017731643.1:1509594-1512151 GCF_001890085.2 Hipposideros armiger | reverse complement strand
CTGGTGATACTATTAGCCCATTGAAAAGTCCTAAACAGTGATTATCAGTGACTCCTCTTCAACTCCAGGACATCCTCAGGGGTTAGAACTTCTTTATCAGAAATGTAGATGAAGACATTGAAAGTGCTTATTAAATTTGGAAGAGGGCCCCCATTTTCAGGGAGGGGATGCTATCAACTTGAATATCAGGAATAGAATACAGCATGACTTTTAAAAAAATCAGAACATTTGTGTATTATGAAACAAAATTGGCTTTCAATCTCAGCAGAGACTGATGCGCGTGGGAATCTTTTGGAGTCAGATATATAGACTGGAGGGGGCATAAGACTAAAGAGTCACAAATGCAGGAGGGACTGCTCCCTTTCAGAGGGGACCACCAACTAAATGAGTTAGCGATATTGTCTTAGAACTAAAACAACTTATTGTGACTCAAGGATAAATGAAAGGGAGCATGCTACACAAAGATAAGACATCATCTCTCCATGGTGTTTAGCATTAGTAGCTCTTGGAGTTTGTTTTTTGTTTTTGTTTTATTTTGTTTTTTGTTTTTTTGTGATCCCATTTTAGAAAGAGCAAATATTCCAGAGAAATACAATAGCGGTGACAACCGGAAAGACAAACAGAAGCAAGAGGAAACTAACAGCTACTCACATTTGAGACGTTGCTTTCAGTGTCCATTACATGAGGTTAACATAATGGGATCTTCCCGTGTTATTTTGGGGTCTCCTCGGCGGGGCCAAATTTTACAACTTTGGAACTCACTTTTACTGAATAATGAAAAACTAGGTAAGCTGATGGGCTAAAATTAGCCACTAATTATTTGCGGAGAGCTCCTCTGTCAGGTCCTCCTCGTGCTTGTCCTACTTTTCTATGGTCCTCGCTGTGGAGACATTTATCTTTTTTAAACAACTGCAGAATCACAGGAGCACTTTCTTGGCCTGAAATTCAGGCTGCTTTTGTAGTGATTCAAGCCAATTACGGCCCCTCACTAAAGTGCTAACCCATAAACAAGGGAGGTAGCAAAGCTGAGGTTCTCAGCTAATATTTCTGGCCAATCGGATACCCCCACCATCAGGGAGTTTGAAAGAGAAGTCGGTGGGAGCAGCTGAGCTGGTTTGGGTGAGGGCTGCCTTTTCTGGCCTCCATGGTGCCTTGGGCTTCCCTTCACCACATCGTCTATTCCATTTTCATATTGGGCTTTTCTGTGTATAAGTTGATGCTTTCGATCAGTGCTTCTCCAACTTCAGTGCGTGTTCAAGTCACCCGGGGATCTTGTTAAAATCCAGATTCTGGTTCAGTAGGTCTGGGGTGGGGCCTGAGAGTATATTTCTGGAATGCTCCTGGGAGAAGTCAATGCTGCTCATCCTGTGGAATGCACTATCAACTCCTTGATAGCTGGGAAAAGATCTTTTGATCCTTTTTTTTTTTTTTAACTTTCTGTTGAAGTGTGGCATACATTCAGGAATGTGAACAAATCATCACCGTTCAATATATTTCCAAAAAGTGAACACACTTGTGTAATCAATCAACCCCCCCAGATCAAAATTTAGAACGTTGCCAAGCACCCGAGGAGCCCTCCTTGTGCCCCATCCAGTCGCTACTTTTCCCCAAAAGGAATCTGACCTCTTTCACTTTAGCTGTTACCCACAATACTCCAGTGAACACACTTGTATGTGCCCCTTTATTCATGTGTGCTTGTATTTCTCTAGGGTAGATACGTAACTCCATTCTGGTTTTCATGGTAGCATGGTGCCCCATAGAAACGCGAGTGCCTTGTGTCTATATTAGGACAATACAGTTTGGTCTTTGGATGGCTTTTGTCTAAGGAATGAAAGACTGATGAATGATTGATAAACGCTGCTAATAGCCTTCGGGTGTTCTGCGTTGTTTTCTTGTTGAGCTAAAACAGAAAAACTGTGATCGGTGCCTCTCCCATGACTGAAGAATCGTTGTTGTTCTTTACATAAAGTCTAAATGTAGAACCGATGACCCTGTAATTTGTTGAAAAGAAATAGGCCTGGAGCTTTGAAGAAATATCTAACATGAGGAGTATTTTCTGAAAATGGGACAGACACCCTTCTGTCTCCATTCTGAGGGGAAATATCCCTACTGTTAATTAGGGATAATAATGTGGCCAGAACTGGGGTTCAAAACTAGGGTAGGCTCTAAATAATTGTGATGATAGAACCCTTCTGGGACTTTTCCAATTGGGTAGCCAGTCAGCTATGAGGATAGCATTATGATATAAGTCTCTATATTATCTACGAAAAATGTACTCACAGTCATAGGATAGCACAGGGGAAGATAGCAACTCCTCCGATTAAAACATGATTCATACTTTGATAATTCTATTTACAATAGTTTATAATGGACTCAGTGTCCTAGAACCTAATTCCCCCGTTATCTGTGGCTATAGGTATCAAAATCTTTATGGGGGCTTATCCTCTAATTACCTGGGGTAGTAATTATCAAAATATGAATTTACTGTGTCAACAGTTGATTTTTGTATATGGCAATATTTATTACTTTGCCAGGTTGCTTTTGAGGGATTCAGGGG
>NW_017731643.1:1476806-1508379 GCF_001890085.2 Hipposideros armiger | reverse complement strand
TGCCTGTTCCCCTCCCCGCAATTCCCCAATAAAATCTTAAAAAAAAAAAAAAAGATCTTGAGGTGAGGGGATTACCCATGTGGGCCCAGTGTAATCACAGGGTCCTTAGGAGAAAGGCAGGGGATCCGAGTCAGGAGGAGACATGAGAGAAGCCGAGGTTCGGGGGTGCAGCTGTGAGGAGGGACCCAGGACCCAGGAATGCGAGCCGCCTCCAGAGCCTGGAAAAGGCGAGGAGATAGAGCCTCCAGAAAGAACCGGCCCTGCTGACACCTTTACTGTGGACTAATTTCAGGCTTGAGGCTGATTTTACACTGAGGCTGATTTTAGACTTCTGACCTCCCTAACTGTAAGATAATATACTTGTATTGTTTTAAGTCACTAAGTTTGTGGTAGTTTGTTAAGTAGCACTAGGAAAGGAATGCACTGGTTCACTGTCACTGTCTCCGACATGGAACTCTCGGTCATTTCAATGTACATGTAGAGCCCTCAGCCAGTTCTCAGGCCTCTCCATTCCTTGATGTTCCTTCTTTCATTGATCTCTGTCCTACTTCAGTCACCCACTCCCTTGGTCATAGCCTAGACTGAATATTACTAATAGCTGCAAGCCTGCTGTCACTTTCAGTTTCAAGGCTCTCACTCTGACCACCACTTCCTATTTCTCCAGCCCTCTCTCCAGAGCCCTCATTCCAGCAACCCTTCTACCCCACTGGCTCCTCCAATCCCCTGACCCTCCCACCTGTTCATTGTCTTTGTGCTCCAATGTCCTTATTTCCCTCCGAACCCGATTTAGATTTCTTGGACAATCATTGTAAACATTCCCTTGCCCACACTCTAGACTCCCTTGCCTTTTGCTCAGTTTGACGTATCTGCTTGCCAAAATTCCACCCCTGTTTATATCCAGTTTTCTGCCTACTCCTGGCTTGCCCTTGGACAGCTGACTGCGACTGAAGAAAAACACACGGTTATGCTTGTTGGTCCTCATTGAAACTCACCGCCACCAATCTCAAGTAGCCCTGCTACTGCCTGGCCTGCGTGACTCCTGCACTCACGCCTCCCCGTCCCTCCCAAACTAACAACAAACATACCCTGGCCTCCTTGGCTCCCACCTTGCTTCTAGTTTCACTGAGACTCCCACATGCCCCTCCCACCACTTCCACAAACCTCCCTGCGTTTCTACTGCACACGCATGCTCTTTCACTCCTCTTCTGGGTTCTAGATAATCTGCCTGTGCTCCTGTCTCAAGCCAGTTCCTCCGTGTCTGTACTGGTTCCCATTCCCTCTCCCCTGCTCACTGACACTGCTCCTGGCATTGTTTTCCTCGTCTCTGCTATCACGATGTTTCCCTTCAGAATTCCGCTCATCCCCCTGTTATCGAAAAGCTCCTCGAAAGACTTGCCGGTTTTTGCTATTTCTGTTTTCTCTCCTTCCATGCTCTTTTGAGCCTACTCCAATCAAGCTTTCTTTTCTGCCATCCTACTGAAATGACTTATCAAGGAGTCAATAATTCCAGGTTGCTAAACCCAGTGGTCAGGCCCCACCTAACATCATCTCTCAGAAGCATTTGACACAATGATCACACCTGCTTTCTTGAAACACTTTTTTTCACTTTGGCTTCTGGGGCGCACTTTCTTGCTTCTCCTATCTGGCTCATTCTGTTTCCACCTGTCTCCCCAGCCTCTAAACACTTACAGACCCCAGGGCTCACTCAGTCCTCAGAACTCTCTTCTCTATCTACTCCCACCCTCCCAGAGATCGCATCCTGACCTTTGGCTTTGGGTACGCTGATTGCTCCCAAATTTATATGTCCAGACTGCCCAGCTCTCTCTTTGGAACTTTAGACTTTAACATCTCATTGCTGCCTCAACATCTCCACTTGGATTTCTAATAAGCACATCAAAATTCACAAGTCTGAAGCTGAACTGCTGATTTCCACATCTGCCCCCACTGCATACCCTCAAACCTGCCCCCCCCCCTGCCGCTTGCAGGGTTCCCAAGCTGTTAGTGGCAGCTCTATCCCTAGAGATACAAGCCTCAGCCTTGACCCTCCTCTTTTATTCACACCCCACATCTAATCCATCAGCAAATCCTAGAAGCTGTATCTTCACAGTATGTTCAGAATCCCACCACTTACCATCTCTACTGCTACAGCTGTGGTTCAAACTCTCCTGGATTATTGTATTGGCCTCATTATTGATCTCCTTATTTTGTCCTGCCTCCCTGTCCCAGCAAGAAGAGTCAATTCTCAACATAGAAGCCATTTATTTAACAGATATTTATTAAGTGGACATTTGCTCTGTCTGAAATGTGAGCTTCTGTTAAGTGTCTGTTCCATCTCTCCAGAGTAAATTCCAAAGCTCTTGCAATGGCGGGAAGGCTGAAAATAGTCTGCCCTGCCCCCACCCCTTTGCCCTCATTTCCTGGCAACCCCTCTGGTACACTGTGCCCCAGCCACACTGGCCTCCTTGCTGTCCCTCATAGAAGCCAAGTACATCTCCACTTCCAGACTTTTGGGTACTTGGGGTTCACTCTGCCTGGAATGTACAGGACCCACTAAATTTTATGGCTTGCTTTCTCATTTCTTTGAAGTCTCTGCTCAAATTTCACCTAATCAGCAAGAACTTGACAAAACTGCACTGCCTTCCCTCCAGCCCCAGCACTCCCTTTTCCCTGGTCCTCATGAATCTTGATGGCATTGATTTATGCTCTAACAATCTAGTTCATCTTTTCCCTGTGCTTTGTCCCTCTATCTTTATGTCCTATTCATGTTGATCTGATCACATCTCTCCCCCCATACATTTACTCTGTGCTAACCCCAATCTCAGGGTCTGCTTCTTAGGGAACTTGACCTAAGATAGTTGGTTCCAGGAATGGTCCAGGACAGCCAACTCTAAAATGGCTTTTGGAGCTAGATTACCCACAGGTCACTGTCGGTGACACCAACAGTGCAGTTGGTGGGGCATGGATAGTGCTTGGCATGCTCTAGCTGTGCAGCTGCTAAGAGTTTCATTGGTGGTGAATTGGGTGGGGTATTGGTGGAAGGCAATGCAAGGGCAATATCGCAGACATTCGAGAAGTTTCGGAGAAGTAGTAATTATAAGACCTATGGAAGTGGATGGCTGTTGCTGTGGACATTTGATGCACTGGAGAGAAACAATGAAAGGCTGAGGATGATCAATCAACAATCAGAGAGCCAGTTCTTTTTGACTTTACATAAAGAGACTCTTATCCTACAGCTGGAACACAGAAAAAGCTGAGGATCATGCCCTGGACTTAATTATCAGAGCAAGAGAGCTCCAGGAGAGCTTGAATTCATTTATCTAGCTTGGTATGTGGACACAGGGTGAAAGTGGAGTGTGCCTGCATGCCTGCTCCATTGTAGCCCCGCAGTGGGAGACCCTGAGAGACAGCAAAGGAAGTCCTATCAATTGGCAAATTTCTGGGCAATGCACTTAGTCATCTACTCTTGGTGATTGGCTTTGCTGATTGCTCAGTGGGCTATGGGCAAAAAAGATTAGAAGATTGGGGACAAAGACATTTGGGGGAGAGGTATGTTGATGGACCTATGGGCATGACCCAAAGTGTCAAGGGTTATGAATCCCATTGTTAATGCCCTTCAGAGAACATCCACCATGGAAGAGGCACTAAAACCAAGTGGACAGAATGGTTTAACTGGCCATCATCAGCCAGCCCCTGTCATTAGCCCACCTGGTGTTGGCATATGAACAGAGTGGCCATGGTGGCAGGGATGGAGGCAATACCTGGGCTGAGAGTATGGCCCCCCACTTACCAAGGCTGGTCTAGCTATGGCACCTGCCAAATGTCCAACCTGCCAGCAACACAAACCAATACTGAGTCCCCAATATGGTAACATCTCTCAAGGAGATGCATTAACCATTTGGTGGCCAGTTAATTACACTGGACTCCTTCTACACTGAAGGGGACAGAGATTAATCTTTTTTTTTTTTTAAGATTTTTATTGGGGAATTGGGGGAAGGGGAACAGAAAAGTTTCTGTCCTTTTGCTCTTCAGTCTAGTTGTGGAGGACGTTGCTTCACTGGCCCAAGTTGGCACCATCATTGCGCTCTTCCCGGGCGAAGCAGATCAGTCGCCGGCTTCTGGACGGCCGCTCACGGCAGCTGTTGGCAGCTCACGCTGGCTGCTGGCCACACACGGTAGCCCATGGCAACCCACTGCAGCAGGGGACTGCAGCCTGTGCCATTGCCGGCGACTCACTGCAGCCCAGCTCCAGGTTGAGCTGTTGTTCAGCATCTTAGCTGTAGAGGGCAGTGTCACTGGCCCTCATATGTGGGATCCGAACCAGGGCCCTCTGGCATCCCAAGCCAGCTCTTAACCAATGCGCCACTCGGCCGGCCCGACAGAGATTAATCTTGACAGGAATCAACACATATAGATGTGGATTTGCCTTTCCTGACCACGGGGTCTCAGCCAGCACCACCTTCTGAGGGATTTCCGAGTGTTTTACACACAAACATGACTCCCATATGACACTGTTTCAGTCCAAGAGACCCACTTTACAGCAAAGTAAAAGTAGGCACATGATCATGGGATTAGCTGAACCTGCCAGCCCACTAAAGGGCTAGAATGGCCTTTGAAAGCACCACTGAGGCTCAAGCTTAGAGGTGATAACCTGCAAATTATGGGATATCATCCTCCAGGTGGCAGAGTACACCCTAAATCAGACATGATTATGTGGTACATGTCCCCAGTAGGAAGAACCCATGGGTCCAGGAAATGAGGTGAAAGTATTAGTGGCTCTGCTTGTCATTACTATCAGTGACTACTGGGAATCTGTGCTTTCTCTCCTTGCAACTCTGCACTCTTAGGGATCTTGTATCCTAGAGGGCAACCATTTCTTTTAGGAGACACAGCAATAGTTCCATTCAATGATAAGTTGTAGCTGGTGCCCCATCACTTCAGGGTCCTCATTTAAGAGACAAGAAGATGAATCATCATCTTGGAGGTGAATCATAGTGGGGACACAGCAGGTATAATTGACTCATATCACCAGGAGGAAGGGAGGCAACTCATACACCATACAATGGTGCCAGAGAAAAATAGGCTTGGCACGCAGGTCATCCCCAGTGGAGTCTCCTGGTACAGCCTTTCCCAACTGGGATGGTAAATGGACAAGTTGCCGCAGTCACAGCCTGAGAAGGGCATGGCAACCAGGGTGTCAGATCTGTCAGGGATGAGAGTCTAGGTCACCCCACCAAGTAAGCCACCACAAACAGCAGATATGCTAGGCAGGGGTGAGGGGAATAGAGAACAGGCAGTAGATGAGGAAGATGGTCTGTTGCAGCCTCAGGATCCATTGCTGCAGTGACAGAGTTGTGGTTTCCCTGCCAAATTTCCCAGAAAAAGCACCAACCAGAATCCTGGAGAACTGTTTGCAGAACTTAATTTACAAAGAAAACAATCCAAGCAGCAGAGAGGGTGGGCTAGAGTTGACACTGTGCTCTGCGGCCCAGATCTTCCCTTCGGAACTGAGATACAATTTTCCCAGCTGTTGGGAGTGTTGGCGGCTGAAGGCTCTCTCAGCTGAGTCACCCTCCAGGAAATGCTCTCTGTCCCTCACCCAAGTCCCATACCCTCCCTGGGGCCAGTTTCCAACCAAAGCCTGATGGATGCAGGATACAAAGGTCTACCCGCCTTTGCGTCAAGGTGGGACAAGACAAGCTATGCTCAGCCCTTTCTTTCATGGCACCCTGGCTTTTGTTGCTCCCAGTTTACCTCCTCCCTCTGCCCAGTCCTACTTCCTGCCCCCACAATGGCTGCTGATCCCTAAGACTCTCCCCAATAAACTCCCTACACACAAATCTATCTCAAAGTCTGTGCCTCAGGGGACATGGCCTAAGAAACCTTTGTCATAAATTTATTAGAATATATGACCAGGGAGTGTACTATAATAAGAGAACCAACCTGAGAAAGGAGTCATTATCTGATCACCCACAGAGGAAATGACACAGAGGGACTGGAGGAATAGTACTATTAGACGTTAAGAGTGTGGTCTGGTTCAGCTTTACAGATGGGGAAAGACGCCCTATTGAGATTGTTTCCAGAAGAGAATCAGAGTGACGATAAATGAAATAGAAGGTTTGGACAAAGAGAATAATATGAGGCAATGTTCTGGGAGCCGAGGCATGTCAGAGACATCTTGTATCATGCCTGACATTCTTTTTGCCTATCTTTTCATTCTAGCCATTGATGGGACTGGTGTTCCATAGGGCTGTAAAACAGTACAAGTTTTACCAGCAATGTATGGGGTTAGCCTGACAGCACCTGACCTCTGCCATATCACATTTCTCTCAATTTCTGTCTCTTTCTGCCCTGTGGGATGCCTGTAGGAAGCCATCCAGTCATTCTGACATAATGACTGTACAAACCTGGCAGGGAGTTTCATTTCCTGGGATGGCCCTTGACCAACGGGAGACACTCAGGTGGACACTTAAATGGCCCCCTAGAGAGTTCCCAGTGGGATGGAGCCCAATGTCCAGCTTCACAAGATATCTTTGACTGTTTTTCCTCCTTCCCTCTTTTACTCTTCCTAGCCTCATTCCTGTCCCCTGGGATCACTTCCTCACATAAATTGCCTGCATGCAAACTCTGATCTTAGGCTCCACTGTTGGGACCAGGAGTACCCTAGAGAGGAAACCTTCAGAGAGGAATCTTGATCTTTCACCAATCAGGGACCATGACTGGTGTTGAGTGAGGTGCTGCTCTGGGCAGCAGCAACAACACCCTAATCATGAAGAATTTCACCAGTGATGGACTGGGGTGAGAAGCAGGTAAACAGTGGAACATTGTCTCATGCCACGATAATGACACCTGAATGGTAAGGGAACAGTGTGTATTATATGGATGTAGAGTTGGCTGGGTCTTGTTAGCAGCAGGAGAAGTCGTGAAAAAGAAAATGACAGGCAGATTAATCAAATGACTGAGGACGTGCTGTGCATGTCAGAAAGCCTTCATGGCAGCATTTTAAAAGGCTCTTATCTCCTGTACCTCAGGGCCAGGATTTAATTATAAGGATACAGGGCTACAAGAGACAGTGAGTGCACAGCCTTGACCAGTCTCCTATGCCAAACTCAAGAGCCCTGCTAGGGAATGGGTGAGACCCTGGCACAAGGAAAGGGGGCATCAGGATGGATGAGGTGAGAGCCTTGAGCCCCAGCTCTGCTGAACTCTCCAGGCTGGCAAAAGTAGCTCACTATCCCATGCTGGAGGAAAGGTGCCCCTTCTCTCCCAGGGGCCCTCAAAGCTCTCGCTTGAGGCAGTGTCCACTTCCAGGCCTGCTCCTGCTTCCCTTCATTGCTGCAAGAGCTGGCTAATATGTACTGGCAGGAAATGGGAAGGCGTATCCAGCCAGGCTCTTGAGGGAGCTGGGCTGGGGGGGTGGGGGCAGGAACTAAGGCTGGCTGGGTAAGAATTCACTGATATGAGTGCGTTCCATGTATAGAGGTTTCGTGTCCTGGCAAGGACATCTGACTCAGTCCCAGTATGTGCTGGGATTGCTCCATAAAAATTGAACTTGATGATGAACTTCAGTAAATGAGGTAGAGATACTGGAACTGTCTTTTGGAGTATTGGAGAGGGGGTTAGAAGGCTGAAGGAGATGGAAATAAAAGAATGGATTTTTTTTTTTAAGATTTTTATTGGGGAATTGGGGGAGGAGAACAGCGCTGGGGAATTGGGGGAAGGGGAACAGACAAGTTGCTGTCCTTTTGGTCTTCAGTCTAGTTGTGGAGGACGTTGCTTCACTGGCCCAAGTTGCACCATCATTGTGCTCTTCCCGGGCGAGGTAGATCAGTTGCCGGCTTCTGGACGGCTGCTCACGGCGGCTGCTGGCTACATACGGTAGCCCATGGCAACCCACTGCAGCAGGGGCTGCAGCCTACAGCTGTCGCTGGCGATTCACAGCAGCCCAGCTCCAGGTTGAGCTGTTGTTCAGCATCTTAGCTGTAGAGGGCAGTGTCACTGGCCCTCATATGTGGGATCCGAACCGGGGCCCTCTGGCATCCCAAGCCAGCTCTTAACCATCGCACCACTCGGCCGGCCCTATCATGCTCATTTTGATTCGGAGAGCCGGAATGGATGCGCCCTTTAGACGCCCTAGTAAAACACGTGTGTCAAGAGTTGGGAGATAAACCCATCAGGATTCATGGGTGGAAGTAGACATAGTTGCAGACAAGCTCTGACAATTTGCAGCAATCTTCCACAGATGTTAGGTCCTGATGTTATTGTAATTCCCTCCTTACAGACAATAAAAGGAAAGGGTTCCGAGGAGTAGTCTACAGTCTTTTGTGTATTCACTGAGGTGCCTCCTGGTGTGTAGGCGTGACTGACCATATTGCTGCTGCAGGAGCAAGAGTGAGAGGCAACAGAAAAACCTGAGGAATACAGATTCGTTGTTTTTCTTTTCTCCATAATTTTCTAGGAGGAATCTTGTCTTCTTGTTGGCACTGCCAGGAAACCCAAATGATGGGTTCCTTAGACGTAGACAAACAGCCACTGCTATTGTCGGGAGAAACAAGCAAAATAAACAAACAAACAAACAAACAAATAAGCAAGCAAGCAAGCAAGCAGGCAAGCAGGCAAGCAAGCATTAGGAGTGTAATCAGGTGTGGACATTGGCATCCATAGGATGGAAGAGAATGCTCGAGTCAGCAGAGGGTCAGTGGGGATCCCAGGAAGCAGTGATGCTTCAGGGAGGGAACCTAGGGAGACGCAGCAGCACAAAGTAAGGCCTTGCCGGTTGACCAGGAGCTAGTGAGTGTGGATGAGATAAGAGGCATGGAAAAGAGGGAGAAGCAGAGCCCTGAAAACCTGAAAAGAAACAATGGGGGTGGGGTTGGGGGAATCAATGAGTCTGTGACATTTATAGAAAAGACAGCAAAACTGAGTGATACCAAAAAACTGATCGACCTCCAAAAAATTATTCTTGCCGTCCCCCAATACAAAATCAATTGTTTTAAGGAAAGAAAAACCACAAAACTCTTCTAAAAATTGTTGCCAAAAGTAACTTTCATGACTTCCTTTTAGAAAAATGATGCTTGTTTATTTTAGACATTTTGTAAAATATAAATTAGTTTTAAAAAACACACCCATAATTCTACCAGCCAGAGATTAACACCATTAATATTTTTGATGTTTACTGTCCAAAGGTTTTATGAGCGTGTATTCTATTTTAATAAAAATGGGAACTTGCTGCATAAGGCAATTTCTTTTAAAAATGCATTATTTTAATCTGTGAGAAGGACAATACTAGTGCTCCCCTCAAAGCACATTCAATTTCTAAAAGGAATGCCATGCACGATAGAAAATCTCTTCTGGGATAATTTTATTATTTGAATCCTCAACATTTTATTTTCTTCTTCTGGAATGTGCCGTATCACTGTACCATGAAGCTAGGGCCAGGTTGGGCTCAGCCTGGGGTTTGTTTTCTCCCCCCCCCTCCCCCCCACAGAATGCCAGAGCCTCCCTTCAGTAAGTAGCTTGCTACAACTAACTGACCCACATATTTAATTTATTTTTATGGAGCCTGTTTCTGGAACAATAAAAAAAAATGTTCTGGGATGTCTTCCACAAGCAATGAAAAGGAAGTGCTGTCTGTCTAGGAGAATGGTGGCTCACTGCTCCCACATCACCATGACCCTCCCACAGCGGGGTCTGTGTCTTACCGCCAGTGCCTTCACGTTGGTCCTCTTTAAGACCGGAAAGAGTTGTTGAATAGAAGTTTATGAGGCCAGGTGATAGCTGGGGTGTGCATCATGACGAAGTCATCTTGCCTTCTCATTACCTATACGACTTGGGACAAATTACTTAAATTCTCTGAGTCTTGGTTTCCTTTCAACAGCTAATGGGAATAATACCTATGCCAGAAAATAGTGGCAAGGCTGAATAAGACTAAGTGGGTAAAGAACAGGTATTTCTGTACTGTGTGCAGAGACGACAAACCACCCATTCTGCAAACTTGTGCACTGAAAGTAAGAGGTTTTTGTGGAGAGAACAGGGTTGTGGCAGGTTGCTCAAAACCTATGCAACTTTGTCATCAAAGCACCTACAATGACAATACCCATCCTAATCAAACGCTGTTACAGTTAAGTTTCTCCTAAAAAAAGAAATACTAAGTGAATGTAAGACTCACCTTTAAGAAATGTGATGGCTGCTTGATGGAAGAGGGTATGAGCAAGGGTAGATGCTGCCCAGTGATGGAGGTGAGGGCAAAATGCACCAACATCCAGGACAATTTCCCAGTGAGCACTTTCAAGAGGAAGGAAGTGGGCTGAATGGGCACCACACTCAGTACTAGATTACTTCATGACTTCCTGTGGTAGTCTTATTAAACAGTGTGCATTAAACTGTAAAACATTTACTATGCATTGAGCTGCAAAATATTGACATAGTGGGGAAAATCACATATGAATCAAAGCAATCAACTATATTGATGCCCCTATTTACCATCCGTGTATGAACTTTGCATTACATACACAGACAGTGTAGCAAAACAGACTGTACCTAATATGGAGGCTGGCTCATAGTAAATGCTCTTAAATGATTGGGAAATCATCTACAGCATTATTATCATCATACTCACCATCCAAATGATCCCTGCTCAGGAATTCAGAATAGAGAAGAGTGTTCCTGTATTTAAGGCAAATGAGAAAAATTATGCTTGTTCATTTTGCCAAATATAAATTAGTAAAAAAAACAAAAAAAACACCCCCATAATTCTACCACTTAGAGATTAATACCATTCATAGTTTGATGTTGACTGTCCAAAGGTTTTGAGTAAACATCAAACTTAAGAAACCTAATCAGCCTACCAGGGATCATAAGGAAACCCATTCTAAAGCAAGATTCTGACCTCACCAGAGGCTTATGTATATTCCTATCACAACAAGAACTGACTCTAGGATATGGCCAGTTTTGAGTTCCAGTTGATAGTGACAAGTGAGAGTAGGAACAGATGGCTTTGGGGATATCAACAGGGAGATTTGGACTTTACCACTTTCTGGGTCATCTCCTTATGGCAAAATGGTACAGGTGGGCTTATATAGTGTCCATATGGACAACAGAGAGAGAATGTGTTGTTTTTTTTAAACTTTATTGGGGAACAATGTGTTTTTGGTGAACACTGTGTTTTTCCAGGCCCCATCAGCTCTAAGTCAAGTTATTGTCCTTCAGTCTTAGTTGTGGAGGGTGTAGCTCAGCTCCAAGTCCAGTCGCCATTTTCAATCCAGTTGCGGGGTGCACAGCCCATCATCCCATGCGGGAGTCGAACCGGCAACCTTGTTAAGAGCATGCACTCTAACCAACTGAGCCATCCGGCCGCCCCCGTATGGAGAACAGAATGAGGCTCTTTTGATTTAAGTTTTACCAGTTATCTTCTACAATGGAATGGTGGTGAAGGGTAAACCAAGTCTAAGCCCTCTGTTGTACAAAGCTTCAGATTTAGCATTTATCGCAAAAGGTCATGGAAAAAAGAGTTCATGTTTCCCCAAGATTTGGCATTTCCGTAAAAGCTGCTATGTTTCCTTGCTTTTGCAACATCCTTCTCTCCTCCTTCATTGTTTGACAGAAATCTGTGGGAAGAGACAATAAAGATTTTAAGAATTAAAGGACAATTACTTCATATAGAATCTTCTTCAACTATTATTAAAACCTTCAATCTCAGAATCCATTGAGTGACACATTAGCTCGACTTGGCTTTGGCAGACATCAACTCTTGTCCCAGGCTGTCTTGGAGAGCTGCGGTGGCCCAGTTGGTGGAGGGAAGCATAAAGTTGAATAGACAAAGTCTAGAATGGTGCTTGTTTTTATGAAACTGTCTATAAATGGTGTAACCCAAGAGTGTTATGAATTTAGACATTCAAGAACCAGGAAATTCCAGAGTTAAAGTTCTTATGTTGATATAGCTATATAGCACATTTAATATGGTTTATTATATACCCTAAAAATATAAACCACAATGTGTTATGATATTGTAAAACATTCAAAGGGAAAATGGGAAGAACCTACTTATGGCTGAAAAGTTCAAATTAATATCACTATGAAAATCTTTGGAATTCTTTATGCTTTGATTATTTATGTGCCTAATGCATATGCTTCATTACTATATATATTTTGGGAGGGTTAGGTAGAAGGTATATCAAAAGAAAAAGTAATCATTTTGCTAAAGTCAAATCCCTAAATTACATTTTTTGAATCAGGAAGCCTTATGTCAAAGTTCTTGCAAAACCCCATAAAATGTTCTATTTTGTGCTTGTTCTTAAATACATTATTTAAATCTTCATGACTTTAGATTGGCTTGATTTTTTTCCTTTCCTCCGTTGGGAGTATATTCCTGCCAAGTTGGAAGTTTCTAACAATCATTTTTGAATGACATAAATGCAAAAAAATCTCAACCGTCTGTCTGCAATAGGAAAAATTATATTTCTTTCACCATTGTTTTACTGCAGGCTCATAAAGCTATTTTTATAAAACTATATATATTTTTTTCCACGGGGGGAGAAAGTTCAGTACAAATATATTGACTTAAAATCCAAACTAAATTTTTCTAGGAAGGTCTTTAGTAAATGAGTGGCTATAGTATAGTCTTAAATATTACTTTTAATATAATTACTTAAATATAATTACCTTTTTTGGTTTCGATTTTCACTGACTTGAATGATTTGGGCAAGGGTGACCATTTTTCTAAACTTTCTATTCTTGGTGTAAAATTGACTATAGCTTGTGAGATAGACTACAGTAACTTATTTGTTGGCCTAGCAGGATTTCCCAATGCCTTTTTTTGGTGAACATTTTGTCCTCTAGGAGTTCTTCTCTAGGATTTCTAGGGAGGAACAGCCATGCCCCTGAGGTCAGATGCTGAAGAGATAAGGTGTCTGTGAGGCTGGGAGGGCGGGGCAGGTGGCCATCCCCTCCACCGTCAGCAGAAACCTGTCTTCAGTAGAAGAGGAGAAAATCAAGCACAGACTGAGAGAAACTAGCAACACACAGGTTGAGGGGGTTTGGGGGAAGGGAGCCAGTATGAGCACTAGTGAGTGAGCACGGAGAGTGAGACATTCCTTGTCTTTTTCCCAGACCCAGAAGGTCCTGTAGGTCCAGATCAATTCCTTTGATCCTAAGAGGTACCCCATTATCCTGAGCCTCATGAACTAGGGTATTCCCTTGGATGCATAGCAAAATGTATAGATTTCTGATATCTGCAACCCCAAGAGTCGTACTACAGTGTTCTTGTTAAATCAGTTGTATGGGGTTGTATATAGGGCAACAGTTCTAAACCTTAGCCTGTGTCAGAATCACCAAGACACTTCTGTGCCCCATTCTTAGCATTTCTGATTCAGTCCACCAGGAGTTGGAGGCCTGAGAATTTGCATTTCTAGCAAGTTCCCAGGGACCACACTTTCAGAAATACTGAGAAGACATTTCTACAACCAGAGCTCTTGGGTAAGGAACAGCCTGCTTCATTAAGCAATGAAAATATGCAAGAAGCAGCTGGGTGAGCATTTTCAGGGTTGCTACCGAAGAGATTTTGCATTGTGTGGAAAGTTATATTAAACTTCTAAGTTCCCTTCTAGTAGTAATCTTGTATGATTCTTTTTAATTTCTTCTGGTGGGAGCAAGAGAACAAAGGAACACTCTTCCAAATAACGGAGAAACACAGAAAAACTGAATATGTTCCCATCACAAATTCAGACTTGTTCAGTAAAGCAAGCACCATAGGGCATTTCCATATTGACTTTGGGAAAAATACATTGCCGTTGTTTATGAAGTTTTGTTGTAAATCAGGAAACACGAAGTTAGCCCCTATTCGAGGTTGCTAATAAAGCATATTTTATGTCCTCTTTATCCCCAAATCCAATGCAACAACTCCACAAATTATATACATCGATGACTACAGCCAGAGTTTATTTCATAATATACTAACAATCCTAACTCAAGGAGGCAATCAGTTTTATCAGCACTAGAATTTCAGTTCTGATGCTATTGCCAATAGCTCATTCTAGTGGTTAGTTCACTATTGAAATACCGTGTAGGGAAAAAAAAATCTCTTGTTTTCTCTTTTAATTTTTGAAAAAGAAAATATTGTGTTGAACAAACATGACAATGAAAATATTCTAGCTTTACTGGGTGTTGTTATATTTTTATTGTGGTGCAACCACCTCCCAGGATTATTTCTTAATTTCTAGCACTTTGCATTGTCTATGTTTGAGTAATACACCCACATTCATATGCAGCTGGTAGAACCAGGACAGACTCACCGATTGTTGCAATGCCTATGCTGTACTATTGTTAAATATGTTGCATATCATCTCTGAGCAACTATTTCTTAGAAACCATTCTTAAAGGCACAAGCCTCCCTAGTAATTCTTTCATAAAGAAATGAGACAATACAGGTTATTTTAGTTGTGTCTTGAGATTGCAAAAATTTAACCAGGCTGTATTGGTCTTACGGTACTTTTAAAAAAGAAACTAATGAAAATGAAATAAATATCAATATTGCATGCTTTTGAAATTATACAAATAAAAATACTATATCTATCTGCCACTTCACCAAGTCACTCATCACTTTGGGCAAATCTCAAGATTCCTCAAGCTCCCCAAATCTCAGTTTCCTCATCTGTGAAATGTGGAGATTGGGCTTGGATGTTCTCTATATTCCTTTCAAAGATAACATTCTAGAGTCTTATGGTGGTGGGGTAACGTAATGATTCATTAACAGTTTTCTTTAAACATCTCAGTTTATTGAAATTCCTAGAATTCAGGAACTGAATCATTGCATGCCTTTATTTAGGAACTAGAGATACTGAGAAAATGAGCAGTGTATGACTAAACGTCACAGGGAAAGGTTATTTCATAAAAGGAGAAAACTTGAAACTCTAGAACTAGGCAATCTCTATCAGAATTGTTGGCATGTGGAAGCGTTAGGAGGAAGAATAGTACAACCCATTCATTACTCATGGACGCTCTCCCCTCCCCAAAAGCCCACATCACTGTGATTTCTCAGTGAATTTCACAATATGCTCTGCAGTAGCTGCATTCATCCTGTTACATATAGGGACATGGAAATCAAAGAAGAAAGTAATTTTTTTCCAGGCTTATGCAAGGAATAAGGCTGAAAATCAAATTTAAAAGCTTGAAGTTTAGGGGGGAAGACAGATGAAGAAACTGTAGAATTAGGTTGGCTGAGTGGCTCAGTTGGTTAAAGGTTAGCTTAAGAGCACGAGCTCTGAGCAACAGGGCCGCTGGTTCGATTCCCACATGGGCCAGCAATGCTGCGCCTGAGCTGAGCTGCCGCTGAGCTGCCAACAAGTGGTAGGATGGCTCAGCTGGTGAGAGCATGTGCTCCTAGCAACAAAACTGCCTGTTCGATGGTGGGCTACGCCTGTCCACGACTAAGACTGAACTCGGCACCTTGAGCTGAGCTGCCGCCCGGATGGCTCAGTGGATAGAGCGTGTGCTGTTAACAACAAGGCTGCTGGTTCAACTCCCACATGGGATGGTGGCTACGCCCATTCGCAACTAGGATTGAACACAGCACTTTGAGCTTAGAGGCCACGAGCTGCCGAGGGGCAGCCAGTGGCGACTGGTGCCCCCCACAACTAAGATTGAAGAACAACAACTTGGCTGGTCCTCTTCCCCAATTCCCCAAAACTGTTTCCCTTCCCCAATTCCCCAACACTGTTCCTGTCCTCCAATTCCCCAATTAAAACAAAACAAAACAAAGCTGTAGAATTGATTTCAAGTGTACAAAGTCAATGTTAGCCGAGTTTTCTTTTCTATCAGCATGAAAACTAAATAACTTGAAAGGTCATAATTGTGGGAGAACACTTCATCATCACTATTTACAAAAGGAACCATCCGAAGTCCCATGCCAACTCACTTTCGAAAACCAAGAAACAAAACCAGAATCACAAATGAAATTTGGTATTGTTCAGTAGAAATCAGCACAATTTGTGTGAGCACCATTAAAATGAGGGATGGACTGTGTCAGTAAATGCAAGATAGTAAAGATTTTGTGCAAAGGAGAGTCTCTATATATTAAGCCAGAATTTCCTGGTTTGAAAGGGATTAACCAAACTCAATAGAAGAAAAGCCAAAGAAAATACACACTTCATCTGTGGAGAAAATAGAAAATGATTAAATTCCTCCTGATGATGGCATAAGTCTACAGGACAATCAGGTCCTTACGAGGATCAGTTCGCACATATTCAGCTCATAATATAAAACACACAGTCTTTATCACTCTGTCGAGCCTGCTGGCATAATTCACAGCAGACAAAAGAAATACATCCTTTGGCAACTTTTGGCTCACCATCCAGAGCGTCTGCTGTTTGATATATTTAATAAAACAATGAAGCTTGATATTGCATTTCTACTGAGCAGAAATATCCCAAGAATGCACAGAGAGAAAATAAATAAGAATATGATTCTTGTAGAGAAATTGAAACCAATGTGAAGATGGAAGACCATCAGAGAAAAAAAATTAGACTAGCTTCACGTACTAAACATTTTAAGTGACTGGGAATTTATTAGATGTTGGCATTCATTTGGAAGATCGTACATCCATAAATCTGTAATATAACCATGAAGTCTTTTATAAATCTTAAAATAGATTATTAAAATACGCTTGGATATAGTATAGTGCCATGTTTAGAAACGGATTCATATGGCAATTGTGGCTATAGCAACTGTTTCTATAAACCCTAGCGTTTGGGCAAGACAAACAAGGCTAGCAGAAGGGAAGAGGAACTGCAGAGGTGGCAGGAGATTCCACAGACTGTGCCTGTAGCAAACTGGAGGGTGGGTAAAGTAGAACTTGGAATGGGACTCTCTAGGCTTTTTTTTTTTTTCTGAGCCATTTTGCCACCTGTTGGCAGCTCAGCAGCAACTCAGCTTGGGCTAGGAATCAAACCGGCGACCCTGTTGCTCAGAACTCACATTCTTGAGCGAGCTCTTAACCAACTGAGCCACTTGGCTGGCCCTCTGTAGGCTTCTTTCCACACATTATAGCACTTAGCTAGCATCTTTATATCTGCCCAAAGAAGTTAGTTACATTCACTATGTTTTCTCATTTTCTGTATCCTTGATGCTCTGGCATTGGATTCCTTAAAGACCTGGGGAACTGCTCCTCCCCGGGTTAACTAATTCCTAGAGATAAACAACTTGCCTGCAAGCATATACCTTGATATGCAAACCATACTTCCCAGGCCACTGTAGTCATTAGGCCTCCTTATCCTCCCTGCACATCTTCACTCAGGACCTTAGTGATGCTGTGACTATGATATTCCAGTGGACTGTTTTGGATGGCCCAACAACCTCTCCCATTCCTTTGAAAACTGAGAAATTAGTTCTTTTTCCCCAAACTAGCCCTTTGTTAGGTACCACGCCTTTCTCTGTTCAGCAGAGGCACATGCAATCAAACTAGGTCAGCTAGGCATTGTTTCCCTGAAATGTGGTTCTTGCATCATCTGATACAAGGATCAAAAATGTTGGCGCTGGTTTATGCTATCATTGGCACCTGGAAGAAATGACCATTATTAGTTCTTGCTGCCTAGATCCTGCAGCTGTCCTGGCGGTTCTGCCTTTCCTGTGACTTTGTGAGCTATCTCATAAGCTTCCAGCAAAATCCTTAAGTTAGAGTGGGTTTCTGTTGCTCGCAACCACAAAACCCCAACCCGTACTCATGAGTGTGGTGACTGGGGATACTCTATGCAAACGTGACTGTGAAGTAAACTCACTAGGATTCCTGAAAGTTCAGGATGTGTTAAGAGAGTTTGTGTGTGAAAGTATTTTGTAAAATATTGATTGATATATAGCATTGACTGGTAGTTTTCTCTCTGTTCTTCTTTCTCATGCCACCCCTTCCTCTACACCAAAGACATATAGGTTGAAGGACAATGTATCGGCCACTATAAATTTCAGTAGATGGAATTAGTGTAGTGTGCTGAAAAGTTTGGTATACAAGATGGGTTCCTTTTTAGACTCTTCCTTCTAGGAAGCTAGAGAAGTGAGATAAAGCCTGAATCTGTTCATTCCCAGGGGAAACTCACCCAGGGCCTTCTCATCCCTCACCAGTGTGATACACACACCATCTTTTTCTCTTTAGATGCCTTTTCCCCCGCCCCATTCTGTGACTAATCTGAGAAGTCCTGTGCTGCTGCCCTGATCTAACAAGGCCTGAGGTAGATAAGTTCAGCTTTGAGGCAAGCCATCTCTTCTGCTGTCTGTCCCTTTGGATCTTTTGTCTCACATCCGGTGGATGTGACCTGTCCATGCAAAGGAGTGAAACGATCGGAGACTCAAGTTCAGGGTTCCTGTGGAAAAACAAAAAGTTAGCCTTTGGGCCCATTTAGGTTTGAGGCTATTCTGATTTAACTTGAGTTCTTTGCTAGAAGTTGGGACCAAAACTTCAGCCAACGATCAGGTGTCTTGTTGTATCTTTTGAGCGTATATTTATCTTGAGACTTTCATGAATAAGTATAGAATTTGGTATCTCTGGCTTTCTAGCCAAATATCATCCTTAATATCACCTCCTTCATGTTGGTCAGTACACATTCATGTGGCCTTATCTATTGTTTGCAGCTGTCATCCATTTCAGGTGGTTAGTGTTCATGCCGTCCTGGTTGCCCTTTTGCCTTTTTGAATATCATCTCTTATATCCCTAACATCATGCCCAATGCCTCCTAAACATTTTTTAAATTAAAGTTTATTGGGGTGACAATGGTTCATAAAGTTACATAGATTTCAAGTGTACAATTCTATAATATGTCATCTATTTATCACATTGTGTGTTCACTAGCCAGAGTCAGTTCTCCTTTCATCACCGTATATTTGATCCCTTTTACCCTCTTCTACCACCCCTCACCCCCCTTACCCTCTGGTAACCACTAAACTATTGTTCCATGTTTATTAGTTTTTGTTTCTTTGTTTGTCTTGTTCCTTTGTTGCTTTCAGTTTTATATCCCACATATCAGTGAAATCATATGGTTCTTGACGTTTTCTGTCTGATTTATTTCACTTAGCATAATAATCTCAGGATCCATCCATGTTGTCGCAAATGGCACCATTTCATCTTTTCTTATGGCAGAACAGTATAGCTTCCTAAACATTTTTTATGATATACATGATAGGTGGCAAAAACGGTCACAATTTTTCACACTTCCCTATTCGACGCCCTTTATAATGTGTCTTCTTCCATGTAGAGGCAAAGTCCATGCTCCTGCTCTCTGAATCTAGACTAAAGTTGTAATTTTTTTCCCCTTTGGCCAATATAATGTAGCAAAAGCAATTGTGTGCCAATTCCAGCCCAAGGCTTTTAGAGGCCCAGTGTTGGACTTGCTCTTGTGGGACTCCTGCCCTGGGCAGGAGTGAACAAGTCCCGGCTAGCCTGCTGCAAAGTGTGAGACTGTGTGAACCAGAGCTGAATCAACCCAGTTGTCCTAGCTGAGGCTGTATACATGTGCGAGAGCCCACCCAAGGTTAACAGAACTGACCTGTGGCGGGAACCTAGCAGAAGAAATGCTAAGCAGAGCCTAAACCTCTGGCTCCAGTATCATGAGCTATATAAATGGTTGTGTTAAGCCACTAGATTCTGAAGTGGTTTGTCATACAACAACAGCAATTGCTAACTGGTACAACATATTATTTATTACTCATAATGGAAAGTAGACTTACCTAGCAATAAAGACACCTTGAAAAGCAATAAGATCCTTACCACGGGGATCTGTAAGCAGAGGTTTTGTGATTCCTGTACTGGGTCTGTGCAATGATCCTGAGGGGGATTTTCAGTTCCACCATTCTGAAATTCTGTGTCATGATAGTTTTATTTCTCTATCATTCTAAATGCAGATAAACACATTTAATGACATGCTGTTCTTTTCCCATAAATAAGACGTCTGTATATTAGCATTAAAATATCCCAAGTTGATCAGATACCTGTTAAGTGTAGACTCAAAAAAGCCAACTGGTTGTGTAGTGAGAGTATAATAGAAGCGATAGAGGGCCGGCTGAGTGGCTCAGTTGGTTAAGAGCTCGCTCAAGAGTTTGAGCTCTGAGCAACAGTGGTTCGAGTCAGCCCGAGCTGAGCAGCCGCGGAGCTGCCAACAGGTGGCGGGATGGCTCAGCTAAAAAAAAAAAAAAAAAAAAAAAGAAGCGATAGATTCTGAAACACAAGCTTTGATTGCTAAGTCATGGTCATGGCTTTATATCACTCTTGCTGCTAGACCTCAGGTAAATTCCTTATGCTTTTGACTTTTAGTTTCATGATCAGCAAAATAGGCACAATTATCTTTCTCCATCTTGATACTTGGTATAAGCTAATGACATATTCCTTCTAAAGAGGTGAGAACTCACAGTAGATTACATATGCATATAAAATACTATCACATGAGGACAATCAAATTTTTAAGGAGAATAGCTTAGTAAATATATCACCTAATGCATGAATATCCCCAAATAAAAGTATCAGTGAAGAAATAATCAGGTTAGAACACAAATGATGAAATTGAATTAATTGTATGCTATTAACTACTGTAAAAAATTTAAGCTTATGTTTACAGAGAAGGCTGAAGAGAAGTATGAGTTATTAAAACTTATGAAAGAATAGTTGTAAGAGAGTGGGCACTAACAGGATATCCAGCATAGTTAACCGCTAAGAGTAAAGTTTCTAGACAAATAGACTTGTTTAGTCATCCATTAGATTTTTTTTTGTAAAATAAAATGAATAAATTATTTGTCCATGCCATCAAATTTCATGATGTATATTTCATGATATATGTATATTTCATATACATAAATATTTATATTCTGATATTTTAATGTGTTTCATTAGGAAAAACACACAAAATAAAGTTTACCATCTTAACCATTTTTAAGTGTATAGTTCAGTAGTTTTAAGTATTATAACATGACATTTCTGATGTGTGATTTTGAAAGAATTAATGACAGGTGAAATTTTACAAGTGTGGGAGTATCAGAAAAATATTGTAAAGCCTCTGTGTACATGGCAGCTTAAGACTTTGAACTGTTGTATCCAAAAATGGGGCCAAACCGTGACTCTTATTTTGTAGGAGGGTTGTCCCTGGGAATGTTTACGCAGAGGCGGCATGACTCCTGAATCGGGTAAGATAATGATTTTTCCAGTTCAGAAATTTCACTGCTTGCTGCTTTGAATCCTGTTCATGCATTCCATAATTACTTATTCAGCTCCAAGCCTGGGCCAGCGCACTGTGAGAGACCACAAGTACGAAGTTGAATGAGAGTGGTCCAGTGGGACCATGAACCCTCAGAATATCTTACTCTGGTTCCCTTTTACGACTTGGCTTTGTTCTAGCAGACAGAACTATTAAGCTGGTGAAGTTTCTCTTTGTTCTGTCACCATGGACTTTGGTATCAGACAGACGGGGTCCCAGTTCCAGCTCTGCCACTTACTTACTGTCTGCACCTGTTTCCTCATCTGGAGATAATAACGCTGCCTAGCTCACGGGGGTGTTGTGAGGATCAAAGAAATGATGTGAGAAAAATGTTCAGGACAGACTCCCTACTAAATGTTTGCTCTGATTTTTCCATTCTCACTGCCCTTATGGAGTGTCTCATGCGCAGACCTCTTCTTCATCCCTCTATCTGTCACCAGTTGTCACAAAAAAATTACATGTCTGGCATTCTCTTCCTTCAGTCGTGGCTCTTCTAGGTAAAGCAGTTCATCAAAATCTATATGAATGTGTTAAAGTGCTAACTTCGTGTTACCTGCCCCAAGTCATGCCCTTAACGGGAACTTCCTTTTCTTTCCCTCTGAGACTGGTTATATCTGATAAATATTTTAGATTCATTTATTATTATGAGAAGTTAAGGGAAAAGAAGGCAGTGGGGAGAAAAAAAGGGAAGGAGAGAGGAGAGAAGGCTAGAAGGGAGAAAGGTCACTAAAGGGAGAAGGGAAGATAGGCAGAGGAAAAGGAGGAAGCAGCTGATAAACAGAAACGGCTGCAGAAAGATGCATCAGCAGAGGTGGAAGTGAGGGTAAGGTAGAAACGGAGAGAGTAAGAGAAAGTCAGAGAGGGTATTGTTTGTATTCTCAAACTTTACAGAGACTGGGAAGCGTCTAGCATACTGTCTGGCATACAGTTAGTGCTTAATATATGCTCAATGACAGAGTGTGTGGGAAAGAGATAGCAGCCTCAGTCTCAAGTGTCATCAAGGCACACTGTTGCCACCTGACTGTTCTTTGGGCTGAGAATGTTATACCTTGAACCATCTCTTCTAACGACTTTCCTTTAAAAGGCTCATTTGCTTTTAAACTGGGATTCATAGCTCCCCAATAGTTTATGATTTAACTTTCAAAGGTTCCCTCTGAATAGGAACCCCACAGCAGCCAATTAAGGGAGAAATCATTATTTCCAGCTCCAGGGCTCAAAGGAATAAGTATCCACACACCAGTGGTCAGGTCAATCTAAGCTTTAGATTGTATCCAACCTGTGAAAGACATTCCCCAACTTGACCTTAATCCAAAGCAACGTCAGGCTGTTGAAGGTATCAGGCATTAAGGTAGGGTAGCGAGGGAGATAGTTTTAGGCAGGTGGCATCAGTCTCTGGCTGTTCTAGTCTTAACCAGGTGCCAGCAGTGATGACCTTCACACTCCATAGAGGCCCTCAGTAGGGCTGCCCTGGCCTTATAGTGCACACTGACAACTCTGACCATCAGGTAGCAAGATCTTGAAATAGTCCTTTACTTCTACACCTCGGGTCTAGGGTCCCAGAGTAATATTTAGGTCCCAGACCTCGGAGAGCTTCTACCTGACCTGTGTTCTACATGGTCAGCTTGTTTGTCAGGCTTTGCCTCTTGGTTTGGGGGTTTTTGTTCCAATTCCCTGATGACACTAGAGTCCATCCTTTGTTGACTGAGACCTGGAATCTCTCACGGGTTCCTGTCTATATATCCTCTTCCCTCATCTTTAAGTAACCAATGCCATCCTAACCTAGAAAGAACATCACCATCTATAGTCCTAGCACTCACCTGACATCCATCACTGCCACCTCTCAGAAGTGGCTCCACCCAACCCTGTCCTCATGGAATTGGCCACTTGAGTATGAAATCACTCACATAAGAGTTCATTTAGCCATGCTTGGATTTGGTTATCTCTACCTCTGTCCCTGCTTGGTGAGCCTGACTCTTCTGTCCTGGCTCACTTCTCACAGCACTGAAGTTGGCCTTTTTGTTTTTCCCTATTTGGAAAAATCCCCTTTGACTGCCCTGTTCTATGAGTAATCCAAAGCTTACCAAAAGGTATATTCTGATTCAACTTCTCAGGGAAATTTCTCTGCTTCATTGCCTTCTACCAAGCGATCTTCCTCTTCCAACTAAAAAAAACATTAACAATATTGTGATACCTTTGCTTATAATTTAAGTATATCTTTGGGGATTAGTACAATGAAGGTTGAACATCATCACTTGTACTTTTTACTCTGTTCCTGATACAGATTGGGGGCTTGGTAAATGACTATTAATGAATGAATGAATGAATGAATGAGCGAGCGAATGAATAAATGAATGAAAACAACTTTTTTAAAAAAGATTTTATTGGGGAATTGGGGGAGGGGAACAGTGTTGGGGAATTGGGGAAGGGGACCAGCCAAGTTGTTGTTCTTTAGTCTTCATTGTGGAGGGCGCCAGTTGCCAATGGCTTCCTGTTGGCAGCTCGTGGCCTATAAGGTCAAGATGCTGTGTTTAATCTTAGTTATGGGTGGGTGTAGTCACCATCCCATGCGGGAGTTGAACCAGCAGCCTTGTTGTTAAGAGTGCATGCTCTATCCACTGAGCCATCCAGGTGGCAGCTCAGTTCAAGGTGCCGAGTTCAGTCTTAGTTGCGGGTGGGCGTAGCTCACCATCAAACAGGCAATCTTCTTGTTACACTAGCTGAGTCATCCTGCAACCTGTTGGCAGCTCAGCGACAGCTCAGCTCGGGCTAAGCGTCACTGGCCCATGTGGGAATCGAACCGGTGGCCCTGTTGCTCAGAGCTTGTGCTCTTAAGCCAACTCTTAACCAACTGAGCCATTCAGCCGGCCCTGAAAACAACTTTTAATGGTTTAAAAGATTAGGAAGAGTGGCTCTAGTACTTGTGAATTATTAGCTAATACTTTTGTGAGATGGTTAGTTCCACATTTAAGTGAAGTATTCATGAGTACACAGTAGTAGTTTTATCATGGCCTAGACAATGTATTTTTAAATAGAGAAAGTATTTGCTCCACACTCATGCATGGTTCCTTGCACTGTGGTTAGTCATTAAATATATTACTCTCTTCTCACGAGGCAGGGTGAGCAAAAGGATATGGATGGTTCTCAGAAAACTCAGCTCCATTGCTGTGAAAATAATCCACATTTGATAAATTGTTTATATAGGGTAACATGTTATCATTATGAGAAACAAAGTTTCAAAGAAGAGGAAAATCTAATGTTACAGTAAAGAAAAGCACTTAATTTGTCTCTTCTAACATCCTTCTCTAATATTATTCTCTAGCTTTTTATCCTGACCTATGCCATGCTAGTATCTGAAGAAGCGGCTGGAACGCGTCCCAAGTTTTAATACTTACAGTTTTTCATATCGTTTCTTATCTTCTTCATGAGCTTTTGCTTATATTTTATAATGTTGAGCCCTTTCTTGTTTGGGGAAAGCCCCTCTTGATTGCTCAGATTTAACTTTCTTGAATTTTCATTTCCCTTTTTTCTCATGAATGCCTGGGGTGCTCCAGATACCACCCTATTTGTGGATTTATGTCTCGATACTTTTTGATTATTGTTAGTTATATTTTTTATTGTAAGGAACATTGCTGACAGTGTCTTATTTCGTTTGGCCTGTAAGTGCTGATGCTGCTGTCCTCTGGGTCAGACAGAGGTCACAGTCTGTTCTAAAACATAATCGCTGGCTCCGCCATATGACCGTGGTTAAATGAGTCCCCCATACTGGCGTGGAAGCACTGAATCTTATTGCTGAATGGAGCCTGGATAGTGCATCTGTTGTGGTCCCCTTACCTTCTGGCAGGTGGATGCCAAACTATTCAGAAGAGATGGCTGTTGAATGGAATTGAAATGATCATTTTTTAAGATCTTCAGAGATTACAACTCCACAGTCTCTCTTTGTGTCTGATTTTAGAGTTCACCATCCTGATACTTAAGAGTTTCTCTTTTTGTCTACATGAAATCAATCCTATTTTAATAAAGCCGTTCTCTCTGCTTTTGCTCTTCTTTATATAGGGACGAATTGACCAAAATTCCTGTGAGAGACTGTCTTCTATGCTGTAAGGTTAGAATGAAGTCATTTTAGCGTCCCTTCTTTTTGTTAGACAATAGGGCTTAGTCTAATTATTAATCAGTTAACTGATATTCGTTGCTCTTAGTTGGCTATGAGGCAGGTTAGCAAAGCATTTCAGCGCACAGCCTTTAGAACGAGTCTCACCTGGGCCTAACCTCCCCCTCCCACCCCCCATGTGATGGTATTATGTGATAAAGTGAGATCTTGGGGAGGTGATTATGTCACAAGGGTAGAGCTCTCATGAACGGGATTAGTTCCCTTATAAAGAAGAGACAGGAGAGTGCTTGCTTCCTCTCCCTCTGCTTTCTGCCATGTGAAGATTCACACCTGAGAACACAGCCATCTGCAAACCAGGAAGGATGCCCTGACCAGGAACTGGATTGGTCAGCACCTTGATCTAGGCCTTCCCATCCTCCAGAACTGTGAGAAATAAATGTCTGTTGTTTAAGCCACTAAGTCTATGGTAATTTACAACAGCGGCCTGAGTTGACTAAGACAGGAAATAATAATAATTCCTGCCTTATCGGGTTGCTAAGAGGATTCAATGAATGTAAAGTTCTTACTTAGTTTGGCTCTTGACATAGAGGTAGCTGTTATTTGCTACTTGGTGGCCAATGAGCAACAAAGAACATTGCTATCACACCCCATGTTCCCAACCTTAATAATTTATCTAAAATTTTTCTTCATCTAATGTTTAAATTTTGCAGACAGGGGCGGCTGGTTAGCTCAGTTGGTTAGAGTGCAGTACTCATAACACCAAGGTTGCCGGTTTGATCCTCACATGGGCCACTGAGTTGCACCCTCCACAACTAGATTGAAATAACTACCTGACTTGGTAGTTTAAAAAAAATGACCCCAATTTAAAAAAAAAAAATCTGCAGACAAACCATTCACTTTTCATGGAGAAAAATGTCTTTGTTACTTTATGCTTTAGGAATTTGTGGGGTTGTATTGTTAGGATGACAGGATTCTAGAGGACACTGCCTTGGGTGCCCCCAAGGTATTGCCATACTTGTCACCTACAATCTCCTGGAGAGCTGGTAGCAGTACCATCTTCTTAGGTAAAAAAATCTTAATAGGCAGCTCAACAGGGGGCCTCTTTCCTTAGGAAAAAAGCCTCTTGATTCCCTCTTGGTTTGGAAGAGACAGTGCCTGCTGCTAGTTCTCTGAGGAAATTCACATAATACAAATTCCGGGAGAAAGTAGAACGTTGTCTCTGATACTAAATGCTGGGTGAATGGCACAGCATTTCTATCTTCATGGAGCTTATATTTTAGTGGAGAGATTCAGGCAATAAGCATTCAAGTAAACAACAATGAAATCCCACAGTGCCACGTAGATACATGTTATGAAAAAGCAGGATAAGTGGGTAGAGAATGGCAGGATGGAGGGCTGCCATGTATAATAGCTTGTCCAGGAAATGCCTCTCTGATGAAGCGATGGTTGAGCAGAGACTTGAATAGAGTGGGAGGGTGTGCTGCTCTGTGGATATATGGCGGAAGAATGTACCAGGTAGAGGGAATGGCAAATTGCAAAGAGTCTGCGGCAGGGGTGTATAGCATTTGAGAAAGGTCACAGGGGACAGTGTGGCTGGACTACACTGGGTAGGAGGGTGGGGAATGGTAGGAGATGAAATCTAGGAGGTAATCAGGGACCAGATCAGGGAGGGCCTTGTTGGGCTATGGTAGGAATTTGGTTTTTATTAAAAAAATATTCAATTGGAGGATTCTGAGCTAGGGTATGACGGCAGCAGAGAGGTAGTAAGATTTGGTCACATCTGTTTTGATATTCAGGACAGCATCTGTTTTGATTGGTGGGAACTCCTGCCATTCTGGTTATTTTGAATTTTAACCCTGTTTTTGAGATAGAGTAGGCAGGATTTGCTGATAGATTGGCCACGCAGGATGAGAGAAAGTGAAGAGTTTGGGTTAATGCCAAGGAGCTGGCTGCCAAGGTGCCATTCGCTGAGATGGAGAATTCTGGAGAAGGTTCATAGGTTCTTTTGTTTTGGGAGGGGCAGGTTAAAGACTTCCATTTTGAATATATTGCCTTTAAACAAGTGTCAAGTGGGCAGTTAGAAAGATAAGCCTGGAATTCAGGGGAAAGGTTCAGGTCACAAACAGAAATTTGGAAGTTACCAGCATTTATACATTATTCTGGTTAGGATACTACTTCTGCATAACAGATTACCTCAACATTTATCAGCCTAACAATCATTTTATTAGGTTCATAGATGCTGTGCACCCGAAATTTGGGCAAGGTGTTATTATGGGGCCTCGTCTCTGCCCCACAACAAGTGGGGCCTCAGCTGGAAAGACTTGGAGTCTTAGCTGCAGTGACTGGGCAGCTGGGAGCTGGAGTCATTAGGAGGTATCTTTCAGTCACAATACATGTCTGGCAGTTGATGCTACCTACAGCTGCCTTCTAGGTGTCAACATGGGGCTCCTTGATATGGCTTGAGCTCTCTCCTAGCGTGGCAGCCTTTATAACAGTTGAACTTCTTACATGGCAATGCAGGGTTCTAGTGAGAGTGTTCCGGAGAATAAGGTGGGGCTGCATGACCTTTTATGGCCCAGCCTGGAATGTTAAACAGTCACTTCTGCGTATTTGATCTGTTACAAGGGAGTCACTAAGATTGGCCTACTTCAATGTGAGGAAATAAAGCCCCACCCCTCAATGATGGGCATGTTGAAGAATCTGTGACATGTTTTTCAAACCATCATATATAGTATTTGAATCCTTAAGACTGATTGAAATCACCTAGGGAGTAGGTATAGAGAGAAAAGCGAAAAGGTTCAAAGACTGAACCCTGGGACACTCTCATTTTGGGAGATCTGGAAGACAGGGAGGACCAAGCAAAGAAGACGGAGAAAGAGTGGCCAGTGAAGTAGTAGAAAACCATGAATGTGCAGAAGCCAAGAGAAGAAAAGTGTTTCCATTAAGAGGGGTGATCAGTGCTGTCAAATCCTGGTATTAATAAAAGGTCAAATAAGACACTTACTGAGGACTGACCATTGATGCTTTTGTAATTGGAAGCCACTGGTAACTTTGGTGGGAGAGAATTCCAGATGTGGTAACTACATGTTTCACATCTCACTTCTTGGGCTGGCAGCCCCTAGGCCCTGACTCGACCACCTCCAGTTCCACTTCAGGACTGAGAGGAACGCATTGGCTTAACCGGTGTGGTTTTTGTCAACCCACATGGCCATGGAACCTTGCCAAATGTTTCAGTGCTGATGGAATTTACAGGAGAATACTGTTCAAATTTACTAAATAGCTCTAGTAGAGGACAGTATCTCTATTAAAATGTTTGACTCTAAATGTAGTTTCGAAAATTCCATTTATAGTAGTGCTTGTATATGTAGAGCTTCAATGAGAGATTTAAATGAGAGATTGAAAGACAGGACAGGATGGGCAAGGCCCATTGGTAAGCAAGTGAGAAATAAAGAGTCTGTGAACCTAAGCCTGTTGACCTAAGTAAACATGCCCTAGAGGATGAGGTGGTTTTTTTTTAAACTTTATGAAGAGGGGGGACTGAAAAATGACTCCTATGTTAAAACCATGCCACTTCAAAATCCACTGACTGTTCAGATATGAAACATTTGTTTTATTGATTTTGTTTATACTTCGGGTAAAAATGAAACTGTGTTGATTATATGTATGTCAATACTTAGCCCGTTCGTCTCGACAGCCACTCCCTTGTTTGTTTCCTTAGCCCCTCCATCACCTGTGTACCCACTTCCCGGAATTAATGTTCCTGTGGTTTAAATACACAGGTGATTTCTGTTTTTCTGGTTGAACTCTGACACATCATGTATGGGTTTTCCTCTTCTGCCCAGATGTCAATTTCTAATGCCCAAATATATGAATTAATAACGATATCCCACTGGTCCCTGGTAAAACAGGAAGAAGGAGTTGGGTTTACAGAATTACATAGATCTTTCAGACGTCACTTGTATGATGGTTAAACCCATGGGCCTTGGCATGAGACAAGCTTGGTGTTGACTCCCAGCTCCTGTGTCACTTGCCAGCTGCGTGGTTTTTCACAAGTTATTTAAGCTCTCTAAAGCTCTGTTTCCTCATCTGTGATATGGAGATGATAATTTTTCTACTTCATATGGTTCTGATGATTGTCTAGAACAACGTGTTCCAAGTACTCCAGGCAGTATTTACACATTGTAAGTGTTCTGTGAAAGAGGCAATTATTAATTACAAAGTCTCCTTTTTCCATCACATAAGCCTTTGCAGTTGGTATTACTCATGTCAGGAGCCAGCCATGAAGTGAGGACAAGCATTTGCTGGTGTTCTATCCGTAGAGGGTACTAAACCATGTCAATTCATTTGCAGAGTCAGGGTGTGCAGCTGGGCTGAAAGGTGATGCGGTGCTCTGCTGTGGCATTCGCCTTGCTTTTTGCCCTGTTCTGGAGTAAGACATAACAAGACAAGGGTGGGACTCGTTGTTACAAATACTAATTGGTGGATGCATCCTCCTGCTCTTAGGCCCGAAGTGGAGGATTAATTGAAGAGGGCTTGCATGGAAGACTTGCCCTAGTGACTCCTGTCCTGTCTTATTTTTTTCATTTTCCTATCTTCATGCTCTCTCCTGTTTTTTGTTTTCCAAACAACCCGCATAATTCCCAGCACCTTCATAAAACTTTCTCTGATTATTTCAAACAAATGGGTTTTGCAGTGGTATACATCTCCCCTCCAGGCCCCGAAGCAGAATTTCACAAAGAAGACCTCCTCCGGGCCCTTTAACCAAAGAACACCCTGCCACGCAGCACTGTGGGGCTACTGGGGCTGCATCTTTCTTTTACTTAAGACCGGTTTCATTAACAAGCATGTTCACACTTCAACCGGAACATTTAAAATAACATCCGCACAATGTGTTTAGTGTCTAGTTAATGATTAAGTCTCTGAGCTTGAATTATTCAAGCAAAATTGATTGGGTTCAACCTTCTTCTTCTTTTTTTTAATAAAAATAAGTTCTCCCTGCTACTCTCTAAACAATGTGCTAAAGGTTATTATGCAAACATCAATACTCTGGACTGTGGGAGGTACCCAAGTGCTAACAAAAAGGACTGACAGCTTGACTCTTCTATTAAAAACTGTATCTGTATCTCATATACTGTACTTGCATTGTTAATTAGCATTTATGGAGACCTAACATGTTTAACTTCTCTCTTTTAAACCCTTCTTTACAGTTATTTACAAGTTGGGTGAATAGTTATCTTGGAGCCAGTTCTGTGGTATAAAAATAGAAGAGCTAGCTTTTTTCTTTGCTACCCTACCACGTGGTCAAATGGAAGTGTTAAAATGTCTTGGCTTCATGATTAAAAACCATGTTGTTGAAGAATATTTGGTCTGAGAAGATATTCATAATATATTGCTAAGTGAAAACAGGAGGCTATAAAAATGTTTTGTATTATGTATCATTTTTGTTAGAATGCATAGAAAAAAGACTTGCATAACAAACACCAACATATTAATCATTATCTGTGTTAGGATTAAACTTTTATTTTTGCTTGTCTATTACTTTTATAATTAGAGAACACATACGTATAAAGATGTCATAGCTAGACATGATTGATCTTTGGTCTGAGTCTAAGCATCAATCATGAGTCAGGAGCACGTGGAAATAATGCTGTCCTTATTTAAGGCAGCAACCGTCGATTTGGCAAGTGTAGATTTCGCCAAAAAAAATTCACAGCATTTTGTGAATGACAGCAACTTGAATCATTTGTTAGCCTTCATTTTTCAACTTCTAGACCTTCCATTCTAGTGCCTCCTCAGCTTCTATATTAAGATGTAAAAAGAGGCCAACTATGGTCACTAACATAGACAACATCACTGCCCCACGGGTTTGGGAAAGGACTAGGAAATAATTGTTTTGGAGCAAGATTATAAAGGAGATGACAATTTGGAGAGGAAAAGACAGGAACGCAGTGACCCAGTTTAGGGATACATTTAAATGTGGGACCTTGCATGAGAAATTTGTTAAGAGCGCTCTTCTACCACCAAGATTGGAAAAACCTGGAGGGCCCTAACTAGCACCCAGGGCGGTCGCGATGGAATGATTTGCCCTCGTTGCCTTTTCTGCCCTGTGCCATTGGGTCACGTGTGTGTGTGTGTGTGTGTGTGTGTGTGTGTGTGTGTGTGTGTGTGTGTGTGTGTGTGTGTGTGTGTGTGTGTGTCCGCGCAAACAGGGGACGCAGGTTTGCTGATAGTGGTGAACTCTGTTGAC
>NW_017731643.1:1448915-1475871 GCF_001890085.2 Hipposideros armiger | reverse complement strand
CGCGGGCCGCCATATTGGCCCTGGTCTCGGCGGCGAGCGTCCGCCTGCGTGCGGCGGGGACGGGGGAGCCTCGCGGAGCCCAGGGCGCGGGCGCGAGAGGACCGGGAAGGCGGGGGAGGGGAGGGAGGGAAAGGAAGGGAGTGGCTGCGAGCCGGGCTGCGGCAGCCTCCGCTCCCCTCACCGCGCACCCGTCCCTCCTCCGGCGCCTCGGCCGTCTCCCTGCTCGCCGCGGAAAGATGCCCTTAACCCAGGGGTGTGAAGAAGGGGCAGAAGTAGCTGCTGGAGCCGCCCGCGCCGCCGCCGCCGCCGCCGCTGCTGCGGTCCGTGTCCTTTGAATCCCGAGAAGCACCCCCCTCGCCAGGGCGTCGGGAGCCTCGGCGGGCGGCCGCGGTGCGGGTGTGGGGAGACCCGGCGCGGCCCAGGCCGGCCGACCAGCGACCACCGACATGGAGCGCGCTCGGGCGGCCAAGTAGCCGCTGCTCCCGGAGCCCGGCGGTCAGTGCCGTCCGCAGCCCCGCGTTTCCAGCCCCGGCCGCGCCGCCAGTCAGGCCCCTGGGAGAAACGGGGAGAAAAATGAAGAGTGTTCCTCCGAATCCGTTGGAAATGGGACTCACTGCAAAGCCTTAAAAAAGCAGGAGCTCGGGAGGAGAAAGGAAAAGCCTCCTCCGGGCAAGACTTGGCGTGCTCCGGGCCGAGGGGCTGCTTCAGGGACTCGCCCCCTCCCTTCCCGCTGGAGAAATTGCCGCTGATGCATCATCCAAGCGGTGGTTGGAAGGATTTGCAGCTGAATTTTTGGTTTTCCCTCCCCCTTATATACATTCTGGCTTTTTCCTCCTTTTTCTGTTTTCCTTCTTCCTGGGAAGTGAATTGCTGATGCAGATCGGACTTAATTCATTAATGATGCAACCGGATTCGTTTCAGGATTATGTTGCACGAGTTGAATTTTGAATGAAGGAGCAGAGTTTTTTTTTTTTTCTTAAAGAAGTGTTGACTCTTGGGGTTCGTTGTACTTTTAATTATTATTTTATTTAAATATACGACTTAATTGTATTCTTTAAAAAAATGTATCAAATCTATATTTTATGGTAACTCCCCCTCAACATATATGTATATGTGCGAAATCGAAGACGCTTCAGTTAAGTGAGGGTACCGGTGCGTTGGATGTTTAATTCAGCACCGGCATTGCATGACAGTTGTTTGAATAACAAGTGGTTTGTTTTTAAAACCACATCTTTAAAATTTTAGTTTCAGAGAATCATAGTAAAAATCGTTAATAATAATTTAAAGGAAAACCAGCAGAAAATCGAAGCCAACATGTCTGGAGAAGTGCGTTTGAGGCAGTTGGAGCAGTTTATTTTGGATGGGCCGGCTCAGACCAATGGGCAGTGCTTCAGTGTGGAAACGCTACTGGATATACTCATCTGCCTTTATGATGAATGCAATAATTCTCCGCTGAGAAGAGAGAAGAACATTCTTGAATACCTAGAATGGGGTAAGTTTGTATTTTTTAAAGAAACTCTTTAGCTGGGCATTATGACTTAATTGTTGTAGAGTTCCCGTAAGTAAACTCTGAGTATATAAACATATATAGTATATATAATATGTAACATAGAATATATAACCGTAATGTATTTAAATATAGATACAATAAAAGAATAGCCACCAATTATTCAAGATTTTTTTCCCCCCTGGTTTTTGGTAAATATTTCCCCAAGAGGACAACCAGGCTATTCAATTGTTGCCATGAGATAATGTGGAACTTATGAGGAATAACTTACATTTTTATGGCTAGCTTTTGAATAATTCTGTGATGGGCGAAAATGGATGATTGCTGCAGTTGCCTAATGCCTGATGGTATAACAGACATTCAATTGAAAGGTATTTATCAGTGGAAACATTCCTCCCAGACTTTGGAAATCACTCTGGAAATGGGAGGAGATATGAAAATATCTTATGTCAACAGGAACTTGAAGGTAGTTATCAGTGGGTTTCATTTCATTTCTTTATAGTACAAGCAAAGGAACTACTAAACATGGACTTTCCGCAGATTGTCATGTTTGTAAGATAACATGACATAAATGTTTAAAAATGTGGTGATAGTAGTTGGGAGAGGATGTTTGGGAGCAGCTCTTGCTTGAAAGTTTGATTTGCTCTAAACTTAATTCATATCTAAGCTGGTGAGATTTTTGTCTTCATTCTCCTAAATACTGATGTGATTTGGAAGACCTAATGTAGTGGAACAGATCAATGATGGGAGCAGCCGTACCCAATGTGACCTTTCAGGCTTGAAGACTTGGCTTAAGTTCTTCTGTATCCCATGTTACATGCAAGTCCATCCGAACATCCAGCTCTTCTCAATTGAAAGAGTATACATCATCGCCTAGACCTATATTGGTACATTGGCTTTTGAAGGATATTAGCCAAAGTAGTACTGTACTTTGTACCTTGGAATACTAATAATTATAGTTTGTTGGAAAGTTTTGGTACTAAAATGTCTTTGTTCCCAAGTATAGCTTTATTTTCCTGAAGTAAAAGTCAGTTGGTGATTATTTCATTTTTTTTTTAATTTGAAATTTTTAAAAAATTAGTTAGGTAAATCACTCATTCACGATTGTCTACACATAACTTTAATTATTAAGGTGGCCAGTATCAGAAGTTTTCTAGCAACTTGATGTCATGAGGTTTAAAAACAATCTTATATATATTAATGTGAATAGGATGATGTTTAAAAAACAGACTACCAGACTCTTCCTGGGAATGTAAGAATTCTTAACCATCTTTCAAGCGACTTCTCTCTTAAAAGAGACAATTTCGACTTGGGTGATGGTATTGGTATGTCTTTTATGTGTAAAATATTTTATAGAGCTCATTTAGTTTTACATCCCATGTTTTATTACTTTAGAAATGTTTTAGTATTTTTTTCTTGAAGAGTTAAAGAAAAGCTTTTGGTCATTTTAGAGTTTCAGTTCTAGAATTATGGTTCCAGATAACACTGTAGTCTGTGACTGTGATTGTCACTCAGCATCTTCTTTCTCATCTGCAAAATGATGGGAGGACTTATTGTATGTACCAGTAGTAAATATAATTTTAAAATTATGATAAAAGAGAAAACCATATGCTCAATTGCCTGTTGGTATTAAGAGTTTACATAGTAGTTTTATGCTATGAGATATTTGTACAGTATTAGAATAATTTATACTTTCCACTAAATTTGTTTTCTCAGACTTTGTTTCTTATATATGTATTTAAAAAAAAACCTGTTGGATGCGTATTTAATTTAAGCCAAATAAGCCAAAAGTCAAATAAGTATTTGGCCAAATACACTTTATTTTTATTAATTTTAAATAATTTCAAACCAGGGGCTTTTCACAATTTAAAGCAAATTAAGTTTTAGTAGTATTCTTCATATTTTGTCTTTTTAAAAAAGTCTGATATGACATAATGTACAGTATTTTAAGTAAACTTCTGTTGTGTATCTCAGTGACAGAGAACAAGAGACTAGAATTTTTAAGGAGTTATTTTGCACACTTTGGGGTTAGGCATGTCAGTTAAGTCTCAGGCATTTTTAAATTGGGATTATGAGGTCTTGAAAGTGGGAGTTATCAACCACAGGTTTGGGTGTGGATTAAGAAAAGAAAGGTAAGAATGGAAAACCTGTCAAAATATGTATCGTAAGTGGTAGTATTTACCATCTGTAAGTTATTTGAGAATTTAGGTTGTTTAAGAATGCCATCTCTTCATTTAAGTATTGAAATAGATCAGCTGTTCTTCATGTGTGAATTGATTACTACATTTTGGGGAAATGTCCTTTTTTCCTTCAGTGCCTAACATATAAAAAAAACCAGTTAGATTAAGGAAGTTTCCAGGTAGTGAATGGACCTCAATGTAATTTTTTAAACACTATTATTATTTTTTTTAGTCTGTGATGGAAATTTACAGGGATTGTTTGTTGGAGTTAAATTTGATAATTTAAATCTGCCTTACTTAAGTGATACAGTTTTTAGTTTGAATTTTAAAAGACCCACTGTTTGCAACAGAAGAGCAGTAGTTAAATTCTTTGTAATATATGCTGAATATTCGTGTTTGGCTGTTTATATTAATGAAAGTGTCATCTAGATATGCCTTATTTTTATGCTGATGATAGGCTACTTTTAAAATGGAGTCAGCCAAGATTCTGTCTGCCTTGCTTCATTTCCATCAATTTTGCTTTATTCCTAGTTATGGTCCGTTTCACTTTTATATTGGTACAGTCGTTGTTTTGTTCATTACAGTATCATGACAATAAGAAAACTGATGATTCAAAGTGAGGTATATTTGACAGCATTCCTTGCTCTTGGTACTGATGGCTTGAGGGAGGAAATAAGTAGAGCTTTAGAGGGGAAGAGGGGATTAAGAAGGGATTAAGCCAATAAGCAGTAGAGCAAGGGGATCAGAGTGCCTTCAGGTCATAGATCACTTTTAAATTTAATAATATATATTTTCCAGTTACATCCAAGAAGATTTGAAAAACTATGTTTTGTCTCCTTTTTTTTTAAGTTGTTGAAATGATTATGGTTTTTATGTTTGTTTATAAAATTAGAGTTTCGATGTCTGTAGCATAACTCTAGAATTAGACAATACAGTTGTAGAAGGAAAAATAACTTTTATATTATAAACTAACTTGTTAGTAATGACTAAATGAGTATATTATTCATTGAATTAGCTTTCCCCTACTATGAAATGGGAAATTGGAATTTTAGGTAATTCTTTACCAATTTACTTTAAAAATAGATGTAAGATAGTATTACTCAATACAAAAAAAAATCTGAGCTGTCTGTATGTGAATAACTGGTTTTTGATGCTTCGTGAATCTTGGATTTGGTAACATTTAAATTATCCTTAAATAACAGTCATTTTATAGTTTATTCGGAGTATCTCCCCCTCCACACACAATAGTCTGAATGATAAATGAACTTGTTACTAGAATACAGCAGGTACTGTAGATGTATTAGAGTAGTTTTCAAGATTATTCACATGTTTTTCATATGTGGGTCAATTAGGTGAGGCGATGATGACTTGATTAGAAGGAACTGAATCTTGTCTGGGATACTTTGTTCTTCACTTCTGCTGTTCCTCATTATTAGCTTTTCCTGTGTAGAATTTATTAATCATACCAAATTATTAACATGTTCATTTAATATAGATGATTAAGTTTATTTTTAAGTCCTCAATTAGGATCTTTATAAATGTCATCAGAAATATCAGTTGGGCACTTTCCCCTTTATACTAGCCACCTAATAATCTATTCTAAGAACAATAGTGAATAAGTATAATGATTTGATCTGACACAATGCTGGCACACTTAGAATTGTGTTCACTAAATGGTGGCTTTTACTCTTCCATTTCTTTTTCTTTTTTTTTCTTTTTAAGAATCTATTGCTCTTTGAGTGACAACAACAGGGATGTCAGGATTAACAGTAATAATTTTTGGAATTTATTTCATGTGGAAATGTAAGGCATACTTTACTTAGCATGGCAGTGTAAAAACAAATAGCATAATATATTGCAAGTTTTATGAAATATCCCATAATTCCTTGATATTACATAGTAAGCCCAGGTTATTTTATGGTAAGAGAACTGAACTTGGTACAAATTAGTATTTTATTGTACTACTCTTCAATGGCAGTCAAAAAATTTCTTCCAAAACATTTTCTCTTTTGGTACACATATTGCCAGTATGTTGTGTAGGTAGCTCATTGTTTTTCATCTTGTTGGTTTTGATAGGTTTTAAAATCAATTAACTAGGTGCCACCAGCATTTAAAAAATTAAAAGACTAGAATAGAAAATAGCAAGTACATCATGTGTAGAAAGAATAAGTATTGTTGTACACAATTCTGTTTTCTTGTATCTCTTACTGTAGATTGGGCAAAAAAGTTTGAAACGCTTTAGTGTAGATGAAGCTAAAATATGTTGATGAAAAGATTATAGACATAGCTCTTTTTTTTTCAAAAAGCACACATGATAAAATTAGGGATAGAATGAAGGATTTAATGAAGAGAATGAGTTTAGTAGGAACTTGGAGAGATACTGGGAGAGAAAGAGCGAGAATGGGAGAGGGAGTATGGGCAAGAGGAAGAATAAGAACATGAGCGTGGATATACTGTTTTCCTGAGTTGCTACTTCATTCTGCCCCCTGAATGATTGGGTATTTTTTAATTTAGAAGAACTTAATGGACAGGGGAATTAACTGCATTCCTTTGTATTGTCTTTGCTGGTTCATTTTCCTTTCCTTTGTCATTTTTCCTTTTTTGATTTTGGGCTCTTGGATGTAGACTTCCATTGACTTGTCAGAGTTGTAGAAGCTTGAACGTGAGGAAGAACCATATGACCTATAGACACTGGTAGTAGTTTTTTGGTTATATTTTTCAGTTACTCCAGATGAACTTTAGGGTAGATGTAGGTGAGAAGGATTTGCTAGTTCTATAGATTTTCTCATCCCTTGTGACTCTTGAAACTGCCAGTGAGAATGACTTCAAGTTTTTGGTAGCTAGAGACCAAGAATTGCTCAGCTGCTTTTGCTGTATCTTAATGAATCAAGCAGTTCTTTCCATAATGCCTTTTGTTTCTGAATGACCCCACTTTTACTGTAGGTCATCCCAGACATACCAGTGGCTGTCTTCTGTTGTCACTGTATAAACTTCCTTTCCAGATCTTGGAGGTTTCCTTTTCTTCCATTGATACTGATCAGAGCTCCAGCATTGCTCTTTGTAGCCAGTTGCTCCGTACTTCTCTCTGCAGAGTCCACTTCTTTTCCCAGTTAATAGGTGGGGAATGGCTAGCCCTCTTATTATGGAACACCTCTGCCCCCCATGCTAGTGCTGCTTCATCTGTTGCTATAGGAGAGCAGCACTTTGGCTTTCATGGTAATGGGAGGCATGAAGACCTGGCTCCCCACTTTCTAATCTCTCTGTTTGCCCCTTAATTCTTCCTCTCATGAACTGTTTACTTCTATTGGAAGCAGGACTTTTTCACTCTAGCCCCCTCCACGATTTCAAAATATGTTCTGGAAATCCATGGGATATTAATAGGTGCTTTGGAGAGGGGGTTGGGGAGTGGGTTATGTGGCTAAATAAATTTGGGAAACTATTTTAAAATGGCACATTAAAGGTACTGCAGATTTTCCCAGAATTTATAAAGTTTATATGATTATGGAATCAGTTGTTTTGCAGAGTATCTGGAAGATGGATGGTTACCAGTGTTCCACGGAACACCGTTTGGGAAAAGCTCTATCAATATGAGGTCATGGTGTTCCTTTTATTAGGGAGGGTTCTAAGAGATAATTTTGAGGGAAACTTTGGGTATACTGTGTGGTTTGGAGACAGAATCTAAATTTGAATAAACTATATTTAGTGGCAGTCGACTTTTAATTATCTTCTATTTATAGTCATGTGAACTGAAAGATAAACTTCATCATGGCCGAGTAGCACAAGAGGGATGCTGGTGAAAATTACAGCTAGGAAAAGAACCCTATAAAGTAGAGTGAAATTAGATATAATAATAAACCACTGCTATTAACCTATAAAATCCTTGGAATTACTGAGAAGTCCCTATTTATGACCTTTTCTTGCTCTAATTAAATTTGCTTTTCAAGTACAGGCATTCACAATAAGCACAGAAATTCTCACTATCTTTTGCAGCTTTAGTTACTATTATTATAACATGTTACAAAACTACTGTCTCTGAATCAAATTTATTCATTACTTCGTGATATTTAAGAGGAAAAGATCATGGACTTACGCAATTTAAGAATCCATTATAGTGTTAAGTAGTATTTTGTCTCAGGTTTCAACTTTCAGCTAAGCCATCCTTCTCAGACTTTTGGACTAGTATGGGAACTTTACTATTATTTACAACATTGTATCTGTGAGGCTATGGTTTCAAGTGCCAGGACCTGTTTATATGTAGCGTAAAGAAACCAGAAAATACAATGCTTTTGTTAAGGAGAAAACCATTTTAATTGGTGCTGCTTCAGCCCTATGTGAACAGTTAGAACTCCGTGATCACTATTACCTTCTACTCTGGGTATTAGGGTGGCAGGCAATACTAGAGGATAATTCAACTTCATTGTTTATAGCTTATAGGGGGATAAATTAATTAGTCCCCCCCCCTCTCCTGATGTAATTTATTTTTCTCTTTAATTCTTCCCCATCAACACCATTCCTCTCACCCACAAGCTAATTATGCTCAGAAGTACTGCTTACACAGATGAAAACAATCTTTTCAAAATACATGTGAATTCGTTCAGTCATGTGCAAGCATTTGTTAACTTGCAGTTTTATTTCAAATTGCTTACACATCACTGTAGGCTTAATCAATTAAAAACTACCTTCTATTCATTTTTCTCTGTTCATAGTGATAAAGCTTAATTACATTTACTTAGAGTTTCCATGGTGAAGAACTGGAAGTAGAATACCTCAACCTGAAACATTCCTGTTCTAAACCAATACACTAGTAAGGAGCAGGGGCTTTTTTGCATGCACACCGGTGCCTTTGATTATTGGCTGGTGATTTAAGCAAGTTACTTATCCTCTTTCTTTTATCATCTGTAAAAGTGAACATAATAGTTGTACCTTGTTTTGCCCAAAGGTTGAAAAGTTGGTTTAGGAATTTTCCTTTTCTAGGGATTTATAGGTGGATTTGATTGGCTCTTTTCTGTTTTTTAAGTTCTGTCTAGCCTTATGATAAAGGAAGACCTAAAATGCTATTTTTCGGTAAATTTTAATTGAAATGTATAGCTGTACTAATGCAAGGATGTAAATGACTTTATTTCACCATTAACAAATATTCATATCTTACTGATAATATTTTATTAAATTACATTGGCATTGGAGATGTCTTTCCCTGTGTGACTATCTTATTCCTTTTAGGATATTTTGCATTGGAACATTTAATAGTTATAAACTGAACTATTTTTTCAGTAAATATTAAGCCAATGCCCATTCTTTGTATCACCAACAGCAAATATTATGAGATGCTAGTTGTGTTTTATTTTTAGAGTTGTGTGGTTCCAATATGCAACTCAATGGTAGTAGTTGGAACCTCAACTCAGAATAAACTTAAAATTAATTATGAAAAATTACTGATGTGTCCCTCACTTAGGACTTTATGGACTAAAGATTATGCAGCACCCATAAGTACATGTTATGTAGCCTTACAGTAAGTATGAAGAAAATTAACACGGCACACTGGTGTTTTCTAAACCACATTTCAAGAGATATAAATGAATATTCTGAAAATTAAAGAGCAGTGGATATGTAAGATTGGGAAGTAGTGTTCGTTGCATCCCTCTTTGGATATTACAAAGCACATTATAATAGTAAAGTTTTTTAAAAGTTCTGCAGTATAGAAACCTTTAACTTTGTTTTACCTAGAATTTGCCTAAGTCATTTGACTTTGGAACCCTTTTTATGAGGAACAGCTGGCAGAGTTTGAGACATGCTGGTATACATTAAGAATCCATAGACAGTGTCAGAGCCTTTAAACTGGTTATGTGACAAATAGTGGTTACTGAATTTTTCTACCACATTGTTTTTTGAATATTGTCACAATTTACATCAAACTCCAGAGGCAGAGAGAGGTTTGAATGACTTGCCTTTTTTAGGACTTCTTTTTGCATCTCCTCGAAGCCAGTCGGCAATATTTATTAGATTAGTGTGGAGTTCTGCATTGGGTGTGTCTCTGTGTTTACAGACAAAGGACAGTAAGACTTGATACATGCCTTCAAGTTTATACTTACATGTGTCATCCCTGGTTTGCGAAGATGCGCTTGCTAATAACCTAGTGATTTCCCCCCCCCATACAGCTTGATCATTTTCTAATCCAGTTACCTCAGAATTGGTAGAGAACTTGAGAGGGACACTGTCGTGGTTGTGAAACAGACACAGCTAATTAGATATTGTGAGGTTTTTTTTTAAAAGCAGTATAGTTGTCCTGCTACAGCAAGAATCCCTCCTTTAATATCTGGTTTATTGGGAGTGGCTAATGCCCCAAGTTGACTCAGATATTATTAAAAGCCATCAAACACTTACTTAGAAGTGTTCTGTCCTAAGATTTAAAAAAATACTTGTTCGAAAAGATTAGAAGAAGCCCGCAGTGGCTAACGCCCCATTTTGAGGTTGTATTGCTAGTTAACTACGGTCTCGCCTTCCAAAAATCTTAACTAAGAAACATTTAGAAACACACTAAGAGCTCAGGTATGTGGTGAAACTCAAATATTGATATGATTATCATAAAGCTTTTTCATATTCTATACTTATAAAGATTTTCCTAGAGTTTATAGTTAAAATCACAGTATATTTGCAAGTGTGATGTGATTTCTGTTTCTGCCTTTTTGCTGCATGCCTTTGTAATGTGTTACCCCATTTCTGTCTGATGCATGCATGCTAAGTTGACAGTTTTTTCCAGAATTCCATTGCTGTGTTACATTGCTTGAGGTTGTGATTAAGTGATCATATTTGTTTCTTTTGCCTGTGTTCCTGTGGTAATCCCAAATAACTGTAGCAGCTCTTGGGTTATCCTGTTTTTATTCAATCTCTGTGTACATCTGGTTTAATTGACTTGTCTGTATTAAATGTATCTAAATGGATTACATTCCTGGATCTTACTGTCCTTATTAATCATGCTTTTTTTTCCCGTCAATTTAATGCTAAGTCATCTGTAACCTCATTATTACATGTGCTCCTAAACTGAAAATATTGTGAATCCTACACATCCAGGGCCTTTGTTTAGTAGGACTTTTAAAAAATACTTATAATATGATCCTTTGATCATGTCAACATCTTGCTTAATATCCTTTAGTGACTGCTGATAGCTTTCAGAATGACAATTAAACTCCTTAGCATAGACACCCAATGTTTCCCCCTGCGAACCATTTGAGAGTAAATTGCCTACTTGATGCCCTATCATTCCCAAATATGTTTGTGTGTATTTTTTACTTCCTATGCTTTTGCATAACCACAATGCAACTATTAGAATCAAGAAATTAATACTGATATGTTACTGTCATCTAATCCTTAGACCTCATTCAAGTTTTGTCAGTTGTTCTGGTAATGTCTTTATAGCAAAATGATACAGTTCAGAATCACATGTTGCATTTGGATGTCATTCGTTCTGGACTAGGTCTTCATATTTTCCTCAACTTTCATGACTTTGACAATTTTGAAGATCGCAGGCTGGTTATTTTGCAGCATTTGTAGTAACCCACAATTTGGGTTTGTTTCTTTATGATAACACATCTTTGGCAAGAATATTCTAGAAGCGATGCTGTGTTCTTCTCATTGCATCTTATCAAGTGGTGTATAATTTTTATATTGTTCCATTACTATCAGTGTTCATTTTATTATGTTTTTCCAGCCCGATTGAGGTATAGTTGGCAAATATGGGTGTTCACTTTACTTATTTAATTAGAGTGGTATCTCTCAGGCTTCTCTACTGCTAAGTTACTTTTTTCTCCTTGGTAATTAATAAGCATTTTCTGAGGAGGTACTTTGAAATTATTGGAATATCCTGCTCTTTATCAAACTCTATTTTATATCAGTTTGGGCTCACGATTGTTAGTTTATTCATTAGGTTATAATCCTTTACTATCAGTATTTATTTTGAAGCTCAAATTGACCCAGATTTGGCTAGTAGAAATCCTTTCAAGTTGGCTTCTGTGTTCTTTGACATGTCTCTCTCATTCTGAGCACTTTCTTGCTTTCTGGCACAAGAAGATGGTTTAGGCTTATCTTGCAGTTTCCTTACTCTGGAATCAGCCATTTCTCTAAGGGTCCTTCCTGTTCCTTTTCGTGGAGGATGATACAGAATCCAAGATCTGGGCTCTATGTGTGCTCATTACTGGTTATGAGCTCTGTTAGTGGATAGCGCTATCTACGCTATCTACCCACTTACATACACATACGAGATGTGATCAAACAATACGGTGAACATTTAAATAAAATTATTACAGTAAAACACATTGCCATTAATCCCTCTCACAATACTACTCCTCACTTTGAACACACTTATCTCATCGTTCTTGCCACTTTCTGAAGCAGTTCTGGAAGTCCTCTTTCATGAGTGTCTTTAGTTGCACTGTCGTGGCTGTCTCAATGTCCTGAATGTTTTCAAAACATTTACTGTTCATGGTCATTTTGACTTTGGGGAAGAGCCGAAAGTTGCACGGTGCCAGATCCAGTGAACAAGGTGGATGAGGACATACCGTAATGTTTTTATTTGATAGAAATTGTCGAACCAGAAATGATGTGTGACACAGAGCCTTCCCATTGTGATCACAAAATACGGTGAATGGTTGCTGCTGAGTGCCATCCAATGGAAAAGCAGGGATCTTCAATATGGGAAGAGGCACGTCAAACCTTAGTAACAGTGTGTGACAAGTTTCAACTTGTTTGGTGCAATTGGGTGTGAGCTATGGTTGAGAGAAGGTATATTTTAAAGTGTGCTGTCATAAATCATCCTCCATCATGACAGTGTTCCATGTCACACATCGCTTCTGGCATATGGCAATTTCTGTCAAATAAAAACATTGCGGTGTGTCCTCATCAATGCAAAAATGCGTCATGACTTTCCTGAAGACCCAATATTTACTTATGTGATCAATCGCTCAGTGTGTACCCACGAGTGCTGCCACCCCCTCCCTCATGCAGATGACCTGCTCACCCTAAGCCGTCATGGGCTCCTCATGCCTAGCTGCCATCATCCCATCTGAGCTTTGATTTCCTTGGCCAGGTTGCCATCTCTCTCTCTTCCCACAGATGTGCTCCTCACCTGCTCAGACTCTCACCGCCCACACCAGGCTTTTCTCTTCATGCCAGGCTGTCCTCCCACCCCCTGGATGCCCTTCTCGTGTTCCTTAGGCTCTGACACACTCAGCACCGTGAAGCCCTTTTGTGTGGATATCCTTTTCATCCAGCTCTGCCTTCAACACCCATTCTGTGGAGCATGGCTTCTGTCTGCTGTGCCTATTTGGATTTACCCCACCTAATGCCGTGTGTGTGTGTGTGTGTGTGTGTGTGTGTGTGTGTGTGTGTAACTACATAATTTTGTTTATATTTACTTACCACTGTCACCTTTAGAAGTTTTTAAAAAATCTTTTAAAAATCTACAAAGATATATTAAAATTTAGTTTTTGGTGTACATCCTGTGAGTTTTGACAAATATAGACCACTACCACAGTCAAGATATAGAGCAGTTCCATTATTCCTCCCCCACCCATATTCTCTTGTGCTGTCTTTTGTTTGTTTGTTTGTTTTTTTCCTTTCTAAATTGGGAAATTGGGGAGGGGGACCAGCCAAGTTGTTGTCCTTCAGTCTTTGTTGTGGGGGGCACCAGTCGCCACTGGCTGCCCCTCGGCAGCTCGTGGCCTCTAAGCTCAAGGTGCTGCGTTCAGTCTTAGTTGCCGGTGGGCGTAGTCACCATCCCATGTGGGAGCTGAACCAGCAGCCTTGTTGTTAAGAGCACACTCGCTGTCCACTGAGCCATCTGGGCAGTAGCTCAGCTCAAGGTGCGGAGTTCAGTCTTAGTTGCGGGAGGGCATAGCCCACTATGGAACTGGCAGTCTTGTTAGGAGCACGTGCTCTCACCAGCTGAGCCATCCTGCCACCTGTTGGCAGCTCAGCGGCAACTCAGCTCGGGCACGGGGGTCACTGGCCCATGTGGGAATTGATCCGGCTGCCCTGTTGCTCAGAGACTGTGCTCTTAAGCTAACTCTTAGCTAGCTGAGCCACTCGGTGGGCCCTTGTGCTGTCCCGTTGTACCACACTCACCTTTTACTCCAGCTGTAATGAAGTATAGACTCTTCTACTGATTAAGTTGTTTTCTTTGACTATTCCATGACTTTTCATGTATTGGTTAAGTTGATTGGAAACTCTTGAAACTCCCCACCTCCACCCCCATTTGTCTGTGCTTGTATAGTTGATGGCATATAGCAGACATTTGGTAATGTTGGATGAATGAATTAATGCCATTATGCTTGTTATAGGCAAGGCTGAAGGCAGTAGATTTGATCTTGAAGAATTGCGTCAAAATCATATTATTGTATGTCAGGGACTTCTTTCCTCATTGATGCATCCTGTTTTATTTCAAAAGTGATTTCTTATATGTACTGGCTTATAATCCTGTCTCTTATTTTCTTCTACTCGGCTCTCAGAATGCTGGCAACTAGGCCTTTATCACAAAGATTAGAAGAGTCTTCTCTGGAGAATCTTACCAGGCCAAGAAGAAAGACCTAAAGATAAAGATATCAGGGATTCCTCAGTAAAGGGCTCAGGCAATCACACTGCAGTGAAGATTATTATCAGTGGGCCTCACCCAAGGGATCAGAGCTGCAGATCATCTTTTCATTTTCTCATATCTAAATATGAATAGAACACCAAGGATTGCCAGATATCTGAGGAAAGCCTCTAACGTATAAGGTACAGTTCCAAACAAACATACAGACAAACAGAAAAAAAGCAACTTGTATGAAACGGACTCTGCAGGGAAAGCATAACTTCAGAAACAAATGTAAAACTATTGTTAATATTCCCAGAGATAAGAGAAAAACCATGAAGTAAATCAGAATGTCATAAAAAGGAGCAAAAGAGAATAAAAAAAGTTGTTTGAAATTAAAAATGTGACAACTAAAGTTAAAACTTCAGTATAAAAATTGGAAGGTAAAGCAGAAAAATTTCTCAAATATGGATCAGAGATCAAAAAGTGGTCAGTAATGATAATAGCAATGAATTTCAAACAATTATGGAATGCTTTGTGCTAGATAATTGTACGAGATGTGGAAAATAGAAGATGAAAAGTAGACATTTTTTATAATAAAATACATTTTATCCTCATAATCTTCTTTACAAGTAATTTTTAAAAAACAGAATTTTGATTTTAGAATTCAGTTGAAAATAATAAGATTATGACCAAATTGTCTTATGACCTGTTGAGTTATCACTACATCTAGGTAATAGAGAATTCAGTGAACTTTATTGATACCTCATTTGTTAATAAAAATAAATTCAAAAATACTTGTTTTTCTTCCATTTTATCTGAAAATAATTGGAACAAGATCTTTTTAATAATAATTATATCTATTTTACTTTTATCTTTCAGGATAAAAACATGGAAATGCTTATCTATATAGAGATATATATTTAGTGAAATGTAGTTTTCATTTGAAAATTTAAAAATCATCTTGGCTTTATATTTCTTTTTTTAAACAGTTATATTTAAAAAATTATAGTAGAGCCTGTTCATTATTTTTAACTTCTAAAAAAATTGAACTTAAAAGGAATTTTGTTTTTTATTTCTTGAATTTATGATTCTGTGACAGAAACAGGTCAAATATCTAATGGTACAAGTTCTGACTTCAATCGTTGGAATAAAAAGAAACAATTTAAATGATAGTACAGTAATAAGAAGAGGTAGTTGATTACATAATAAAAATGGAGGGTTGATAGTGTGCTTTTGGCTGTTAGTAACTGAAAATCCAATGCAAATTGGTTTTACTAGCTAACCTATGAAGAGCAAAGGTAGGGTAAGCTTCTGTGTTTGGTGGCTCAACAGTGTTCTCAAGCATCCAGATTCTTTCAGCTTCACTGCTGCTGTAGTGTAGGCTTTTCTTTGGTGGTGGTTGTTTTTGTTTTGGTTTTCACATTCATTTTTATTAGGGCCACTGGGAGGGAGCCTCCTCCCTGTCAGAGGAGCTGTTCACAGTTTCTTGTTTCTTTTTTTAATTTTATTGGGGAACAGCCATGGTCATTGGTTACACATTGCTTTCATGCTACAAAGGCATAGTTGATTCTCTTAAGGAGGGCGCAGCTCACAGTGGCCCAGGTGGGGATCGAACTGGCAACCTTGGTGTTATCAGCACCATGTTCTAACCAACTGAGCTAACTGGTCACCCCACTCACAGTTTCTTCAGCCACTCCAAACTTGGGCCCTGGGGATCCTAGGGGTGGCTGGGCTTGTTGGGCATGTTCCCATCATCTCAGAAGGGCACCGGGTAGTTGTATGATGTGACCTGGTTGATCATGGCAGAGTATTTGGTGTAGGGACTCAGGTGGTACAGATTTACAGTCCTGGCCATCTTGGTCTCAGCAGCAGCGGCCGCCAGTATAGGCTTTTTAAAATATTATTTTCCCCCAAGGTTATGGGATGGCACTGGAGCAACATGATTCCTTGTTTAGGTGGGAGGAGAGAAGTAAGTGGGTTCCTGCAGCGCTCTCATGAGGAACAAGACTTTACCCTTTCATGGAAAGCCTCTGAACATCTGCCCAGTCGTAATGTCCACAGGTAGGCCTCATGTCTGTTCCTGACCCAGTCATTTTATTGGTGGGATTGTTGAGGTACATGGACTGTGTGAGGGAAATGGTAACTTAACAATGTTAGGATTCTATTTAGGAAGTGGGGATGGGTTCGGGGTAAACCACAGTATCCACTACAGTTGGCACTGCAGTTTACGTTTTATTTGTAGCGTTTTCTTTAGGAATTATTAGTGCTATAGTAAAGTTTTATGGTGGTGTTTGTTTTTTTTCTTTACGTAATGCCTTCTCTAATATGTGGTTTTGAGGATTCTGAGCCAGTGTTACTGTGTGGAAGCGAGAAAAGGATGCATTATAGATATCTCTAATTAAATTTTAATTTTAAAATTGCAAATGGTCATTTAAAATGATACTTTTCTCAGCCATGCCATCTTTTGTTGGCTTATCCTTCTCTAAATGCCTATAAAATATTTTTATGGTGTTTGTTTGACAACCAGTATGAGTTATCTTGGATTATTAATTGAATTTTTATATATGTCACACCAAGGATCACCTCTCATTGTATCTGTAATAAAAATTCCAGTATATTATTAGTGATGTCTACAGAGATGTGGTTAGGAGAAGGTCTGCTTAAAGTCAATGCAATAAATAGCGTGCACAATAAATATGTGTATAATGGAGTGTGGGAATTATTACGTGTATAATGGAGTGTGGGAACAATAAAGACAAACAACGTGTGGTTCCTGCCCTCAGAGAATTAAGCAGAATGTAAGTGTATTGAAAGAGGCACGAGAGAGAGATTACTATTGATGAGGAGAGGGGAGTGGAAAAGGATCAGTCATGGAGGAGACATTTGAGCTGATCCTAAGACGTTAGTGTTTTGTGAGTTCGACATAGGAGGAGGGCATTTTGGATGCAAGGGGAATGCAGAGTATGGAGGCAGGAAAGCTCAAAGGCCTGTGCTTGGAGCAGAGTGAGGGGACAGTGGGAAATATAGTTAGAATGGTGAGTTGTGGCCATTTCAGTTGGTTTTACTATATAATTTGAATTTGACCCTGTAGGCATTGGGAAGCCATTGAATATGTATCTGTTTTTAAAGCAAGGAGACGTGGAAATTGCTTTCTATCAAAGCATAAGTAGTCTTAAGATTTGTATTTTTTTGTTATGTCAGAATATTTTTGTAATATACTCATTAATTCATTTTAACAAGTATTTATTTAATACATCTTTTGTGGTAGGTACCAGTTTCTGGAGCCACAGCAACAAACAAGTTTCTGCTGGCATGGAGTTTATATCATAATTTGTGGAAGTCAGGAAATAAACATGTAAATAAATTATTTCAGATAAGAGCTATAAAGAAAATAAAAGAGTATGCATCACAGAGTATTAATTGGGTGGTAATTTAGATTGGTTGGTCATGGGATGAAGTGCATATTTTTGGCCAGAGCAACCAGATGAATAACTATAGCTAATATTTATTGCGTATTTACTGTGTGTCAGATACTATCTAAGCAATTTTTGTGTATTATTTAATCATCATAACCTTATGAAGAAGGTAGCATTATGTGTATATTATAGATGAGGAAACTGAGGCATAGGTGTTCAGTCTCATAGCTAGTAAGTGTCAAGATCCAAACCATTTAATTTGAATTTAGAACACACCCTCTTGATTGCAACTACTCAATTGTACTGCCACCATTGAGATAGAATTATATGACGGGGAGGACTGTATGGTAGGGTGAGAATTAAGAATTCTGTTTTGGCCATGTTAAGTTTTGGGCAGTCGATGTGCTACCCTGAAGATATATTAGTTATTGGAAAGGTTAGGATTGGCTGTGTAAATTTCAGATTCATTAGCTTATAGGTGAAGTCATGGAAGAAGTAGATGAGATTTCTTAAAGTAAATATATCAATAGGAAAAAGAAAAGGACCGAGAGTTGACTCTTGAGGCATCCAAGATTTAGAGCTAGAACAGTGTGGAGGAGGCGCCAGAAATGGAGAGGGGCACTGTGGTGGAAGAACACTGGGAGAACGTTTCGTCAGGAAGCAGAATCAAAGTTCAGAAGAAAGAGTATCACACGCTGTGAATGTGGCAAAAATGCAGGCAAAAGTCCAAATGGAGTCAGGTGAGGGGAAAATGGAAACAAAGGGGAAGCCACATATAAAGACTTTAAAGAGGTTTCACTGTGAGAGGGAGCAAGGAAATTTGGTGGTAGTTGGGGGGACATGAGGCTTGGGAGGTTTTTAAGCATGAGAGGAAACTATGGTTGATAAAAATGATCCAACAGGAGAAAGAAATTGATGATACAGGAAAGAGGGAACATAAATGTGGGGATTGGGCTTTGATTATAGCAGGGCACTTGCTTTTCTTGTATGTTTGGGTGGGAAGATAAAACAGTTCACTTCTGATTACTTCTATTATTTCAATAATGTTTAAGACAAAGTAATCAGCTGAGAATGTTGGGAGGGAGGGAATGGGATTTTTGGAAAGTCNTAAATTCCTAAGTGTGAGATAGTTGAATCAAAAAGTAAATGCATGTGTAGTTTTGTTAGATATTGCCAAATTCCTATCTGCAGAAATGTTCCCATTTTGCATTCCAACCAGCATTGTAGAAGAGTGTCCCCGTTCTTTCCCCTACCCCATATCCTCATCAGGGAAGCATATTATAAAGCTGTTGAATTTTGTAATTATTACAGGAGAGAAATGGTATCTCAGAGCCATTTAAATTTATTATTAGTATGATATCAGTATTGAAGTCTTTAAAAGTTCTTGTTCTGTTTTCTTCAGAAATAGAAAATTCAAGACTATGATGTAAAAAATAGAGAATTTTATGTGGAATTGTTTTACTCAGTTGCATTGCAAATAAAAATTATTCTTGATAAATTAGATATCTTAATATTTGCTTAAAGCAGTTCAGTTAGAATGGTTGGTAATATTTCAAGTATATTTCTGAAGAAGCAGGACCAGTGGACTGCTTCTTGAGTTGGCAATCAAGTCCTCCAAAAATTAATATTTATTATTTAAAAATTGAATGTAACAGAAGTACATTATAATGGAAGTATACAGTAAAAACTTCAGGTAAGTCTTTTTTTTAGCTTTTAAAAAATGTGTGTAGGTGTGATTTTTCTTAGTTTTGTTTCCTGCTTGAGTTTCTCAGACTTTCTTGAATCTGTGCATTATATCTTTCACCAGATTTGGATACCATTCAGTCACTATTTCTTCAAATATGTTTTTGCCCATTCTCTCTATTATCCCCTTCTGAGATTCTAGTTAACCCTTTGATATTGTCTCATAGGTGTCCATTCTTAAAATCTTATTTCTTTATATTGTTCATTTCTATGGATATATTTTTAAGTTCATGGGCTCTTTCGTCATTTCATTTTGCTCTGAAGGACATCTGATAATTGTTTCATTTCAAATATTTTTCTGTTCTAGAATTTCCATTTGGTTCGTTTTAGAAAATAACATAGATTGATTGATTCTCTTTCTTTGCTGAGATATCCTATTTATTCATTCATTGGGAACTTTGAGCATATCTATAATAGTTGTTTTAAAATCTTTGCCTGCTAATTTCTGCTAATTTCAATATCTGGGTAATCTCTGGGCAGATAACCAGTAACTAATCTAAGGAATCAGACACACTTTGTGGTTGTCTTGAAGATAAGNAACTCCTTACAATTCAGTGGCATTAATTTACATTCACAGCATTGTGCAACCATCACCACTGTGTATTTCTGTCACCCTAAAACTTTATCATCACCCTAAAGAGGTATTCTGTAACCATTAAGCAATAACTGCTAATTTCCCCTTTCTCCCAGGTCCAGGTAACCTCTAATCTACTTTCTGTCCCTGTGCATTTGTCTATTACATACTTCATATAAACTGAATCATACAATATTTGCCTTTTTATGCCTCGCTTATTTCACTTAACATAATATCTTTAAGATTCATCCGTGTAGGAGCATGCCTCCGACTTTTCATTTCTTTTTAAGGCTGAATAATATATCATTATATGTATATACCACATTTTGTTTATTAATTTTTCTCTTGATGGACATTTGGGTTATTTTCACCCTTTGGCTATTGTGAGTAATTCTATTATGAACTAAGTGTGCGAGGATCTGTTTGAATCTCTTTTGCAATTGCTTTGAGTATATATCTATCTAGGAATGAAATTACTGGATCATAAGGTGAATCTGTGTTTAGCTTTTTGAGGAACTGCCAAACTGTTCTCCAAAGCAGCCATACCATTTCACGTTCCCACCAGCAATGCGGGTTCCAGTTTCTCCACGTCCTCGTCGACACTTACTATATTCTGCTTTTTTCTTTCTTCTTCTTCTTCTTCTTTTTTTTTTAATAGATACCTTAGGGGGTGTGAAGTGATATCATTTTGGTTTTGGTGTGTATTTCTCTAATTATTGGTGATGTTTAGCATCTTTTCATCTGCTTTTTGGCCATTTTTATGTCTTCTTTGGAGAAATGTTTATTTAAACCTTTGCCCCCTTTTTAGTAGCATTATTTTTTGTCGTTGAGTTGTAGGAGTTCTTTATATGTTCTAGTATTAATCCCTTATCAAATAATATGATTTGCAAATAACATTTACTCATGCTGTGGGGGTGTCTTTTCTCTCAATAGTATCCTTTGATGTACAAAAGTTTTAAATTTTGATGAAGGCCCATTTATTTTTTTACTTTTCTTGCCTGTGCCTTTTGTGTCATATCCAGGAAATCACTGCCATACTGTATATCATGAATATTTTCCCATTTTTCTTTTGAGAGTTTCATAGTTTTAGCTTTTAAGTTTAGGTTTTGGATACATTTTAAGTTAATCTTTGTATATGGTATGAGAAAAGGGACAGCCTTTTCAACAAATGGTGCTGGGAAACCTAGATATTGACATAGATAAGGATGAACTTGGATTCTTCTTTTATACCATATACAAAAATTAACTTGTCGAAATTAATTGACCATACATGTGAAGGTTTATTTCTGGGTTCTTATTGTATTAGTCTATATTTATATACTCAGGCCACTACCATGTTGTTTTGATTACTAGAGCTTTGTAGTAAGTTTTGAAATCAGAAAGTGTGAGGCCTTCANTCAATATAATTATGTCAGTTTTTGCCTGTTAGGTACTTTGAGGCCAGGTTAATTAGGTGTGTAAAGTGTAGAATTATTACATTTTTTGCTCCTTTTACGTAATGACAGTCATTATCTCTAGTGAGGATTTTTGCTGTAAAGTTCCTCCTTTTTCTCTTATTAATGTAAAGAATAGCTTTTTTTTGGGTTATTGTCTGGTTTATCTTTTTTCATTCTTTCTGTATTCTTGTATTTGAATGTTGTTTTGGAAAAGCATATAACTGGATTTTTTTCATCAGTGTGAAATCTTTGTATTTTAACTATAGTGTGTAGGCCATTTACATTTATTGTAAATTCAGATTTATTTGGATTTACTTTGCCATTTTTTTCATTCCTATTTTTTTTGCTTTTAAAAAATTTATTTTTCCATATGTTGTCACATATGTGTGGATTAATTCAGTATATTTTCCTGAATCAATTTTCCCCTCTACTTTTTGGGTGACATCCACTCCATTTCTGTTCCTTTGAAGATTTCTAATTAAATCTCCCATTTGTCAGTTATCATAGTGGAAAGTTAATCAGTGTATTTTATGCTTCTCCAAAGGATCCTCTCCTGTGACCCCTAGTCTCTATTTCTTTTAATTGGGAGAGAGACAATCTGATTGGGGTAGCTTCAATCAGGTATCTCCCTTTGGTTCATAGGTATTGAAAGGTATGGAGGAGGGGGAGAATTTTAGTAGATATTTGGTCACTGGGTTCCTCTCCCTTCTTATACCCATCCTTCCCTTTCCTTGAATCATATATTATTGACTTTTATCACAGTATATTAATGACTTCTGTCAGAAAAACAGGATTGCTGTAAACCTGAATATATCTAATTCCATAAACCTTGCAAAACACTTTTCCTCAAAAATCGTAGAGTGGGGTAAATCTCCTCCTCCTCTTCCGTCCCCTCACCTCGTCCCCCTCCACCTCCTTATTCTTGTCCTTCCCATTCTTTTGTATATGTATATATTTGAAACCTGTCAAAGCAACTCTACCTCACACTCCAACTGGTTATCTCTCCATGGCTATGCTGTTTCAGAATTGCCTCGGGTCATTTATGTCTTTTTCCTTGTTCTCCTTTAGTGCTTACCTGCTTGAGAATTCCTAGGAAACTGAGTGTCATCAGTGCTCTACAATTAGAATGAGCTATGCCCTAAGGTTCAGGACCATGGACAGATGCATTTGTGCCACCTGTCTGTCTCACATCAAAACATTTTAGCAGGCTAAGACATTGGGTGTCTATCAATGGATGAGTGGATAAAGAAGAAGTACATATATACAATGGACTATTACTTAGCTATAAAAAAGAAAGAAATCTTGCCATCAGCAACAACACAGATGGACCCAGAGGGTATTGTGCTGAGTGGAGTAAGTCAGACAAAGACAAATGTCATATGATTTCACTTATATGTGGAATCTAGAGAACAGGATAAATGAACAAATAAAACAGAAACAAGCTCATAGATGCACAGAACATTTTGATGGTTGCTGAAAGAGGTTGTCATATGGATGAAGGTGGGAGGGGATTATGAGGTACAAATTGGTAGTTACAAAATAGTCATGGGGATGTAGAATACAGCATGGGGAATATAGTCATTAGTATTGTAATACGAGTATGTATGGGGTCAAATGGTTACTGAATTTATCGGGGTGATCATTTAGTAAGTTATATAAATGTCTAATCACTGTGTTGTACACGTGAAACTAATACAATGTTGTATGTCAACTGTAATTGAAAAATAAAAAAATATTAAAAAAAGGAAAACCTGCATTCCAAACATGACTATAATTGAATAGCTGTGTAATGGTGGATAAGTTTCTACCTAATTCTCAGTTTCTTTATGGGGTTGAAACTATGTATTAATCAAAGGTACTGGTAAGGTAAGATTTTTATAAGCAGATGAGATGAAAACTTCAAAAAGGCAAGACCTGGCTATAAAATGATTGATAAAAATGGGGAGGAGTTCAACTTAGAATGAAAAGAATGATGATCAGTGTAGACTACAGAAATTCTCTGTATTAATTGTTTGGCCGGTATCCTTTTCCTGTGTATTCATAGACCCCTTTCTTATGCATTCACTTAAGTATATGTGTCCATATACAAATGTGTACCACTTTTTCTTTTTTATGCATAAATGTAATTTTCCACATGTTCATCTGGGACTGCCTTTTTTTTTTTTTAACTTAACAGTAGGTATTAGAGATGTTTTCCTGTTATTTCACATAGGTCCATTTCATTCTTTTTATTGACTGCATAGTGTTTCATGGTATGGCTGACCCATAATTTATACTATTTCCCTACTTTTTTGGTAGTTTCTAGATTTTTGTTTTAACATATCGTGTTACAGGCCATGTACATATATCTTTGTGCACTACTCNTTTTCAGAAAATTGCTATTCTCACCCTAAGAATATTAATATTGCATTTCTAGGCAATATTTACTTGTTCACTCTTAGTTGTATTTTTTTGTGTGTTTTTTTTTCCAAATCATTACTACTCTTTCCGATTGACTGCTCTGGTTTTGCCCAGAACCAAGGGGCTCTCTCCCTCCCCTTTTTTATTAAGGGTGGGTCCTGCCCAGGGTTATTTATGAGTTCTGGCAGGGTCAGCAGAAGTTCAGGTCTGTGTTTCTGGGTAGTGCTCTGTCCCACTCCTTCTCAAACTCCCAGTTGTCAGAGTTGGAACACTTGCAAAAGCTCCAGCTCTGGATAGAGGGTGAGGGGGCTGCTCAGACAGAATTGCTGCCCGGTGCTCAGGGCAGGGCCTTAAGGCCTTGCTAGCCCTGGCTCAGTGCAGGCATGGGGCATCTGCCACAGGGACTCACCAGCTGGTTGTGGGCAAGCCTGTGAACTCTGGGCTGCTTCTGGGGGCCCTGGCATGGCTGCTTCTGAGGGCATCATGTCTACTGGACCTTGGGACCCAGGACAGGAGCCCTCACCCAGAATCATAGGGCTGGGACGAGGCTGGCTGACTGCCTGTGTCCCAGGGCTTGGGGAACCCGGCCTGGTGTTGATACCCTGAAGAGCTGTGTTCTGAGAAGCCCTGGAGTTCCCCAGGCATATCTGAGATGGGAAGTAGGGACAAAAATTAAGGTTGAGGGGCTAGGCCTAGGAACTTACCTACCCCTACCAGGTTCTGGGTCAAGCCAGAGCAGCCAATCAGGAAAAAGAGTTCTAATGATTAAAAAGACTTCAGAAAATTTAAAAAAAAACAAACCTTTTTTTTTTTTTTAACTGCAGCATGAAAGGGTTTTGATAGGGCGGCAGACTGACCTTCCTAGTTTGGTTTGGCCTAGACCTCATATGGCTCAGCATGTTCCGTGCTCACTTGTGCTCTATAGTTTTGGGGTCTGGAGGTCTGGAATTGGGGAGAATGTGGTGAGGGGGCAGGCCGCAGGCCTGGCATTGTATCAGGACTATGGAATAGGCACTAGACAGCTACTGATGGAGCCTCGGCCACCAGTAGCAGCAAGTCTATCCCAGGGAACCTCAGAGGCAGTTCCAGCCCTGAGAAACAGTTCTGACACCCTGAATCACTGTGCTGAGATCCAGTGGCTGGCAAGCTTATCTTAGAGTGAGGAAAAGAGGGGGAGGGCTGAGAAAAGGATCCCATCCCCAGCCAGAACAGTCCTCACATAAGGCAGATGATCCCTCTTAGGAAACAAAGCCTCCAGATGGAGTCTGTTTTTAAGGTATCATCATTCACTTACACCTGAGAATCAGTTAATTAAAATCTGATTAAAATTTTTTGTTAAAATGCAGATTGTCCATTTCTACTGAAGTCAGGATATGATAATCTAGCGTAGTAGTCCTCAAGCTGAGGTATCTGTACCCACAGTTCATGAAGACTTCCCAAGGGGTATGTGGCTGCATATAGTTTGATGGGAGTCAAATCCCAGGTTCTCAGCTTCACTAAGTATTCTTTTCTAAAACCCATCTGTTTGAGAACACTCTTGAAGTCTGTTAACAGTTTTCTTGTTCCACTCCCATTACACAGTTGCCCACCTTCCACGTTATTAAATAAAGGCATACTTCTTACCTGTCTCAAATCTTGCTGTGGTGCATTGCTTTGGGTTGTGAAAATCTCCTGGGTGCAAAACAAAAGGGACTGTTTGAGAGTGCATAGCTCCCAAGGGAGGGCAAAACAAAAAGAGCTTCAATAAAAAGTACTGAAGCAGGTGTTTTATTTCACAAGCTTACAAACTAGTGGCAGAGCTCTCTATCATCTATTCTCTTTCTGAAAACTCGGAAGCTAAGTGGTTGATACTAGGCTATGTCATAACCCATTCATTTGAATTAAAATTAAAGTAAAAAATTTTTATAACAGAAATAAGTCTTATTTTTGCCGAGTGGTTTAACAGTGAGGACTGGCTTTGCCATTAGATTATATAGTGGACAGTCCCCATAAATTTTTATAAATTCCGGGTTTTGATGGAATTCTATTTAAAGCACATATACAATATGAAATATGTTGGAAATTACATCATTTACAATCATTAAACCTATAATTAAATATTTGAGCTATAATTTAAAACTGTTCAGGGGAATACATTGTATTTCCAAAATCTTTGTAGAGATGGTATGTGAACAGAAATATTTCATGACTACAGCTAGAGTGTTGTAGAAAAAGGTTGGGTTTTAGGGAGAATCTGTGTGGCCCAGTTTTGAATGTCTCTGGCAATGTTGGCTTTAGAAGTTAACTTAAAAACCACTTAACTGTTTTACCCAGTATATCTATTTCTAGTTTTCTTAGAGGTTTTAAGTTTCTTATTTTACTATAAATTAGTATTGAATTTTATATATTTTTTTCATTTGTTGAGATAATCATATGACTTTTCATTGTTATTTCATTAATGTGGTGATTAACATTTAAGTTTGAATATTGAACCCATCTTGCATTCCTGGATTAAACCCAATTTAATTGTGATGTATAACATATTACCGCATTTTATTTACTAGTGCTTTGATTACGATTTTTTTGCATTGTATATGCAAGAGACACTAGCCCATAGTTTTCTTATATTGTCTGTGGAAGGTTTTGGTATCAAGATTATGCTGACCTCATAAAACAAGTTGGAAAGTATTATCTCATGTAATGCTGGTATTTCTACCTGAGATATTTGAGAGTTTGTAAGAAAACCATCTCATTTTGGAGATTTCTTTCTGAAACGATTTTAAAGTAGGGATTCAATTTCTTTATTAAATATAGGATTATTTTAGTTTTCTATTACTCTTTGTGTGAATTTGACAAGTTGAGTTTTTATAGGAATTTGCTCACTTAATTTTAAAATTCATTGGCATAAATTTGTTTAAAATAATGATTTTGTTTCCAGTTGTGTACATTTTTTTTTGTTTCTAATATTGCCTTTTCTTGTCTTTTTTTAGAGATATGTCAACCTTGTGAAACAACTAATTTTTTGTGATTTTTTTTCTCTTTAATTTTATTAATATCTCATCTATATTATTTTTTCATTTACTTTTATTTTTTTTCCATCTTTTAAAGTTCTATGATTAGCTCATTAATTCTTAGCATTCTTTTCTAATGTAAGTTT